>NC_090933.1:119324421-119627451 GCF_040938575.1 Ambystoma mexicanum | reverse complement strand
GACCTAGCACATACATATTGCATGAACACAGGTTAACTTGTGCTTCAAATGCAGTGGGATGACACATCAAATCCCTGCCCCTGAGACGTCAATGCATCAACTTGACATTCACAGACATCCATGCACACGTGTCACTCTCAGCGGATGTTTGTGGATGGCCTCACTTTCAGTTGTGCCGCTCATGGGGGTGTCCTTCATGCATGTCCCTCACATGGGCACAACATATCATGTTGCCATCTGTACTGTCCCTGCACTTGGTACATGATCTCACACAGCATATGCCTGGTTTCAGCAAGTCACCTAGTACAAATATTGCAAATACCCATGCATATGCCGGAAACCAATGTCTGCCACCACATACACCCAGCATTGGCATGAGGCAGCATGCTGCTGCATCTTAAACCTACACACATGCTGTTTACAGAATTGGGCACCTGCAATCATGCATGCCACACATACTCTGTAGAGCACTGCTCCACATGGGTACTCACCAGCAGCTTCCAGATGTCATTTCCACGCACCAATCTGGGAGTGAAGTTCTGGGTAGAACCTCTCGAGGACCCAAAGCTGGTTGTGCAGGTGACATCCTGCACGGTACATCTCCACAGAGGGCTCCATGGTGAAGGCTGCCTCCGCCTTCATATGGCTACGGGTCTTGAGGTCGTCCTATCGCTTCCTGACGGTCTTCCGTGGACGGTCTGCCACCCCCTCACGTTGGTGAGAGCCGTGATGTCCTCCCAGATCTGGTGACGTCCGTCATTACCCAGCTCCATTGCAGGATTGAAGAGGGCATCATAGGTACCCATGACTTGATACACCAGGATGCTAACTTCGGTGGGGGTGAAGTTGGCAGCCCTCTGCCTCACTGTGATGGGGGTGCCGCTTTCTCCTGAAGAGGTTGATGGTCCCGACACGGCAACCGGCAGGGCATTTATGGCTCTGCTGGGTCCTGGATAGGTGTGTAGCTTTGGTGGTGTTGGTAGGGAGAGGTGGAAGTCCCAAATTACAGATGAGGTAGTCACAGGCAAAACACAGGAGTACAGGCAAATGCAGGACAGATAGCACCCTAAGACAGTGCTGGTAGCAAGCAGGCACTCACACTCAATCAGGCAGCAGCAGATAGAAAGTGTTTGAGGCAATGCAGCGATGGAGGAGGCAAACGCATTGGCTGCAGGCAGGAGGAACTCTGGTGCACGTCTCTCATCTGAGGCAGATGAAAACAGAGGAAAAGCCCTTAGCGTGTAAGTTACATGACACGCACTTCACACACTGCACCTATGTGGCTCACTTCAATGACAGTGATATTTAAGGGGTGCGACGCGCATCACTGGTTGTGCGCTCGAAGGTACGAAGATGGACACGTTTCACATACATGCATTTGGGGGTGCTAAGCAAGCCATTCCTTTCAAGTACTGCATTTTTGTTTTTTGTAGGGATGCCATGGCGCATGCACACATGTATTTTTGTCCATTTTGAGGCCTACTGTGTATTGTGTATGCAATATTTTTGTTTTGGGGAGCTTTCTGGGTATCGCGCATGTAATCTCTGGCCCTTGCATTTTTTCCACCTTTCGGAAGCTTTCCAGGTATTCTGCATGCACTTTTTGGCTCTTGGGGTGCCACTGCATATTGCATACTGCTTTATTCTTCTTTTGGAAGCTTTCCAGGTATCGCGCATGCAATTTTGGGTTCTTGGGGTGTCACTGCATATCGCGTACCACTTACTTTTGCTTTTGGGGTACATTGGAGCCTTGCTGGACTGCACATCTACATAGTACATCACGTAGACTGTTCCCTTCCTCATATTGCCCAGAACCATATATTGTTGTGTATTACATTCATCTATTTCATCTGCACATTGAGGGATAAGGCCCCAAAAGGGAAAGAGAGTAGACAGGGACGTGGTGAGGACACATCTGCACCAGCCCACAGGTGACCCGGCACCTGTACGTGGACGTGGTCAGAGGCAGAGGGTTGTAGCAACATCACCCAGGGACACCAGGTCCAAAGGGGACACCCTGCAGAGCAGGAAGAGGCTCCACCCCAAGGCACAGCACATGAGAAGGGTCAGCAGAGGAAGAGGTGCTTCAATGAAGAGGAAGTCTAAATCCTCCTTGACTATTCACGGAACACCATCATGAGATGTACCAGTTTGCGGGCAGCACCAATACTCCAGCCCAATGAATGGTGCATTGGAATACTGTCACAGCTCGAATCAATGCATGTGGTGTGGAGACCCACTGTTGAACAGGTCCAGAAGTGGATGAATGACCTCACATGAAGGACCAAGCAGAAGCTCAGTGACAACCTGGCCTCTGCACTGGCCGCTGGAGGGGACCAGCTGACCCCAATCGAAGAGGCTACGGGTCAACTGATCAGCATTGAGCAGGTGCAAGGCGTGGGAGGCATGGAGACCTATGAGGACACATCTGGTGAGTGGCATTTGTGTGCATCGTGGACTATCAAAGTTGAGTAACCTATATATGTGTTGTAGTACAGATGGCTGAAGTTGACAGCCATCCTTAGCCAATGCATGTTTGCTTCCGTATTCACTTCTGTGACATGGTCTGCATTCTGTGAGGCTGCTGTGTGGTTCACATCTGGTGCACATGATTGTGTGACAGTACACATCACCGTCTACTGGGCCTCACAGCGGTGCCAGTATTTGCATGCAGGGTTGCAATGTCAAAAACATGTGCACATAGCAAGACCCCATGATGTGCCCCCTGACAGGCACACATCACCCACAAGGCACACCTGTGTCACTTCGAGAAATTCTTCATCCACATGAATCAATCATTGCAACATTCGTAGAGCCTGTCTCTTTGCATTGTACATAAAGTACATGTGACATATGTCATTCAGCCACATCATTTGTTGCTGAGGTGCATGTATGTACTGGTACCTACACTTATGGAATGCCTCATCAGGATGCAATTCAAAGCTGACTGTAATGACACACTGTGGTGTGACCAGCATGCCAGAATACAGGTGCACACAAACCACTGCCCTATGTAACAGGCATTGGCCCTCATTCCGAGTTTGGAGGTAATCATGGCGCTATTTGCGACATGACTACCTCCAATACCGGTATCGAGTCCGCCCTGGTTCAATGGGGACTTACCGGTCTATTCCGACCTTTGTGGGACCGGTAAATCCCCATTGAAAAAGCCATTCCCCATTCCAATTTCAGCCCCCAGGGGGCTCAATGGGAAGGGGGAACGCGCTAATAACGGTACCGCAAATTGCGTTACCGTTATTAGCTCTGAAGTCCCTTAACGGGCCCCGTCCATAACGCCTGGTAAAACCAGGCGTTAATGAGGGACCCGCTAAGGGACCTCGGAATAGGGCGCAAAGGGATTACCGGCACCAATGTCCTTAACGGTGCCCGGTATCCCTTTGCGCCCAACTCGGAATTAGGGCCATAATGTTCAGACAACTTTACTTGTAAATTGCAAGGTCCCACACTAGTCAATTCATAGGTGAAATCAGCTGATGGCGAGTCATCATTCCAAGGTGGTCAGTCTGTCACTCTCCCATTGAAATGTCTGTTTACAGCCCATGAGAAAGATTAAGGAGTTTATTCATGCCAATGAGCGTCGCTGTCTGCATTGCATGTCATGTATGTGCATTTTCAAATAGCAAATATGATGATGCAGTTTAAGTCTGTATCACCAGTTTGACATGTAAGGCCTGTATGTAGTTATCAGTCAATTTATGACTGACACATGCCTTGTTGCTCACATCCCTGTTGACAACACTCACACAAACATTGCCCTGTCTGTGCCTTGAGACATACATACTTGTGCTGAGATGTGGATTCTGTTTGATGTGGAATGACATGGCAGCAACATCGCCCAATCAGATGTGCCAGGAGGCCTATGTTGCTCCTCGTCTCATGAGATTTGCAGATGATGAAGTGCTGGTTCTCAATGTGAGAATGCCCGTAAAACAATACTGACACATCTGTGTAGGATGCTGCTCATAGACAGGGACTTGCGCCCCAACAAAATCACCCATACCGGATGCATGAATGTAGGGAAAGATTGTTGAACCTATTTACGATTCCCAGTCCATGAATTAGCTTTAGCAGTATGAATGACAAAAGCTGCTCTTTGACATGTCGTATGGGGTCCACCTTTACAGTGACTTTGCCAACTCACCATTATGCATTCCTCATGGGTGATACGTGCACAACAGACCAGGACCATGCTTCGACTGACAGTGCTGACATTAGCGTCTCTAGTAAGTGCTGGCCTGCAGACAGTGCGTGCCATGTTGTAGTGGTGTAATATGTCGGTTTGGCACAGTGGAATGTTGCATTTGTAGTGAATTGTGTAACTGATTCATGTGATTGCGTGTGGGTACAGTATGGCATGCTCGTAGTAACTGCATATGTCAATGATCAGAGTGCACTGTTGTATGAATAAGTTACACAGAGCTGGCTCAAGGGGCTACTAAGTTGTGCGGTCACACTGTGCCAGGGCACATATGGTGCCCAGCAAACACACATAACGTGAGGTGTCACTACACATTGTGTGACATGACAGTGCCCGTTACATGACAGTGCTATTTAATGCGACACTCAGTGACTGTCAGTCACTCACTCATGGACAGTCATTGCATGACACTTAACTTTACAATTTCATGTGAAGCATGCTGTCATCACACACAATGTGCATGTACACTGCATATACATGAATTCTGCTAGTCATACAGCAGGGGACTTGCACCCATGTACAATCACACACGTGGAGGTGGTAGACCTGGTGTCATCATTGACGTGACACATCAGACGTTAACAGTCATATGTCTATTCACATTTTCACCCAGGAAAGGGAGGGCTTGACTGCGAGTGTTGTGATTTTGCTGCGCACTCATCATTGCTGCACACATATCACGTCATTGACTGTACATGCACTACAGTTTGGACAATGACAACATGGACCCTGCTGTCCAAATCAAGGTGCAGAGTCACAGTTTGGAGACATCGGACGTGGTTGCCATGTTGGGAGGATGGAGAGGATGTTGATGGCGAGGGAATGCACATGGGCCATGTCCCATTGTATCCACTGGAGCACTTTGACAAGTACATCACAGTTTGCCTTTCTCAGGCATGCACCATTTGTGGCAATGAAGTGAAATGTGTGAACAGTCTTCATGTGGATATCGACATGTCATAGTTATCAAGTACATAGTTGTAATCACATGCTGTCTGTCATATTTTGTTCTTGTTAGTTGTCATTTATTGGAGACAAGAGCAAACTGTGCTCCACTCTTGTAACCCTAGCAGGGCCTCCTCTAAGAGGGTGACCTTCCCTACGAAAAAAAGTTTCACCCTGTATTTACCACACATGTGACCCTTTGGTTCGTGTGAAAGAGCAAGATACCACCATGGTACGCTGGCTGTAAAGAAAGAGGCAAGCTTATCTCTATTATGGCAATACTCAACTTATTAAACTCACTATTTCGAGACCCCAACTAACCTGTTTTTTCTGTGTTCAATACCTGGATGGAGCGAGACTGGTGGCGTATTCCGGGTTTGAGGTTGGCATGTACCTGCAGATTGAGACAGCACTAGATGAGATAGTATGTACCTATATATCTCATAAGGAATATTAATATAGTAATACACCAGCTCTCACCTACTGCTACTGATGTTGAATCCAGGGTTGTTGAAGAGGAAATATGCTTGCCGCAATGGATGTGTGCAAGATATTATACAGGAATCCAAAAGGTTATGTATAGCACGGGAAAAGTGAGTAGGTTAGTAGTGTTAGTGAACCTCACTCCGAAACGGCACAAGGATGCACTAAGTGAGGGATGGAGCAAAAGGTGCCAGCCCATAATAGCAGAGCGTCCAAAAAGACAGTTCAACTAACTGCGTGGAAAAAGCAGCAAGCCAAAGTCAAATCAGGGGTAATCCAGATGCAATCCTTTGAAACATAGCAGAGGTCCATAGAACCAAGACCATAGGGTAGAGGTATCCAAGGGGAATTGCAGGCAAAATCTGAGGGTCAGGGCGAGAGTCAGGAACTGGTCAATCCAAAGAGCAAACAAACAAGGGCTTTGCTACACGAGTGGGAAGTACTTCAATAAGAAGCCGCGAGGATGCTGTGAAGCCTCTATTTGTTAGTCTTCATGTGAACTGTTTCCATGGAGACATACAACGTGCTGGGCAGGAGACGCGAGGGATGCACGAAACATGGCACATGCACACCATGTGGTTGTAATCTCCATGGCAACTTCCAACACTGACGGGTGTAGTGCCGCATAGGCCGCTGTGCATGCATAAACTAAGGAAATGCAAACCATCTCCTAACATTAGTATATGTGATTTACCTGGCTAACTGATGCCATGTGCTGGCCTTCAACATTACGGTGAACCATGTGCAGTACTTCTCCTCAGGTTGTGTAATGAAATGGCTGTTGTATGGCCCATCAGTCATGAGTAGGCCACATTTATACAACTATGTCACACTAACTACATGGGCAAGACACAGGGGCATATGTCAACAAAAGCCATACATCTGTGGCATATGGCAGACATTATGACAAGCCACGATGTCTGATGTATGGATGTACAGCCATATTCACTCTGTATGCACTTTTTTCTAAATGTGCATTTATTCTGAGTATACACATGACTCAAAATCATGTCTGTGCATATGCAGGTGATGATGCAGCAGATGTAGAGAAGGAAGAAGAGGAGGTGGTGGGTCAGTCCACCATGAAAATCCACAGGTGCTACAGGCGATCATCAGTCATGCTCCTCCTTCCTCTGGCTCTTCTGACTCTGCTGATTTGGATGCCATACCAGAAGTGGATGACTCACTGAGGGAGAAGGCTGAGTGCCCCAATGGGTAGATTTTATGGGGCCGTTGAGTCTGCGGCAGTGCAGCAGGATTCACAAGGCCAGTCAGTGGTGAGCCCCACACTTGCAGTGGTTACAGTTGCAAGACCTCTGTCCCATGAGTTGGTGTCAGATTCTGGGGCTGATGTCCAACGGAGCGTTGCAGATCTTCAGCCAACGACAGGGGCCTCTGAGCAACAAGCCTGGTCCCTTGCATCACACCGCTGTGGGCCCTATACATGTAGTGGATGTGTGCATGCTGGAAAGACAGTGCAGGAGCAGCAAATGTTGCATGCTGCCATCTGGCATGTCAATATGTTGAGCTGTGTTGCAGAGGGCATGGATCACCTGGCCGAGAACATGTCCATTCCAGCAGCCAGGAATGCGCAACAGCAGAGAATCAAGCGGTCCTTAAGGCTCTCCCACACACTGGACGTGTGACAGACACTTCAGATCAGCCTGTCAAGGGCCGACGGGTTGATCTGAAGTGTCTGCAGTATTCACTGCATGCAGATACTAAGGCACATAGAGAGTCCCTGAGGCGGGAGATGTTGGCATCTTGTAAACCCAATCACCGTGAAATGGAGAGTTTGAGGGCTTCACTGCATGTTGAACTCTCAGCCACAAGGACCCAGCTCTGTGAAGAGATGGATGCCTTGAGGCAGACGCTGTCCCAGCAACTTGAGGCATCATGGGTGAGCGCACATACAGACTCTGTGACCCTTTGGGATGAAGCGCATTGTGACCTCACCACCTCTGGGGCGCTAGTGCATGCATCCATGTCATGGCTGGCCCTAGCCAATGAAAAACAGGATTTGGCACTGCGTGGACTGGATCCACTGCCACCCCCACACCAAACTGAGGATCCACCACAGGATGACGGTCCCAGCACACCCACGCCACCTCAACCACCTCTGCCGTGATATCCATGGGCCTATGGAGGTTTTTAATTTATTTATTTTTTGGTGTTGATTTTTGTGGTCCACTCATGGATATGGACACGCGCCCACTCCCCTCTGCAAAGCACTGGCCCTCCATTCACAAATGAGGAGGTACAGTTTCTGGTGGAGGTGATTAGGGAATCACATCAAGGCAGCTCTGTCAGTAGGTAAGAATTACCACTGTCAATCGTGCAATGTCTGTGTCAGTGGTCACCACGATCTTTGCATGCATTCTCACACATTTGATTTTCTGCAGGCGTAATCATTTAGTCAAAATGAATGTCAGTGCAGATGCATGCGTGTGTGTGTGTACCCTTGCACATCCAAGCGTGTGCATTGTTTTTCAGGTTGCACTTTCGGAATGGACAGCCAAATAATGGGAATGTGCAGCACTTATCACACTTGAGCCATTGCCAGTATTTGCCACATTCTCCATCAACATCCTCACGCACGTCCAGAATTCTCTGTACATCTGGGCTCTGTTTTTTGGTTGTTCACCACTTACCTCACCCTCACTGACCGGTATGATGTCTTCTTACTGCCACCCTTCTCCTCTGCCTGCCCCATGAGTCCTATGGGGCCCTGCAGGTATACTCTCTGTCCACACTACTCTTTGACCTGTGCTAGAGTCCACTAAATACCCTTATATGCTCACATGACCTGCCCCTTACAATTGCACATCATACACACACGTCCATTCACAGGTCTACACAACCTCGGCTGCTGCCCTTCATGGCCTCGACTCTGGAAACACAAATCTGGGCATTTGTCTCCACTGACTCCACTGGACAGGTTTTGGACACTTGGTGCATCTAGGTTTGTACTGGTTTGCACACGTGTACCCCTGACAGGCTTTACCTGTGTACCCCAATCAAGTCACTTGTTAATGTTGTTTTTGATATGTTCTCTCCTCCTGGATGTATTGCATGACTTATCATCAGTCTGTGCCCTGTCTCCCTCTTGCCCTATGTCATTCTTCACATCACCTATTACACTTGTACTTCCACTCCCCAGACCTTCAACTCTTCACTTTGTGTCCTTTCCCTCTCCTGCATCCATGGGTGATCCAAAGGCACACGTGACACCTGACAGTGGATGTGCAGAACTTGTGTGCCTGCAATCAATGGGCCGACTTGTGCCCGCATCCCGGGGATGACTGACACCTGTTTCCAGAGTGCATGTCGTGCTGGGCTTGAAATATGTTTGCTTCATTGCCAGTGGTTTCTCTGTCAATGGGTTTTTATGCTGTACGGTTGATAGTTGCTCACACTCCGTTATTTGGACTTCCGGATATTGACACTGGGTGGTCCATGGCAGTTACCTTGTTCCATATGGGAGCTGTCAAGGCTGTCCAGTTTCTTCACTTTAATGTCATGCATGTCTTTGCAAGCTTAGAATGTTGTTTCAGGTGGAATGCTGTGGATGCGAGACAGGTGGCTACCTTGTGCAGGTATGTTCGAGGCACTCAGGGGGGCACATGTGTGGTGTCGTAGGTGGCAGGGAGTCTGGCACTGTGTGGGGTGATTTTATATTGCCTTGAACTAAGGTGAGTGGGTCCGGCTTGATGGGTGCAGGGACACATCATGATGGTAGGCTGGTGAGTGTATGATGTTTTTGCATGGAAATCAAGGGGGCACTGGTTGTGGGGTGGTTGTTGAGCAGGAGGCTGCCTCTCTGGGGTGTTTATTGTTGAGTTATCTTGAGGTGGGGTCCAGCTGCTTGGGGTCCAGCTGAGGTGGGGTCCAACTGCATGGGTGCAGTGACACATGATGATGGGAGTCTGGTGAGTGGTTCCTTTCAGTTTTGGCATGTGTCTTTCCTGCCACGCAGCATCCCGTTCACTCAGCTTTTCATGGCATATCTACCAACACTGACAGTCCATTCCTGGCACTTCAGCCCCCTTAAGGGCCTGCTGTCCCAAGACAAATCCACACACAACACGGCATTGCAGGTCATTTGGGGGATGCCATGTTCACCCCAGAGACCAGGCACACGCCATTGGCCATTGTTGTTGTTTGCCATGGGGACATGTACCATGCATTGTACCCCAGCAGATATTGTGCTACCTGTTGACAGCTACTTAGTACATCTCAACGCTCACTCCAGTCCGGTCTCATTGGTCCCCATTCAAGTTCAAGTTTAGGTTTATTCGGAATAAAAATCCTTCAAACATTATACAAATTTATGAGCATGACATGTACAATTTAAACATCAATTCAGTTAATACAATATTAAAATACAATACGATGAACATAATTGATCCAACATGTTGTTCCCAGATAATAACTGCTTTCACTGTTTAAGCGTGTTTTTGATATACAAGTTAACACATTGCACAACAGACAAATCCTTGACTGATAAAAGAAACCTAAAAGCCATTTGTGCTTGTCTTACTCCATAGACCCTTAGCAAAGGTAAAAGTAACTTCTTCCTGAAAGTCTTTAACACCAGGCAAAAAAGCATAACATTTTGTAAATCGTTTGCCTCGCTCATTAGAAATGGACATTTGTTATTTTTCACGCTATTACCTCTGGTGTCATTTGCAAATAAAAGATTAGTTCTAAAGTGAATAATTTTGCCTCTCTTCCTTTGGTCTATGAGCTAGTGTGCATAACCCATTATATTTGGGGTACCAATGACATTTGTGTGGTAAAATTGAACACTATGGGCCTAATTCACAGAAGAGTTTTATAATGGCAAAACCCCATTGGAAAACATTCTGTGAATTAGGGCCTATGTTTTTTCCCTTCAATGTTTCCACCTGCCTTTAGCCGGGACCTTCAAGATGTCACCCACCACCTGCTTTCTTTCAAAATTGCTAATGTCCAGTTCATTACTAAATAGGCATCCATGGCGGAGGGAACACAAAACAGATTTGATGTAATTGAACCACTTGAAGACAATACGTCTTCCACCAAGCTTTTTGTAAGTAAGAGGTGAGGATTCCCTCCCCAAGCAAAGACAATAAATGAGCGGTGGTGCAGCTATCACGTCTTCAATGTGGATCAGCCTCATGCAGCAAATACCCCGGAAAGCCTAAAGCCCATGATTTTCCTCAAGCGCTTATTTTCAGGGATGTATACGAATTGTTTGACTACAATTGTTCGAATCACAGTTGACCTTTGCACAATTGACCGAATTGTGAAGGTCAATTGTTATATATATATATATATAAAACCAAAGCAATATATATATATATATATATATATATATATATATATATATATATATATATATGTGCGGTCAATTGTGCAAAGGTCAATTCGGACCCTTGACTTTCGATAAATTGGGTCATTTGAACAATTGTGTCCGAACAATTTGGGTAATACCGTTTTCAGTGGTCTGAACCACTTTGTTTTGATCATACCCCATACAGCAGTTCATATTTTAGCAAGGATGCCGATTTAGCTAAATACATCTTCTGAGTGTGATCCAGAGACAGGCCACCCACGTTCCTGCCACACCTGAAAATAGAGACATTGGGCCTCAACAGGACCCTGCCGGTCTGGAAGCAAGTGTGCCGGTACGCTCACCGGCACAGTTGTTTCCGGGACAGCATATTACAGGTCTGCCTGCCAGAGCCGTTATGCCCGACAGGTCTGACCCTGCCGGGGACAGTGGTCATGGTTGGCAGACAGGTCATGGAAGCACCGGCACCCCCCCACTCCCAAACAGTCCTACAGGAATCTAGGGGAATGGGGACTTACATTTTACCAGCACCTGACTTTCTGGGCCGCTGGAGTTGTAATCTCTTGGTGGCACTGGGAAGTCAAGAGGCGGTACATTTTTACAGGTCCAGCGGCAACTCGCTGGTAGCACCGGCAGGTTTAACGCCGGACCCGTAATGAGGCCCATTGATTTGGGATGCCTTAGCTATTTGCTGCTCTATGTGTGTAGTCCGCCTTAGGTCATGGGATATTAATGTTTACCCATTCTAGTCTTTACTCATTAGTAACGATTGCATTCCCCAGTCGTTCGTTTACTGGTACCAGTGCAAATCACTTTTGACTTTGAGATGTTAACCTTGAAATCTTTTTGTTCCATATAATCTTTGAAACCATTTACTAGTGTTTGTAAAGCATGTTTTGTTTTGACCATCAAATCTGTATCATCAGCTTATAAAAATACACACATATTTTGGCCAGCAATTTTAGGAACATCACTTGTCAAAGCAGTTACGGTACTTGGCAGAGAATTAATGTAAAGGCTAAAGAGCATCCCTTCCTTGCATAATTTGGAAAGCTTGAGTATTTTGCCCTTGTTTCTCCCATCCTTACTCTGGCCAGTCCAGTCCCTATGAACTCTGTCTTCCCTTCACCTTGCCTGTTCCCTGCTCCCTTTTGTGTGCCAGACTCCTTGACCCATGTTTCTCATTCCTTTCTCTTCTCTGCTTGTCTCTTTTATGCCAGTTGCCTCTGTGCCCTGCCTTCCTTTATGACTACTGCCTGTTTGCCCAGCTGAATTCTGCCAGATCCTGTCTTCACTGCAATTGATGTTATGTTAGGGTATTTACATTTATATCGTGCGCCACTGACCCAGAGGCCTAAGGGCGCACCACACAAACAAATATGTAAGCTGAGCAGTCAGTATGACCACAAGGTCATTTCAAGAAGGTAAATCCGACTGAGATCAAAGTAACAATGAGATTCTCCATTATCTAAATAGGAGCGTCTAAAGTCTTTTTCTGAACACAGCTGTAGATTTATCTTTCCTCATATCGGGGAGGGGGTTGTGCTGCAAAGAATGCTCCCTTCTTTACCTGGGTCATTCTATATTTTGGGATGCTTAGTTGATCAGTATTGTTGGGTCTAATATTGCGTGTATTTAATTTAGTCTCCAACACTTCACTCAGGTATAACGGTGACAAGCCTGTCAAACATTTCTGTGTTTTCACCAGAAGGCGAAAAACTATTCTAGCCTCTATAGGATGCAAGTGTAAGCTCCTTGTAGCATCCCAGACATGTTCCCTTCTTTTGAGTTCCAGAACAATCCTAACCGCATTATTTTGAATAACTTGAAGGTGACCTGTGTCAGATTTAGCCATGTCAGTAAGCAAACTATCACAATAATTGAACCTCGGGCCGATTAAGGCTGTTGTAAGTATCTCACAAATTGATCTAGAGATAAAAGGGCGCGCCTGGGTCAGTAATTTAATATAATATTAAGCTGATGACACCATGCTCCTGACCTGTGTCTTCATATTGAGGTTAAAGCCAAAGTAGAACCCTAGGGTTTTTACTTTACTTTTAGTATCTACATCACATTCATCAATACGGAACTGGGCCTATTCAGTGCCCATTTTACAGGTTTTAGCCATAGTGCCTACCACCATCAGTTCAGTCTTAACAGTATTCAATGCCAGCCCATTGTTACACATCCAGCGTTGGATCACTCCATAGATCCGGTTGATGGTTTTCTGATTCTCTGTATGATTACTCGGGAGGGAGATGACACATTGTGTGTCAACTGCGTAATTTGTAAAGTTGATTTTATTTTCCTCCAAGAGGTCAAGAAATGGGACAGTAAAATAGTATAGAAGGTGGGTGACAAACAGGCCCCTTGTGGCGGCACCCCATGTGTGAGTAGGGCTGGGATTACATCAGACAAGGTGCTGCTGACTCTGCACCATCAGTTAGTCTGAAATGATTTGACCCTACGGGTTGGTGAACCTGAAAACCCTGCCACCTTCCCCAGCTGATCAAGTAGTAGTGTGTGATCTACCAGGTCGAAGGCAAGGGAGAGGTCCTGCAACATCAGGAAGGCTGTTTGTCCGTTGTCCATGATACAGAGAAGTCTGTACTTAAGGTCAAGAAGGGCAGTCTCCATGTGATGATTTTCCCTAAATCCTGATTGCCACTTGTTTAAAATCTTGTTTTTCCTCAGGTGCGTCATAACATGCGTGAAGAATGCAAAGTTAGCATTCTGTTGTCTAGGACATTCCATCATTGGCCAGTGTTAACTGCATGGTCCTGATGCCACATTAATCAGGTGATACCATATGGTGGCATTCAGAGTGCTTCCAAGGGGATCCTGGGTTCCTCTTTGTGTCATTCTGTCTCCAGCCAGATATGAGTGTTCACAATGACCCCTCACCAGTACAAGGGGTAAGTGGGACCTGGTCCTTCACAGCATGGCAGTCAAGGGGGCAGGTAGTGTAGGTGTTGTGGGTGGGGAAGGTGTCACTGTGTGGGGTGTTTTCATTGAATTGGCCTGAGGTGAGTGGGTCCAGCTGCATGGGTGCAGGGACATATTGTGATGGGTGGCTGTATTTGTTGCATGGCACTCAGGGGGGCACATGCTGCAGTGTCATTGGGTGCATGGATTTGTTACCTGCTCTGACCTTGTGTTTTTGTTTATACTGAGGCATTTTGCACGGGAAGATGGTTGCTGATATTCTGGAGAACAGTCATGTTGGATGCCTGCAGGTAACAAGTCAGCAGAATAGGCTGGATTGTAAGCCTACAGAGGGGATGAAGGAAACATTCCAGGGTAAAGTTGCATCAGGCTCACAAGGGGAAAGGTGTGAGGTGAGATGTGTATCTTTCTTGTAGTGAACCAGTAATGTTATCATTCTGTATCATTTCATGTAGATGTGTATTGTGGCCATAACTGTTGTGAGGGACTGGGATGACCACTCAAGAAGGCAATCCGTACAATTGATTAAAAAAAACAAAAAAACAAATGGGATTTTATTCAAATTTCGGCTGTACGGAAATTACAAACAGTCGAGAATTTCGAATATGTATCCCATTTGGCGCGACTATAGTGAACAAGGGGAGCAGGGGATGCAGTGGTGTTCCCCGCAGCCTTGTTCACTACAATCGCATCAGGGATTGCGGGGGTGTCCCTGTGACCTAAATAATAATGTTTTTTTAAAAAAAATATTTAAAAAAGGACCCTGCAGCGCTGGTTCCCATGCACATAAGTGAAGGGAACCAGCATTGCAGACTAATTGAGGAGTCAGCAGCACATAGCGAAGCGTGCTGCCATAAGGTAAGTAAGGGGGTGGGATGTGCAGGTTACCAGAAATGTCTGTGGGAGAAAAAAATGAAAGTAATTTTCGTTTAAATTACTTTTGTTTTTTTCTCCCTCTGACATTTCTCATACAATATTATCATGGAAAACTCTCAAGCAGTATTTTGTTGTGAGTCATGCATAGGGTGGCCAGGGCAGTCCACCCAGGTGTTGGTTGTGGTTTTAATTTTATGCTGTGCCTTCTCACTTGTGTTCTCCTGTGTGTTATTGGGGGTCCGCATTCACTATTGTGGGTAGTGGCCATGTGAAAGTGGTCAGGGATTTTGTTGCTTGTGTTGTATGCTTTGGTGTGTGCAAGATGGACACTGTTGTTTACAGTTGCTATGACTGTGTCAGTGTTTGTTACAGTTGATTTTATGGCCATGGCCATGCACAGTTTGCCTTTCCCAGACACACATCCTCAGGTTGTTGTTATGGGCATGTAGGATTGGCCCCAAGTCATCATTGAATGGCACCAGGGATGTGGCTTCACTGTGTGTGCTCCACAGGAGCAGCTTTTCATGTGAAGTATGTTTGTACAAGCTAATTGTCTGCAGCCTCTCCCTGTGCCCTTTGACCAACCAAGGGCAACGGTGGTGCCTGTGGCTGAGGGCAGTGACCCTCCTGCATATCAACTGGTATGCCACGCCATGTGGCAACATTGTGCAGGACACATGCTGCCATGATCATTTACATACTACTGGTGAGGCATATAGCAATACCCCACCAGAGTGGTCAGGGGGGCAGAAATGTGACTTGAGCAACCCGAATATGCGCTCCACTTTGCCCCTAGTGGCTATATGTGCTGCATTGTACCTTACATTGGCTGGTGTGGCAGGATTCCAGAAAGGCATGAGCAGGAATCTTGATAGCGGGTAGACACTGTCCCCTGCAAACGTGTAATTAGCTTTCATTGGCATTTATTGTCATGGTCTTTCGTTCAGTTTGTCAAATGAATGCAGGCCATCCTGATCAATCGACTCTGTGAGAACCTTGGCATCAGGGATCAGTCCCTGTAGTGGCTGACCTCCTTCCTCTTGGACCGCCACTCCCAGGTCCAACTTCGTCCCTTTCTCTCTGCCACACCTGTGGGGTTCCCCATGGCTCTATTCTCTCACCCTAGTTTTTGGACCTCTACTTGGCCCCTTTGGCCCACCTGCTCTCTACCTTCTGCTCTAACTTTCACTGTTATGCGGATGACACTCAGCTTTCCTTCAGGCTCCCCTCAGCCTCCTCTCCTCTCTTGCTCATTCCTGACTATCTATCCGCGAATCATGATTGGTGTGCCTCCAACGATCTCTGCTTTAATGCCAGCAAGATGGAGATCCTTCTCATTGGGACCGCTGCCCCTGCTTTCCCTCTCTCACTCTGGCCACACGCCTTGGTGGCTGCAAGGATCATGTTCAAGACAATTTGCATTGTCCACAAGGCTTTCTGGGGCCGGGGCCTCACTACATCCAACACTGTCTTCCAAAATACCTTCCTTCTCAAGCCCTTCGCTCAGCTACCTCCAACTCTCTAAGGGTTAGACGCTTTTCCAGGCAGCGAGTGGGAGGTAGATCTTTCTCCTCTGCAAGTGTCTCCTTCTGGAATGGCTTCCGCGCCCCTCTCAAACTTGAGCTGGACCACCTGAAGTTCCCAGAAGCAGCTCAAAACTTTCCTCTTCTCCTCTGATTTCTATCTCTCACTTCCCTGCTGACCTAGCTGACCTACCTGTCTGCTTTACCGACTAGTTGCTTAGCTACCCTCAGAGTCTCACTGGGTACCAGGATCTTTCTTGTACTGCCTCCGGGACTACCACCCATTTAGGGGCTGAAACTGTAACCCTACAGTCCAATGTTCTCCTTGCACTACCCAGAGCTGTGCTGCCCTGCTGTCCTGTTTTCCCCTCCCCTCTCCCTTGAAATTCCTCCCTGCCCTTTCCCCTTGCACTTCTCATTCTCGCACTTGCACGATCTGATTGACACAGGGTCTAGTAAGATCGTTTGTCTTGTCCTCCCTCTGTCTTCCCTCCCTTGTCTTGTCACGCCTAGAAACACGTGTACAGGCACATTATAAATGACTTATCATATCATATCATATCATGCATGTGCGCAACAATTGATACTCACCAATGAGCCAGGTGTAGCCAAAGGTTCCCGATTGCCAGAGCCCTGTAGAGTGGTGATCGGCAGTAAATGTAGCGGTTATGTGTACTTCCAGGAAAATTGCCATTGACTTGCATGATAACTCCATTTGTATTGCAGATGACCTGCATATTGATGGAATGCCAATGCTTCCAGTTGTGGTAAATATGCTCCATCAATCGGGCGTGGGTCGTAGTGCAACATGTGTACAATCAATGGCTCCAAGTACACGTTGGAAGTGGGCAACCACATAGAACTCCTGGCACACACTCTGCCTTTCCTACAGTGTGCGTGGTATGCATATGTGCGTACGCACACATGCATGTGATGTTATGCAGGCCAACACCTGGTGGAGACAGCAGGATCATGCAGCCAGAGATAGGCCACCAACAATAGCTGTGGTGCGCTGAAAGGAGCCTGTGGCTATGAAATGGAGTCCTTTCAGCACCTTTTCCAAGGGGGTAGGCATGGGAGCAGATGGTGGGAGGTGTAAGGTCTTCTTCCCTCTCCCTGACCAGTTCTAGTATGACATGGGATCGGAATCAGTACCTTACATACACCAGGTCATCAGGCATCGAAAAAGCAGGGTGTTTGCTGTGAAAATCCAGGATCTCTGCATCCTCCTCCTCCTTCTGGGACCATGTACAATGGCTCCAATTATTCCTGCATTCATTGTGGCTGACCAATGTTTGAATGGTGTGCATTACATGCTTTATATATGTTGTCATTGTACTTTGCGTGTACTCTCGTGTGGCGGTGAGATCATGAGGTTTGCAAGTGACTTTTCCCAACGTGAAGTAGCGTGGTGAAATCCATACATTCGGTTATGTTCGCACTTGGATGGACGTGTAGTTTATTTTTGTGGCAAGTCCCTCAATACACCCACGCTTTTCCTTGTCCTTCCTCATTTTACCAGGAGAATGGGGAAAATGCGTGTTCCGCCCACTATTTATGCCCGGCCGACACTTTGCGTGGAGTGTTCCGCACATCGCTCGACTGCACGCAAAGATGTGTGGGGCCCGCGCACGCCACGGAAAGTCGGTTACATGAATTGACAAAAGGAGTTGTGTGCGTTGGTTAGTGCGCAAAGTCACTTTTCAGCGCGCATAACATTCTATAAATGAGGCCCCATCGCCTAAAAAGAGTGCAGAGGATGAGCTCCATTGTGCTGTGCTGGTTTAGAGGTGCAAGTATAGGAGAATTTAGCAGAGAGTACACTTAACAAAAGAAGAGTTGTCCAGCAAATGACCTCTGAATTAATTAAATGTTATGTTACTGGGATTTATGGCGCGCACCAATGTGAAATACGCTACAGGTCGCTGTTGCACTTTAAGATTCATTTCCAGCATGAAGGGCAATCCCACTCCATCACAACCAGTGAGGAAGGTTGTGAAATGTTACACATAGATATAGCAGTTCACTGCGCCAGGAAAAGAACCCTGGCTCAGACGAACACATAAGCTTTTGGAGATGGGCATCGCCTAAACGAAGAGGGGAGTCAATGAAGAGGGGAAAGCGTCATATGACGGTTTCCTGAACTTAATAGGGGAAGGCTACTCTGTACTTTGTGGCTACCTTCCCATCTTGACTGCTCGAGCTACATGAACTCCCTCTCTGACGCCCTGATTGGGTATGAGGTGGAGCCCCGCAATGAAGGGATTGTCCGTGTAATTATGTGCACCCCCTTGACAACATAGAGAATGCTGCCATGTTTGAAACGGTTGTATATTGGCTTTATGTGAAACGGTTGTATATTTGCTTTCTAGATCTGTTTGGCTAAGGGGGTTGACTTAATTTCAATGAGGAGTTTGGACAATAGAATGGATGACACATGAAAGGCACAAACATAAACTGATCTGCTGTTTCATCCGCCTTTTGTACCTTGAGGGCAATGCCAATTACAGGTAATACCCATACAAGCACAGTCCTCAACAATATCATATTCAGCAAACCCAATACACACCTATGGTTACAAAATGAACATTACACGTTTAGAGTTTCAATGCACATTCTACTAGAATTAAAGAATTGGGCCGCACACTGCGGCCTCATCCTCGTGTCCTCTGCCTACTGGAGAACCAGAGGTTTCGACATAAATAACACCGGGACATAATTTAATCCTCCTCAACAGGTGAAACAGCCAGGTTAATGTTGGTGTGGCATCCATGGTTGCATGGAATTGAAAGGAAGGAGCGGCCAACGATGGTAGACTGTGGAGAAGAGAGGAGGAACAGCTCTGCTGTTAGTAAGACTTATCTTTTTCATATTGCTCTCAATATGGATCTTCTCTATATGCAATGTGCAATAAGAGGCTGATTTTGCCTAAAAATGACAATAACCACCTAGCATCAATCTCCCAGCAACACTAGTAATGGACTACTGTTTTACTATGTGGACTCTGAGATACTACTGTAGCTTTTGTGTGTTGCTTTCTATTATATGGTATTATTGATGACTATTGTTTGGCTGGAATTCCTTAGAATCAAACGCAAGTTTTATTTTGTATTCCATTGGATATTTGTAAGGCGCCTATACAACAAAAGGTGTTTCAAGGCGTCACAAGACAAAAAAGAGCGGGGCACTAGGGAGAAAGATACAATCACGGTCCTACCAGGCCTTGTGACATTCGGATCGTGCAAGTGCAGAAAAGAAGTGCGAGGAAGCGGGGTGGGGGGGGATGTTGCCGGTCTGCGCAATCACAAAAGGTTAAAAGGTGGGAAGGAAAAGGATGAGGAGGCATGTGCTAAGGGTAGGCCAGAGTGAAAATTGCCGGGGAATGCAGGTAGATGGGTGGCCTGGGTGAGGGCGCCTGGAGCCCTGTAGTACTAAGCGGGAACTAGGCATCCAGTCAATGAGGCAGAAGAAGGTGTAAGCAGGGGAGGGGGGAGAGTGAAGGAGGAGGAGAAAAGGCGGGTGTTGAGGAGTTTCCGGAACTTAAGGAGATCCGGCTCAAGTCTGAGAGGGGAAGGGAGACCATTCCAGGGGGAGGCACCTGCGGAGGAGAGAGATCTACCCCTCACTCTTTGCATAGAGAAGCGTCTGATTTGCAGTGTTGTAACTAGAAGACCAAAGAGTTCTAGAGTGGAGGTATTTAGGGGAGAGAGAGTTGGATGTAGCGGGGTCCCAAGCCCCAGAAAGCCTTGTGGATGATGCACAGGGTCGTGAATTTCATCCTAGCAGCAACCGGGAGCCAGTGGAGAGAAATTAGTGCTGGAGAGATGCAGTGCCTGGGCTTGAGGCCAATGATAAGTCTTGCAGTCATTTTCTGGATTAGTTTAAGGAGACAAAGAGAGGAAGAAGGAAGATTGAGGAAGAGGCGGTTACAGTACTGAGGCCTAAAGAGAACCAGAGCAATGAAGGCATTGAGTTTCTGGGGGAAGGTGAGGAAAGAGAGAATACCTCTGAGGAGGTGCAGCTGATAGTGGGCCTTCTTGGCAAGTTCTTTGACGTGAGGAGAGAAGGAGAGAGATAGACAGGAATCAAAGATGACACAAAGATTCTTTGCCTCACAAGAGGGTAAGGGAGGGGACCCATAGGGAGCAGACAGAGGGAGGGAGGGAAGGTGCGGCCTGGAGTCACAATGAAAATGTGTTCTGTATGTTATGAATTGTTTGTATATTTTAACCTTTGTATGCCTAATGAGTTTACATCAATAAAAGGCAAATAAATGAAATGAAATAAATGTGTAATATGTGATATGAAGCATTTTGAAAACATAAATAATAAGACATTAGCTTTTTGGAAAACAAGAATAAAACGATATTTTTCATTAAAAAAGGAACGGCCACTGCTTGCAGAGATGACTTTCAGTGGTTGTCCTACCGATAGAATCAGCCCTGGTCTGCCATGGCCTTTATAGAGAGTCCTTCCTTGCTGTTAACTTGCACTTGTAATGGTATTCCTTCAGAAACTGGCATCTTTATGCTCTTCACCTTCATACTCCATAGCACACTGACATTAACGTATGCTTTGGCTTTAAAAATGTTTAGTGAAACAGTGTGCCATAGACATCTAAATCTCCCTACACAATGCTAGAAGCCTTATATGAGTTAAACTCTAAAGTTGTATTTAAATGTCTACTTGTTTCTTTAAAAATGCAGCTTAATTGATTTGGAGAGTGGCTTGGGTCTCATGAAAAATACTTCAAGGGTTAAATAACCTGCATTTACCCTATGCAACACTTCCTATGTTTCTATATGCCATGGAATTTCAACTCTCATTAGTGGCTCTTTAAAAAAAGAACAAGTGGCATTGAAAACAAACTAGGATTTTTTGCTGCTATTAGAAGCAGAATGTTGCTTAATGTACTTTTGATGGAAGCCTTTACAGCACACTAAGTGGTAGCTTTTACTTTTGCTAAAACTGTTCACAATGAAGCTGTACATTATTTCGATGGCACTCTCCTCTGCAGATTCCTACATGTAATAACTTAGGATGCACTGATATACTGGACAGTGTTGCTTTATGTTGCATTCGGGTTTGGCATATCTTATTATGAAGCACATATATTTTGTAAATTTCATGAAAAATGTTTATTGTGTTTTTGTCAAGATTTTGTATATTGCATGCATGTTTTCATTATGATATGATATGATATGGCATTTATAATGCGCCTATACACAAGTGTTTCAAGGTGCGACGAGGCAAGGGAGGGGGAACAGAGAGAAGACATACAACGATCCTACTAGGCAGGTGTCATTCATATCGTGCAAGTGCATGGGAAGGGGAAGGAGGGGAAATGCGGGTCGGGGGAGAGGACAGTGCAGTACATGGGATAAGAAAATAAATAACAATAAGTGAAGTACGGCCAGCAGGTGGCAAGGGTAGTTGCAGATATCAGGTGTCATGTGCTGGAAGTGGGACTGTAGGGATACAGAAAAACAGTCCCCAAGTGCATGGGTTGCCAGGAAGGCAGTGCAGGAGTGTGACTGGTGGGCGAGGGGACCTGGACCCGAGATCAGAGAGTGGCCCGGTAACCAGTGCAGTTTCAGTGTCAGCCAGGAAGTCAGCAAGGGAGAGGAGGAGAAAAAGCAGAAGCAAAGAGCAATATTTTGAGGTGCTTCCGGAACCGAAGATGATTCTCCTCAAGTTTCAAGGAGGCAGGGAGGCTGCTCCAGAGGGAGGCCCCAGCCAAAGAAAGAGATGTGGTTGCTTGGAGAAGCGACTGACCCTGAGGGAGTTGGAGGCAGATGAGGAAAGAGCTCGAAAAGGAAGGTATTTAGGAAGAGAGAGTTGAAGGTATTGAGGCCCCAGAAGGCTTTGTGGACGATGCAGAGGGTTTTGAACTTAATTCTCGCAGCCACTGGGAGCCAGTGCAGAGATTTCAGTCCTGGAGAGATACGATCCCTGGGCTTGAGGCCAAGGACAAGTCTCGCAGTCCTGTTCTGGATTAGTTGCAGAGGTTGGATAGTAGAAGCAGGCAGATTTAGAAAGAGGCTGTTGCAATAGTCCAGCCTAGAGAGAACCAGAGCTCTGGAGACAGTGAGCTTCTGGGGGAAGGAGAGAAAAGGAAGAATACCTCTGAGGAGGTGCAGCTGGTAGTGTGACTTTTTAGAGACGTCACTGATGTGAGGAGAGAGGGAGAGTGTGGAATCGAAGATGACCCCGAGCTTTTTTGCCTTGCAGGTGGGAGCAGGAAGAGGACCAAGAGAGGCCGGCCAGAGAGCTACAGGAAAGGAGGGAACGGGTGTGTCGATGAAGAGAATCTCATTCTTACTGGCATTAAGGCAGAGGTCATTGGTGGCACACCACTCCTGGATAGCAGACAGTCAGAGATGAGGGAAGGAGAGGAGGAGGACGAGGGTAGCCTGAAAATGAGCTGGGTGTCATCTGCATAGCACTAAAAGTTGGGGCAGAGAGCGGCGATGCAGTGGGCAAAGGGTGCCAGGTATTGGTTGAACAGCCAGGGAGAGAGGTTAGACCCCTTGGGGACACCATAGGTTGAGAAAAAGATAGAGGAGAGGAAGGACCCAAGTTGGACCTGGGAGGGTCGGTCAGAGAGGAAAGAAGTCAGCCAGGCCAGAGCCTGACCAGTGATACCCAGGTTATCACGAGACAGTTGAGCAGGATGGCATGGTTGACAGTGTCAAAGGCAGAAGAGAGATCAAGCAGGATGAGAACGCAAGGGGTGTCAGAGTCAAGGTTGGAGAGAAGGTCTTCACGTATGTTCAGGAGAGCAGTTTCCATGCTTATGGCAGCTCTGAAGCCAGAATGATGGTCATGAAGACAACCAACAGATTAAGATTGGATATTAAGCTGGGAGATGGCCCGTTTCTCCAGGAGCTTGCCCAGGAAGGGAGTGATGAAGATTGGGCGATAGTTAGCCGGGCAGCAGGGGTCGGCAGTGGGTTTCTTTAGAAAGGTGTGCACAAGGGAGTGGTTCAGGGGGATGGGAATACTCCAGTGGCAAAGGAGTGATTGCAGAAGTCAGCCAGGGCAGGAGCCAAGGAGTCGATGTGGTCCTTGATGGTTTTGGAGAGACCTTGTCTGCAGAGAACAGGGGAAAGGCAGAGAAGGAGGGAGGAGAGGTGACTGCAGAAAGGCCAGAGGAAGAGCAAGGAGTGGGGGGAGCGAGGGGATAGGATGCGAGAGAGGACAGGATGTCCTGAGTTTTGCAGATGAAGTGAGAAGGCAGTGCCGTACAGAGGGCCTGGGAGTGGACAGGAGAGGTAGAGACTGTGGCAGGATTGGCCAGTTCCTTGCAGATTTTAAAGAGTTCAGCTGAGTTGTTAGATGCCGCAGGCTTGGATATGAGCTCTCTTCTTGGTTAGGACAGAGAGCCGGTATTTCCTTTGCGGCCGGCGGCAGGCCAGTTTGTCAGAGGATGTACATGAAGCACGCCATTTACTCTCGGCCACCCTACACTTGCGCTTTAGGGTGACAAGGTCTGAGTCATACCAAGAGTTGCACTTGGCTTTGAGCTTCAAGTGGATTCTCATGACAGGGGCAAAGATATCAAGAGTATCAGATATAGCAGAGTGGAGCATGGAGAAGGCTGTGTCAGGATGAGAGTCAGCCAAAGGGGATTGTGGGGGGTGAGAAGGTGGTGGCGAAAGCCTCAGCTGACACGCGCTTCATGGGTCGGATGACCGAGAAGGTGGGTCTCAGTGATGGAAGTGGCTTGGCCTAAGGGGTAGGGAGGGTGAGGTGGGAGGAGAGAAGAAAGTGATCACTCCAGGAGAGAGGAGTGGTGAGAGGGACAGAGAGGGGAAGGTCTGAGGAGATCAGAACATCAAGAGTGTGCCCTGCAGAATGAGTCGGGCCAGAGGGGAGAATAGTGAGTGAGAGAGAGTCGTAGAGGTTGCGAAAGAGTCCAGAGGGAGGACAGGAGGCATCCAGGTGGATGTTGAAGTCTCCAAGAAGGAGGAGTTGAGTAGTTGAGGCCAGGAGTGAGGAGGAGAGCCCAGCCTACTCAGCCTACTCAGAGGTGGCCGATAGATAGTAGCCACAGTAAGGGAATGGCTGGGGGAGAGAGAGAGTCTGTAGACGAGGCATTCAAAAGAGGAATAGGCCTGCGTAGGAGGGACAGAGGTAGGAATCCACTCTGGGAAGATCAGGACTACACCCCCACCAGAGTGGTTGGCCCTGCACGGAGAGGATCTTGTAGCCATCAGGTAGGAGCGTATTAAAGCTTGTGACAGAGCTGGCCGTGAACCATGTCTCGGTGAGACCGGGGACATCAAGGTCAAGTTCTTCCAGAGGGCGGCAGATATCAGAGGAGTGTTTGACAGCAGAGCTAGAGTTTAGAGTGGCAATATGGAGAAGGTTGCCATCCTTGAATGACTTCCATGGAGGGGTACATATCAGAGGTACGCCCTGCGGAGGTGTAGAAGGAGCCCGAGAGGGGGCAGAGAGGGAAGGGGAAGGCAAGGTAGCCAAGGAGGAGGCAGAAGGGGGAGGCGAGGTAGTCAAGGAAAGGGGAGATGGGACAGCAGGAGAAGAAAGGAAGTTGATGAGGCGCGGGAAGCATCTATCAAAGAGGTAAAGGTTGGTCTGAGGTCCTTGGACCAGGACGGTCCCTTTAGAGTAAACATTAATGATGACCTTAGACCTCAAATGTAAATTAGTCTATCAAAGTTGAATAGGTTGTAATCGTCTTTTGATAAAACTGTTCACAATTAAGCTGTACATTAATTCGATGGCACTCTCCTTTGCAGATTCCTACATGTAATAACTTAGGATACACTGATATACTGGACAGTGTTTCTTTATGTTGCTTTCGATTTTGGCATATCTTACTATGAAGCACATATATCTTGTAAATTTCATGAAACATGTTTATTGTGTTTTTGTCAAGATTTTTATATTGCATGCATGTTTTTATTACCTCAAATGTAAATGATTCTATCAAAGTTGAATATGTTGTAATCGACTGATTTTTGGCAATAATTATTTATTAATTTTTATGGATTGCTTGCTTACTCGAAATAAGTGCTCCTTGGATTTGAAAATGCTATACTACTTCTATTGGGAGGCCCCCGCATGACACACAGTAAGAGCTTCACTGCGGAAGTTATTGCAAAATTTGGGAATGTTAAAATCTGCAACTAATCTACTTCAGTAGAAGAGTCAAGATGCTGGAGTTCCTTTCTGCTCTGCTTAAGTGCCCGATTAACCATTAGGCCAAGTAGGCACTGGCCTATGGGGCCCACTCCTTTTAGGGGCCCAGGTGCCAGTCAGTGTTTAATTTGGATTTTGTACTTGTGCCCTGGTGCTGGAAACACCAGTCGGACAGCATGTGCCGCATTAGAATAATATCTTTCTGTCTCCCACCGCTTTCGCGTGTGGGCCCTCCTGCTGAGTCCGACTTGCATTTTCATTTTTTTAAGTTACTTTTTTTTTTGTTGCGTGCCTGTGCGTGCCAGCCAGGGACCAAGCATAGACTCAGTGAGTCTAAGACACACTGTGACTGGTGGGCACGGGTAGGCAGGCTGGAGCACCAGCAGGAGTAGTCAAGTAATCAGAGGCCCAGGAGGCGCTGGCGGCATCAGCCTACACCACTTCCAGGCTTGGCCACGGCCATCCTACAGTAGGATTCCTACTCATGGGCCAGTGGTGGAGGGGCCACAGTGAAAGTGACTCCCTTATGTGGCCTTCCTGCGTGGGTTTACAGGACCGCCGGTACTCGGACAGACAACCCTCATCTGGTAAGTGGCCCGGCCGGGCCTAAGCTCCTACTGTACCTTTTCTGCAATGCAATCACCGCATACGCCTGGCCCCTGTCAGTTGTTAGGTGGCGCTGGGATTGCAGAATGGTGGTGTAATGTGTTTTTGTAGTCCTGGGCAAAGTGGTGTACATGACAAGGGCATTTTAAATAATGCAACGTGCCAACGGACCCTCCGGGATTTTGTTTTATTCAAATCAGCATTTTCAAGATTTTATGCTACAGTGTGCAAACATTTTCTAATATGGTGATTTTTGACACATCTTTGGTATGTACATTCAGTGTAAAATGTCAAAATGTATTGTAATTAGAAATGTGCAAATTGTACGCGTAAATAAAAAGGAGCAGCAAAATGAACATATTGCAATCTTCTCCAAAGGCACCAGCTCCAATATAGTAGGGTCCGTTTTGAAAAGAGCCACAGGATGGGAAGTGTTCAATGGGTGAGTCTTAAAATATGATCTTGCCACTGCCACTGAAATTCAGTTCAACACATCGAGGCAGTGATTTAAAGTACTTGGTTGCAAAATACATTCGACAAAACGTAGACTTTTGTCAATTTGCATGTACTGTATCAAAGCGGTGACCGCACGTAATAAGCCTGTACAAAACGTGCTAAAAGGCACAATTTGCCAATCATTTTACCCCAAAATATCCAAAATTTAAAACTGTTTAGATAATTGGCGAGGGGGGGACCCGAAATTTGGACTGCCTAGGGGCCTCCACAGGGTTTCATCCAGCACTGTCTACTTGTGAACTCATTGGTTAGTTTCTGTAAAGCATTGAACATTTTGTTGATATCCTGTCTCTCACTGCCTGACATTTCTGAGGGTAAGCGAGGTTGGGCATTTCTAAATTCGTGTTTTGATGGTAGAAAATAATTGTAATGGCATTTTCGATGTAACTTTAAGGCTGTGGCTTCTGATATTCTGAGGTTTTGTTTGTGCCTCTTCTGATTGAATCCCTCAAGCTTCTTTCTCCTGCTGTAATGCCTGTTTAATTGACTGCTTTGTCATATGCTGACATTGTCAGGGTAATTCATGGAATAAATGTGCGCCGAAAAGGGGAGCGCAAGCGTGAAAATTGCAGCGTATGTGTGCTAAAGCCGCACACGCAGCCATTCGTCGATTCATGGAATGCGCTGCGCGTGTAAACCCTGGGATGTGCACCAAATCTGTGGGTGGCGAATGCAGGCACACAAGTCACTAAACGCTGTGCGCGATGTGCACAGGGAAAGCGCACAACGTGTAGCGCACACAAGAAAAGGGGGCGTAACACGCGGAATGGGGAACAACGCGTGAAAATGTGGGCGTTGCGGGGGAAGTAGGGGAGGTAAATGCTCGCAACACCAACACGCGCGCTAACAACACATATTCATGGAATCGAACAGGGGAAACTCGTGTGCCAAAAAAGACGCGCACAGGCCTAAACACCTCCGCCACACGAAGGCAGGCGGTAGCGTCCCTGCGCATTACAAAAGTATGCGCAAACAACAAACACACGTATATACAGCTAAGATAATGTCCCATTCTGCGTCCCCCTAGGAGAATTGACATGTCACGCAACGCACAAGCATCCCATAAAAGCAAGAAAAATAGATAAGCGACCCCTGTAGCCCATATGCGTGTATAAAAACACACGCAGTACGCTGTGGCAGCCAGGAACCCAAAAAATACGTACATGATCAACACGCAGGCAAGTATGGGCAGAAAAAAAGGGGTACGCGACAAACAGGGACACCCGCAGTGGGAAAAATAGCATGTGTGACTCACCGTCTGCCTTGCGTGTTGTAGAAGAACGCATAGCCAACACCCACCCACTGTGAAGTAATTGCGTGTGAACCCCAATGCCTGGAAAACACACGCACCGCTTTCCACGAAAAGCACGTGCAGAGCGATGGAAACCCACGTGGGACCTTCAACCCGTGCCAAGGGAATTCCCGCGCATGTCACGTCACAGACGCGCTTACGTACTAAGGGCCCTTCCTCGAATTACACGTTGACGTGCAGTTTTTTCACGTGCCAAATCACTCCATATCAAGCTGGCCACGCGACAACACACAGAAGCCCACGCTCCTGCCCTGAAGGCCATTTTCCTGCCCCCCAGAGCCCTGAGCACGCTCCCTTCTTCCATCTGCGGCTGCCTGCCTGCCTGCTGGCCACGTGCCCTACTATTTGGTGCCTGCACGTCAGCCATCTGCAGGGGTTCAGTTGCTGTGACCACCCCTGCTGGAACAGAAGACTCCCGACTGGTATTCCATCGCTCCACAGCCCAGCCCCAGGACCCAGTTGCCCACCCACACCTGCCTCAGGGGTTGCCATGTCCGACACAACACCATCTGGCACCAGTGGCAACCCCCCAGCAGAGAGGCAGAGGGCTGCCAGCTTCACTGTCAATGAAGTTGGCATCCTGGTGGAGCAAGTCCTGGGGCATTATGATGCCCTCTTTGGAAGTTCAAGCAATGACAATGAAGGATGGAAGAGGATCTGGAAGGACATCGTGGCTGCCATCAACGTGGAGGGGGTGGCAGCCCGTGAAATGCAACACGTCCGGAAGCGCTGGGAGGACTTCAGGTCCAGGACCCTCAGCAAGGCCCAGCGCCTCTTGAAGGCAAAGCATGCAGAGGGGTGCCGGGTCCACCTTACCAACATCAAGATGAGGGTCCTGGAACGCATAAACCCAGCGCTCCACCTCCAGATCCTTCAGAGGCAGACCCGTCCGGAGTCGAGTGTAAGTGACCATGCGTACAGATTGGACGCTGTGCATGTCGAGGTGTGGCAGCAGTGTGCAGGTTGGACATATGTCTTGGAAGGCCCATGTATGGATGTGTATGTACAGGGACATGAGCCTGCCGCATGTGATTCCAGTCATGTGTGAGGCACATCAATGGTGTATGTGTTCGAATGCATGGTGCCCAAATGCATGTGTCGGTACACACATGTTTGTAATTATGTGTATGTACTGTGGCATGGTTGTGGTGTGACACATGGATGCTGGTTCCACCTTCATGCATGTGCACAATGTACATGTGCGTGTGTGTCTATTTGACATGTGTGCCACTGTGATACACCATGGATGCATGTGACACCGACATGTAGGAGGCTGATTGGCAGATGTGACATGGCTGCCGATGATTCAACTGCGACAGGTGGTGGAGATGTACAGATGCATGTATGTCTGGTGGCATGTGTGCATGTGTTTGGCACGCCCCGTGTTGCATGTGACGTCAGGCTAACCTTCGGATGCTCATGCTGTTGTATGTGTATGGATGGTGCTGCTTGCTGCAACATTCCTGTTAATTTGCGCACGTGTGTGGGTTGAAATGATAGGTGTGTTGGGGATTGTGATGCCATGTGTGAAGGTTGACACTGCCACTCATGTGCAACTGTCGTGTGTGTATCAGACCATTGTACAGTGCCCTGATGCCTGTGTTCTGTCTCTCCCTGTCTGCAGCATCAACTGATGAAGAGGGCGGAGACCGTGCTGTGGAGCATAGCAGCATGGATCCCACCGCCAGCCGGAGACGTAAGGCCCAGCTCCCCTCCCATGTTGTCATCTTGTCGGGGAGGGAGGGGTCTGGTGCTGCGGCTGCAGCTGCCGAGGGTAGGTCCAAGAGGCGGAGGTCAGAGGTGGACTCCTCGGCAGCAGAAGGGGCAGCTGAGACCCCACAGGGGCCTATGAAGGAAGATGGCACCGAGTCATCCAGGTTGGTGGAGGGTTTGGTTGAGGAGGAGGCCGTAGAAGGGCCACACACAGGGTCTGGAGGGGGGATTCCACTGGTGCTAGTGGTACAGTCCAGGGGCAGGGACAGGAGGCAGCACAGGCAGCCGCGGAGGTGCCTGTGTGTAATATCCTGTCCCAAATCCTGTGCCTGCATCATCCCGCACCAGCAGGGATGCCTCCGTCCAGACCCGTTTTCAGCGAGGGGATCCGCTAACAACAACTGGCCTTCCTCTCCCTTCGGACGTGGCAATCCGGGACCGTGTTGAGCCCGTCCTTGCTGGGGTGGGGTTGCGTCAACTTGGCATCCGGGATAACGTGCAGGGTTCACGTGAGGACGCTGCACGTTATTTCAGATGCCTCGTTGACCTGTCTATTGGCTAGGAGGGATCACCGGTGCTGGGTTCCTCCGTGTGCTGGACCTTATACTGAGCCCCTCCTCAACTGAAACCCCTATGCGCCAGTCGTTCTCCGTGCCATCTTCCTGCCCACGTATCACATGGGCACCCTGTGGAGCTGCCCCTGACACAGCGGCCAGGCTGATGGAGGACACATCCCTGCCACAGTCGGGAGTCGGAGGCCTAGCAGGGATGGCCACCACAACAACTGGACCCCAGCAGAAGGAGGAGGTGCAGGCATCGACAGGCAGGGCACGTGCACAGCAGCAGCAGGCTCAAGATGGGAGCGATGATGGCTCGGGGCCATCAACATCACAGGGGCAGGCATTGGCCAGAGGGCAGGAGGACCCTGGATTGGGAGTGTCTTCCGTTTGGCAGCGGTTGGGCCGGAAAATAGATGCGGAGCGGCGGCGGGCGGAAGAGGCACGGCTCACTATGGTCAGAGCAGAGAACTCCATGGGCAGGGCATTGAGGCGGGCTGAGTGCCTCGAGGAAATTCGCAGGGAGTTGGAGGTGGACATGGCTTTATCCCTGCGAGACCTCGGGGCCAAGGAAGAGGCCCGCCTCCAGGACGTTGAAGTGGAGTTCGATGATGCCCTGGCCCGGAACATCAACAAGTGAGCCGTTGGACTTGCCCGCCGCCATTGTATATAGTTCATTAGTGTAAGTTTTCTTTCTATTTTTTTTCATTTGAGGCGCATGGACTATGCCCCACCTTTTTGTATATAGTTATTTATTAGGTAGGGTTTTTTGTAGGTTTCCTTTGGATTGTTGGGCTCATGGACCCTTGGATGTTCTTTTGTAAATAGTTTTGGATTTCATTTTCTTGGACCCATGGTGGAATACTTTGCTTTTTTTGAACTCTGAGTTTTTTTTTTTTTATGGACAGATTCATAGGAGCCATTGTACTTTGGATTTTATTGGTTGCAGCATTTATTTTTTTGAATCATTTTTGGAGTTCCGGAGTCGGATTCTTACTTTTTATTATTGTGTGATTTTGTTTTATTCATTCCGTTGATTCTTCAATACTTTTTTTTTCTATATTTTACTTGTGTGGTCCTCTATCATTTGTTTTGTGCATTTCACAATGTTGTTTTTCACAGTCATGTGTCACCATTGTGTGGGTTGAGGGACATGTATTCATGGGCATGCTGGTTATGTATTTTCTATCATGACTTTGGGAATTCAATGTGGGGTGTTTGGACTGTGGTGGCCTGGGGTGACATTTGGGTGGCCATAAGGCCCATCGGTCTGGAGTGTGATGACGTGTCGGGTGGGGTGCAGGGGGACATGAGTCGGGGCCTGCTGGCAGGTGCCCGTCACTGGGGGTGGGGGGACATGAGTCGGGGCCTTCTGCTAGGTGCCCGTCACTGCTGGGTGGGGGGGGTGCAGTGGGACATGAGTCAGGGCTCACAAGTGCGCTCACAAGTGCATGGTGCCATGTGAGGGTTGTAGGGTAGTGCCCTGTGGTGTGGGCTGCCTTCAGGGCATGGGGAGGGGGGAACCGCACACCCGGGAGGGACCACAATGCCAAATCGCATGTGAAACTTCCCGCGTACACCCGAAATACACGTACCCCGCTCTCGCCTGGAGTATCGCGTGCAAAACTTCCCACACACCCCCCAAATACATGTACCCCACTCACACAAGCCCTATCACGTGTGTAACTCCCCGCGTACCCGCCAAATACACATACCCCGCTTGCCCAAGGCCTGTCGCGTGTGACACTTCCCACGCACCCCCCAAATACACATATCCGCTCGCACAAGCCCTATCACGTGTGTAAATCTCTGTGTACCCCACAAATACACGTACCCTGCTCGGCCACGGCCTATCGCGTGTGAAACCTCCTGCGCACACTCGAAATACACGTACCCCGCTTGCCCAAGGCCTGTCGCATGTGACACTTCCCACGCACCCCCAAAATACACGTACCCCGCTCTCGCCTGGAGTATCGCATGTGAAACTTCCCACGCACCCCCGAAATACACGTATCCCGCTCGCCCAAGGCCTATTGCGTGTGAAACTCCCTGCGCACCCCCGAAATACACTTACCCCGCTCTCGCCTGGAGTATCATGTGCAAAACTTCCCGCGCACCCCCGAAATACACGTACCCCGCTCGCCCAAGGCCTATCGCGTGTGAAACTCCCTGCGTACCCCCAAAATGCACGTACCCCAATCGCACAAGTCCTATCGCATGTGTAACTCCCCACGTACCCCCCAAATACACGTACCCCGCTCGCCCAAGGCCTATCGCGTTTGAAACTTCCCACACACACCCGAAATACACGAACCCCGCTTGCCCAAGTCCTGTTGCGTGTGACACTTCCTGCGCTTCCCCCAAATACATGTACCCCGCTCGCCCAAGGCCTATCGCGTGTGAAACTCCCCGCATACCCCCGAAATACACATACCCCGCTCTCGCCTGGAGTATCGCGTGTGAAACTTCCCGCCCACCCCCGAAATACATGTACCCCGCTCGCCCAAGGCCTATCACATGTGACACTTCCTGCGCACCCCCAAAATACATCCACCCTGGGCATGCTCCACAGGCAGCCAACTCACCCTCCTCTGGCCCATAGGCAGGCCACGCCACAGGGGGATGCTTTTTCTACGCTATTTACCTGGCACGAGCGGGGTACGTGTATTCCGAGGGGTGCACCAGTACATTTTCACGCTTTTGGCTGCCGTGATATGCGTAGTATTTTCACACGATTACAGTGTACCGGCCCTGTAAGCTGGTGCAGGGTTGGCACTGCACTTTGCGCTGCATTGGGGATTTCAATGCCTTTTCCTTGTGCAAGGGGCGTTCTTGGGGGCGTAACTGGCGCTGCGGGATGTTCTCTGCGCCAGCGCTCAAAATGGCTTGGAAATTCCATGAATATGCGGTGCGCCAGAATGCTGTTTAGCGCACACGGCTGGCGCACGCTGGCGCATGCTCCCTCTCTGTGCTGCTTGCGTGCACTGCCTCTGCGCTGAAATCTATGAATTACCCCCTGTGGCTGTCTACTGCTTTCACACCATGTGCGACATCACATTTGCTTTGTCCACATTTCTGTTGTCGTATGTATACTTATTAGCATTCTTGCTTTTATTGTTTCTTTTGTAAATTACATTTTCATGTAGCGAAAAGGTAACACAGGGATTTGAGAGTAAGAAAAGCCCTTATGTTTGTGCCTATATGGGTTTATGCAAGATATCTGGTTGGCCACAATTGAACAGCATGTGCTTCGGTAAAGAGCTTTTATTAAATAAATCATCTGTTTAATAACGATTAACGTGTTGGCCGAGACACCCCCAAATTCTCAAGAGGTTAAAACTAAGATTGACCAAATCATGCACTCACTTAACTGAATGCGCTCATATGGTGGAATTAAAGGGCCTCATCATGAGTTGGGCGGTATCCCTAGAGGGATACTGCCCAACTTTATTTGTGTTAGCGCCCAATCGTCCAGCGTCATTACCACCGGATCACGGGTTTGGTGCTAAGAGTTACTCCCCATTCCCCATTGGACCCAATGGGGAATTTCCATGCAAATTGCTGTGCGGTAATACCACCACTGGTAATTGTGCCAAAAATAGGCATTTTCCCAACGTGTTTACCCCCAGCTTTGAGCTGGGATGAAACACGCCGGGCTCGAGATTGGGCGGAGCGGTAAATGTGTCGGTAAAGCCGTTACTGCTTCATTTAAGGGCCACCGCCAAACTTGTGATGAGGGCCAAAGTACGAATACATTATTAAGGCCATCAGGACCGTACCCATAACTAACTGTAGCAGTTGCTTTGAATAATGTATTTTAATTGATGATTTAATGCTTATTGAAATGTGTGAGCTAGCCTGCAATAATACAAGCACTGAAAAAAACGTTCCTATCAAAATGGCTCTTTACTAAAATATGCTGTAGTTGTTTTCTACTTTATAATTTGAAAGAAGAAAGCTGGGGGTTACAACTTGCAGTTGCTTACTCTTCCCAAAAGTGTTCAAAGTAGTGACATTGCTTTCAAGCCAGTTGAGCAAATCTGATAAACAAGTAAAAAGGCACACTTACAAAATAAATCCAATACCTCTAAGATTAAAGGATTTCTCTTTCCAGAGAAGTTTGGTAAAAAATAACTTACCAATCTGATCCAATAAAAAGGTGAGCCAAGGGGGTAATTTGCTAATGTTTGTATCAAATTCTGGAAATGTATCTTTCCCTTTTGTCATCCTTGCAATGAACCAGTTTTTAATCCTAAAAATAAAATGGAGGCGACATTCAAATCAGCTATTGGCAAAGCAAATGCATCTTAGAACAGGTGACATTAAGTCAAATTGCATGAACTAAACTATACTCCAAACAATGAAATTGCACATGAAAATACAGTATCACATCTCAGATATCCCATAATTCTTTATTTAATATTATGCATTACAAAACAATACAATTGCAGATTTACTTGTGCCTGAGCAATCCCGCAATGGCGTTCCACAAATGTTACTCACTGTATTGACATTGGTATCTCTTAGTCCATCCTCCCCTTTCCTCCGTACTCTTGGGCTGTCCTATGGAACAGTGGACGTGATCAGAGCGTGTTGATTTAGAATGTTCTGCAAGTTCCATGTACGGGACGTGCCCTATCCACACCCCGCTTGGCACTTCTGCTGCGTGTTCCGCTCAATAGACAGTCCCTTTATTATGTCAGACCTGACAATTTTCAGCAGGAAAGGTCGGCAGGGCGTATGGAGGAAAAGGGAACATGGACCGAGAGTATCAGTGTCACTATAGTGAGTACTTTTTCCATACGCTTACGTCCCGTCCTCTTTCCTCCATACTGTTGGGTTGGACGCTAAACTGCAAAAAGATTTCCTAAAACATCTTGTCAAAAAGGTGCATCATTCCCTGTATTGCTGTCAGGGGAGTAGTGTTTGCAAAAAGAGTATGGATATGCCCAAGTGGCCGCCTTAAAGCTAGATAGGGGAATGTGTCTCTGGTAGACCACAGAGGTACTTTCCCCCTTAGTAGATTTGCATTGAGCCCTTTGGTGGACAGTTTGCCTTGCAACCTGTAGGCCTCCATTATAGCCAGAGCCATCCATCCAGCTGTATAAGTTTGTGTCATTCTGCATCCTGTCTCAGAACCCTCAAAAGTGGCAAACAGTTGCGTAACTGTTGTACGCCATTAGTTCATTCCAGATACAATGTCAGCACCCTTGCCACTTCCAAATGTGCTGGGTCTTATTTGACTCTGTGGTTGGTGAAGGAAAGAATAGAGTTAGCGATACACCCTCATTGATATTAAAACGGCTAACGGTTTTTGTTTTAGCACAACTCATAGTATCATGTCCCACTTCTCGGTGTGGGACATGATACACAGGTCTGCCAAACATGATGCTTTCAATTCGGAGATGCTGTGAGTGGAAGTGATTGCTTATAGGAAAGCCATATTAAGCGTAACGCATTTCAAGTCTGTTGAAACTAATGACTGGAAAGGTTTTTGCATGATTGCCGTCAAACCAACATTGAGATATTGAGATCCCAGGTGCTAAAAGGACTCCTTCTCAGAGGGAAAAGTCTCAGAAGGCCACTGGCGTGCCTCTTCATGATAGGGTTCGCCAGCGACACCACCTTATCTCCTTTGCTCAGGTAGGCACCTATCACCACCAAGTATGGCTTTGCAGGAGTCTACTGAAACCCCTGGTTCTGACAAACCAGTTTTAAACGGGAGGACATTGTCCTTATTTGCCTCTCGTGGTGTCTGGCTGTTTTCCAGGCCAGCACGTCCATTTGCTCAGGTACTGTGACCCAGTGCTTGCCTTCCCAGCCGCCTTGATTATTTCAATATTCCTGCCAGTGAGTCCTATGTGTCCATGCAATGAGTACTCGGGGACCAACTTGGATTCCAATAGACATTGCCATTATCACTTTCTGCACCAACCAAGACAATACAAGTTTGGAGGTTGTTGCTGCAATTTCAGGTTTCCAAATCACAGAGCAGTGGATGCTTGCACTAGTTCTGAATGACCCTACTGGAGGGATTTTTGAAACCTTCCTCATAATGGTTAATTATTGTGTGATTGTTTTACTGTTATCTGTCACTGCCTGACTGTCCTACGGTAGCCCCCAAGTATTTGTGGTCCACCGCTAGTTTTTAGATAAGTGTGCAAGGTATAGCTGTACATTAACCTTTTTGTTTTTAGATGTATTCATTGATATTTCTGACTCCTCAAGATTTAGATTAGATTGAATGATTTTGAAAACCATGTTTGTCTCCAGGTCTTTGTTGCCAGGAGGCTAAGCTGGACAGAGACGCATAATGAGCAAATGGAACAATTTTAGGGAGTAACTTAAGGTCATAGGAATTTTACCCCATGCCAAAAGGGGCAGAGAAGTACATTTGACAAAGCATCCATCATAACCGAGAATCTCTACCTCCAAACCGTGTTTAGGAGAATTTTGGCAAAGTGAAAGTTGCACAGGTTCCTAAAGGCAATGTTCTGGCAATGGAGTAAGAACAGTTTATCCTGAATAAATAGTACGGCCACATGCACTTTAATGACTGATACAAAGAATTTTAAATGTAATACAATGCTCAGTAATCAGCTAGTAAAATAACCTACACACTCGGGCGATAGTTGATATTTATGTGCATTCTGAACCAAGTGGGATGCTTCAGGTTTCACCATTCGAATTAGGGTAAACGAGGTTTAGGCAAGCACAGGCCCAGTGGTTTGGCATAGTACAAACTAGCTAGCCTATAATGGTGACCACAGGTGTTTTTCTGCGGTCTCGGTCCTGATTCGGAAACATCCTCCATCTCACTCTCAACTAGAAAATGCAAGATTCTGCCGCTGCCTTGATCATGACAGGTCAGAATCAATTCGATATTCTTCAATCCATCTGCCAGCTGAGGGCACGGTTTCTGTTGGCCTGGCTAGAAAGATGATCCAAGAAGTGCACATGCCCTCCCACACCCATAATCGGGGTCTTGTTTGTGATGAGCTCTAGCAAGATTTTGCCCATCAAGTTCTGAATAACAATCATACACTGCTTGTACAATATTACTGACTTCCAGTTTATCACCTGAAGCTGAAGTAAAAGGATGTTCATTAGTTCTGGATATAATGTGTACACTGCTTCTGTAAAATGTCTTTCACATTCAAATCACCCATACATGAGGGTTTGGGTACTGGGGAAAAGAAGCAATCCCAGGAAAGGTGGTTATGATACTTATAAATTGCCCACATGTAGATTGGCTGCTGTGGAGAAGGTGATTGCTTTCCAGACATGTTTTGAGTTGCTGTTTGATGCTACCTTCCGGGATCTTGCTCGGCAGAAGGTGGTTAGAAAAGGAGATGCTCTGCTATGTTTTTGCAGTTCCTTGATCATTTGTGTAAGGCTATAGATGCTTTCAGAGATGCCAGGTTATCTGGAATTACGGGTTTGATGGAGACTTTTATGAATGCAGTGACACATGGCCCAGTTGTCAGATTTAATGAGTTCATGTTTCCTTCAGCGTAAAGGAATTGATTGAGACTCATGGCTGAGAAAGTGTCGGAGACGTTTGGGGAGATAGTTTCAAAGGATAATTTCTTTTGGTTGTTCTGGATTGAGACATATGTTTTTTCAGTCTCGAATCTGCAGAAGGAAAGGATGCCTAAGCTTATTTGTGTCGAATCATAAAGAGCATTCTACGGTCAAATAAAAAAAGAGTTTGGTTTTCAGGGCCTTACCAAAGGGAAGGAATGAATCCTACAGGCACAGAGATCATGAGAAAGGGAATTCCAAATGTGAGGACCAAGCACAGAAGACCACCAATCCCCTGTGACCTTGCATCTAGAGACAGGAAAATGAATGTTTTGAGGTGGAAATGCCCTGGAAGGATAATACAAATGAACCTCACCAGCAAGATTATGTGGGGTGCATCCATATACATACTTGAAGAGCATGCACAACACTTTAAATTAAGTCCTATGATGAGCAGGCAGCCCATGAAGAGATTTACTATGCTAGAAGGAGATGAGGTCTTGATGAGATAGTAGATTAAGCGGACCACAGCATTCGGTTCCGCCTGGAGTCAAGCTGGCATTCTGTCATTGAGTAAAAAGTGAATTAGCTTATTTGAGGCATCTTATTTGACCAGAGCACCAACTACCACATTGCACTCCTTCGTGGTGAGTAAAGAGCGTAACCACGCAGAAAACGTAATCTAGAAAGGCAGACTTGCTAACCTCACTAATTTGATGGTTGAGACCTAGATCCGATTCCCATATGAAAGAGGAGATGCAGAAGATGAGTATTCTGGTCTCATTTTCATGCTAGTGACGTAGTATATTCACCTTTATCAAAAGTGTCCTTCCTCTTTTCTCTCCCCTATAGGTATTTCATCTGTTGCTGAGGTGCTACAACCATAGCATGTATCCCTACAGTATTGGAGCACTGGGAACTGACCTTATGTCAGTGGTACCAAATCATCTGTATTGATACTTTGATAGAACTCTCCTACCACACATGGTCTAGTACTACCCTTTCCTTAATGGGGCTACATGTATTCTAAACGTCCTTTGCATTTTCGTTCTGCCTGCACTTGCTTAAATGTATCTCTTTGTTGTACCATACAGCAGTGTCACTGTGTCCCTCTTCTGTTGCACCCATTGAGTGGTGGCAGCAGATGATGTTTTCCTGTAGGAATCCGGTCATTCCATCGAATCCAAAGCATCGACAGACAATACCATTGAAAAAAATGCATAGAAAAGGGTTCATTTAGTAAAAATTGTTTTTTAAGGTTAAAAAAGGGGGGTTGGGCCGGAACCCCCCATAAAAAAAATGTAAAAATGCATTCAATGTTTTTTTTCAATGCTTTTTTTGTCAATGGTATGGTTGTCGATGGTTTGGCTGTCAATGGAATCACTAGGAACCGTTCCTGTACTCTCCTTGCCATATCATTGGCTGCTCCCTAGTCCCAATGTGGCCCCTACCGGTCTCCCATCCTCCAGGTTTCTCATCCTTTGATAGTTGGGCATAAAAGGCAGAGGGGAAGGTTGTCACACTCCTGTGCTCCTGCTCGTCCTTTGTGCCACCAATAGGCCAGAATCCCACTGTCAAAGAAAAAGCTGCAAGGATTCCCGAGTGTCTCTCCCAATGCAGCATTCCTCATAATGTCGGATGCAAAGGAGATGAGTGCCACATCTCTGGTCCCACTACAACCCCCTCTGGAAGAGGATTGCATACCTTTGAGCCCTCTCCTGCACTGCCAGTCTCATGAACCACTAACATCCCCCACCAAATGCAGTGGGTTGGGGGATGTTGGTGGTTCACGAGACTGGCAGTGCAGGAGAGGGAAATAAATTATGCAATCCATCCTCCTTCCAGGCCCAAACATGACTGTTTAGCTGGCAGTGGCGCAAGTACTTTGGCATTTGCTTGCAATAACTGGCAATCGTTGGAGTACAACATAATTTGATTGTATTATCTTCCAATGGTTGAGAGGGTATCTAATTACAATATACTATCCGTAGCATTCATGTGATCATTTGTGCATTTGAACACAATATAAGTCAATAGTGTAAATACCTGGGTATTTGATGGCGAAACATGACAATTGGTTTGGGTTCCTTCGAAAACAAAGGAATTTCCAGGGAGGGGTTCACCTAGACATGTGATGGCAAAGGATGACGCACAGTGGGTGTCACTGCATATGATCGTATTGACTGGCATAACGTAGGATTTGAGCATTTTATGGAAACACATTTCGTATGGAGTGAGTAGCTGAGCATATGTTGGCAAAACATGGCAAATTGTGTTAGTATGATGCCAGAGTTAAGCATTTGCTGCCATTAACAAGCAGAAGCTGTCTGTATCTGGCAAGTGATAGTATTGTAAAGCAACATTTTTACTCAGGCACTTATTTCGATTTTATTTTATTTACAAAGTGATTTTGCTAAAGTGCTGCGCAGGATATCAAAACAGTACAACATGTATTAAGCGTGCAATAGAAATGAGGGAGCAGTTAGCAGTCAGAATTAAGAAAACAGAGTTTAAGATGAGAGTAAACATGATGAAAAATAGGGGTACATCTAATATCAAGAGAGAGTCAATTTCAGTGCTTCAGGGCAAGAAGTGAAAAGGAACGGAAACAAGATTGTACACAATAAGCTTTAGGATTCAGAGCAAAGACAAAACCCCCAGTCGGGGGAATGAAAGACAGTATCCCCGGCGTGTGAAGCTGCGTGGGGCTTCCCGAAAAGGAAAAAAAGAAAATCAGATACCCGGCGCTAGAGCCACGCCAGAGATGAGGAAATAAATAAAACAAAAACTAGAGTAAGGGACACTCATGCATGTGCACGCGAGGGTCCCTTTACTCTGTAAACAAAAAAGAAATCTGACATACACAGCCCAGCCAATATAAAGACTTTGGGCCCCACACACTGTTGCTGTTACCGCTCCTGCCTGACATTGCCTACTGCCAGCTACAAAGACTTTGAGGGTCTACCGCACTGTTGCTGCTGTTGCTGCCTGCTGCCTACTGCCACAAGGGCCACCACCGAAGAGCGCTGGAGGAAAGGAAAACCCGAGAGCAGCAGCAACGACCTTGAGACAACCCTGGACAGGTTGTCTTGCAAGTAAGGTCATTATAAATAGTTCTTAATACAATGCACTGTATAGACTTTGAATATTTATTTTAAGACACTTTTATATTTTTAAAGGCCTCTTTTTATATTTTATTTTTTTATTTTTCAGTAACGCAGCTGCTTGGGAGAACTTAAGTTGTAGATAGTGTATTGTGTTTTGCCCCTGTTTGTAAAAATCTCACAAAACCCTGCTGGTGTACAGGAAAAGTATATAAGTACGCTTTTAACAATTGAAAATAACCCTACACCAGCATTCCTTTTGCCCGCCGTTCCTTTTGTGCTCCAGTTATTCTAACCTTGTGTTTTCTCCTTAGGGGTATTTGGGCAGCCTGCCTGCCCAAATAAATAAAAGCATTTATTGTCTGAGGTAAAAGAGGGGTTGCTTGTCAATAATTGAGGACATCTTAAACTTTTGCAAATTCACGACGTGAGCATTCCAGATGTTAACATGATTATGCCAGTTTTTTTAATTGCTTGTTTATTACAGTGTTTTGGTTAAATATATAACCTTTTAACACTAATAAAATACATCATAAACCACAAATACAGCATGAAGTAGATAAAAAGAAGAGATCATCAAATGCATACCCATTACACAATAAAATCCAATCACATAAATATTACATAATATAAATCTTTCTAACAATTCCGTGCAAAATATTTCCAACACTTGAGTTCTTAGTAAAATCCAATCACCTACAGATTTCATAATGCATATAGATAAAATACCGTGCAAATGTTAAACCACCATATAAAATCAATTGGGCCTCATTACGAGTTTGCCGGTCCGGATACAACGGTACCGCTGGTACCATAGTATCCGGACCGGCAAACTCCGAGTTGTGCTCGCGGGTGCCTTTCATTCCGCCAGGTCTGACCTGGTGGAATGAAAGGCACTCGCGAGCACAGCTTGCCGGTAGCACCGGCACTGTTATGAACAGTGCCGTGCTACAAGCATCCCCATTCCCATTTGAGCCCTGTGAGGCTCAAATGGGAATGGGCATCACCCGATTCCGGCACCCGTGCAAGGGCAATTACCGGGTCCGTAGAGGCCGAAATACCCCAGTAAATGCCCATTCACGGGTGTCAGACTTTCTTTCAAGAATGGAGTAACCTTGACGGTTTTACCGGCAAGGCTACCTCCAACCTTGAATTGAGGCTCAATGTATTACAAATAATCAGAGTCTTCCTATAAGTTGCTCTTGTGCAACTTCACAGTACCTCATATAGGGCCTAATTGACAGAAGAGTTATATAATGGCAAAACACCAGTGAAAAACGCTCTGTGAATCAGCGCCTTAATAGCTTGCCAATCTCCTGCCACATGCAATGCATTGTAAAATGTAGAGCCATACTGCTCCCGGCAAGATTCTGTCAAACTTATAATGAGGGCCTAAGTCAACGGATTCAGCAGAGTCCTGCCATGATTTCTCTTCTGGGAAAGTAGATAAGGAATGTGGATTAAGTGTCATTTCTTGGAATTCGGTGGGTATTGGGAACAAGGTCCCAGGCCCTCATTCGAAATTTGCCGGTATCCCGCCGGTAATTCTGTTACCGGTGCCTGATATCCTGAAATTTCCAGGATATTACAGGTGCTGGCAATGGTAGGTAAATCCCCAATCCATGGAGTCCATAGGACTCCATGGTGGGATTGCCCATATTACTGGAACCACTGATACGAGTGCCGGTAATACTGGCTGGTTTTTGCTGGTGGGGTCCTGATTTACCTCCAGCTCTTGGCTGGAGGCAAATCAGTCAACTTCCACCGGCAAACATGTAGTTTGCCAGTCCGGAGTACTGGTATACATTATTACCGGCACCTATTTTCCAGACTGTAAAACATGAAATGACCCCTTTGGGTAGAACATACAAAACATGTAGATGCAGTGCTTCAAAGAAACATGGGTGGTCATTCCGTAATACAAAGCAGGAAATGTACTTTATGCTAAATTAGCTACAAAGAACTCATGTGGTACACCCAGTGGTATGGGGGATAGCCCTCTGGGTTATGACTGATATTTTTGTGCAAGTGATGGAGGATCCCTTTTAGCCAGATGATGTTCTAGGTTTACAAATAACATTAAATGATCATACTAATTTCTTTTTATGTAACAACTGTGCTGCCCTTAAAACTTTATCAATCCTGCCTGAGTCCATACCAGTTATGAGTAACAACCATGAGGCGGCAAAGATTTTATATTGCGGGACTTTAACATGCAATTTGAACCCTTGCTGGAATATTTACTATGAGGCGGATGATGCCCGGGCCTTTCAAGGATTTATGTTGCAGATCTAAAGATGCAAGTAAACATACGTATGCCTTGCGTCTTGCAACTGATCATTATAATGCTGGTCTGAGGAATTGCAGTAGGAGGCTCCAAGTGTACAGCCAGACCGTTCCAACGTATTGATCGGCTGCCAGAATGAACCATTTTGACTATATCTTGATCAATATTGACAGCTGGAAGCTGTTGGGTAGTATGCAAGTAGAAGTAACGGGTAGAGAGTGACCAGAATCCTTTTTTCTTTCTTGGTACTAATTCCCCTGGGGTAGGTCCACCTCTTCCGATGAGGGCCTCAATAGTGTGCATATAGAGTCTAGTTGGAATAAATGCAGGGTGGGGTGGGCCTTTTTGCACACGGATAATGATTTAACAATGCCGTACAAAGATCTGTTTCCATTATTTGAGAAATTCTTCTCGCCCTAGTGGCTATGACATATTTCCAATAACTCCTATCATAGTTTGGTGTCTTTGACAGGACAAGACTTCAAGTCACTCTGAAATATTCAGAGGCAGAGCCTGAGGTAGAGTTGTGGTTTGATAGAGATTTACAAATGCGAAGACCTGAATCAAGTAGTTATTAGAAAAGATCAGCAAGCATTTGGGGACATAACGTGCAATGGTTCTGCTACCCAAATAAGTCTTCAGGAGGCCAATATTTAAGAATTTACATGGTGTAATCATTGTAAGCATTTCTATGGGCAGGAAGAATCTTCGGTGTGAAGCCCTGCTTTTGGTAGCCCCAGGAGTTCATTGTGGTGTGGGGGTGCATTACATCTACTAAGCTTGTCTTACTGTGGTAGAAGTAACTCAAGCGTAAGTGGCACAGAAGTGGAATAAAACACCTGGGTTGGATTTATTGCCAATAGACCTAATCAAACATGAACCAGAGGCACTGGTACCTTAATCACTAAACATGTTAATGGGCTAAACGACTACCTGCAATACACCCATACCTGCAAAGGGCTGGACATGGTCCCAATTTTAAAGAAAGGTGACAGGGGTGACCAAAGTCATTACAGGCACATATCAGTATTAGACTCACTTTCAAGTATGTAGGACAAATATGTGTGACCTGCTGGGAAACGTGGTTTATGGAGCGAGATAATTGTCTAACATATAAGCAGTTTTTAAGGAAGTCATCTCACTGCTTGAACCTGCTTCTGCAGAAATATGTTACCTTAAGAGGGCAAGCACTGCACCTCGCCTTTGGGGACCTGAGGGCGGCATTCAGCAGTAAGCCAAAAGATTAACTGTGGGCCATTATGCAGGATTTAGGGGTCCACAATGTGCCACTGGAGACTACGCAGGAGCTTTACACTGAAAATAATGCAGTGTTAAGGGAAGTCATTCAGCAAAAGAACTAAATATTTCCGTGTCTGTGGTGGTGTTAGGCAGGGATGTTTTCTAGCCGCTGCCATCTTTTTTTCTTTATTCCTTTATGATGTAGCAGGCATCATCATGGAGCAAGAAGGTGGTGCACTGTTCCCAGGCCTTGGGAAAGTTGGTATACTCGTTTTGCAACCTCAATATAAAAAAAGAAAAACTATGGGAGCAGAGGAAGAGCTCACTTAATTTTATAATATCTGCTATGCCAAGGACTACAGCATGAAGTAGTAGTAGAAGATACATTTGATAACTTCAGCTTGAGGGCCAGTAGGCTGCCAAGCTGGAATGATCAGGTAAGTAAGACTGTCCTGATCTTAGCGAGGCCGGTGGTGTTGTAGAGAGATTGTGTACACATTTTGGGGAAAGATCTATTAAATCAGCCATTCACGCCAATACAACTAAAGACTTTGCAGGAGAACCGTATGGTGTTGAAATTTGGGGATTGTGAAGAATCCTGCAGAGTCATCACGAAATTCCAACGTAAAATCCCCTCCCATGTGGCCAAGGGAAGGTAGCCGCTACCTGATCCTCACCCCGGGGGGGGTATCAGGAGGGAGGATCGCATGAGAGGAGATGGCTATCAAAGGAAAGTGGTGACTCCGTTAGGAGAGACGCAGTATTCATCCTCTTCCGAGTATGAGATTTCCCTAATGCCTACATATTTAATGGCATGTTGTCACTGTGAAACCTCCTCTCCCAGAATCATCCAAAGAACAAAGTATGAAGATCTATGTAATAAACAGGAAAATCGTATACAAGTGAGGCAGGAAGTTCATGTTATAACCTCTAGTAGTGATGATTCTAATTCATGTTTAAATCTTAAGTACAAGGGAAAAGCATTGACTCCTTTAGAACCTTCCCCTAAATGTAAATCTCCTCATTCACCTAATCAGAATGGATTAGTTAATAAAAGAACAAATAAGAACATTATGGACTTCAAGTCGCATAATGCTCTTAGTACTGAGACGAGGAAGAGGGGCTCAGAGTCACTAAACCATCATGAGCGGTCTAGTTGTTGTAATATGCAACACCTGAGCGGGACCTTTAATTATTTAAATACCCTTCTGTTGTGTGAGAATGAAAAGCAGCAGGGAGAGGCAGATGCTGCCGTTGTGGCAGCAGCCAGATGCTGGCAGAAGCCGAGGCAGAAGTTGGGACTCCTGACATATGCAGAGGACGTAGGGCGGGGAGCAGTATTAAAGGCGGCCAGCCCGTGAAAGAGAGAGGCTCTCTACATGCTTGAACTGCCCCGGTGTAGTTATTCTTTGATTTTATCACTCCATCATCTGCATGGTCTTTATATGTGAATGTTCCTTGTGGAACACTGCAGCTGGCACAGTTGGCACCGAGATGGCATGCTCAGACTAGCTCTCCATACCCATTTTGCTCTAATGTATGTTTGTTTGCCTTTTTTATTGGAAAGCTAAGAAAATGAGGCTGAGACGAATTTTAAATAATCATACTGTGCACTTAATGGCTGAAGTCATGGTTTTATATAAATCAGCATGAGTAACATTATTATTATTATGATTATTATGATTGTTATAATTATTATTATGATGATTATTATTATTATTATTATTATTATTATTATTATTATTATTATTATTATTATTATTTATACAGCCCAAACTAAGGCCTGAAGCATGTTGCAGTAGCTGCAGCCGATAGATCAAGAAGTCAGGTTGGCCCAGGTATATCCCATTGCAATAATCCAATGAGCCAATGTTTGATGCCATTAACAATCTAGCTCAAGATTCCAAAGGAAGAAGGGGCAAAGTCTGGTACAGGATTTTCAATGTGAGAAATCCTGAAATACATACCGCCACAACTTGTGCTTCCCTAGAACCCGATGGCAGCAGTTTAATACCCAGGCTCTTAACTGAGTCCCTGGGCTCAGGGCAGGGCCCCAGTGAGCCAGGCCAGAAATATGGGGTCCAGGATAAGTTGGTAAGATTGGAGCCCATTAACAGGGTCTCTGTTTTCTCACAATTGAGCCTCACCAAGTTCTTGGCCATTCAGTTTTCAATTGCAACTAAACATTTAAGTAGTTTAGAAGGACGGTCCAATAAAGGAGAATTCAAATGAAAAAAAACAGCTGGGGTTATCAGCGTAAGTATAGAAACATATCCTATGCTCAAGGATAAGGTCTCCCAGCGGTTGAAGATAAAGGTCAAATAATAGCATGGAAAGGGAGGAGCCCTTAGTGACTCCACAGGACAAGGCTACCGAAGGTGACTGAAATGGAACAAAGGAGACTGAATGAGTACATCCAGTACGAAAAGGTGAAAACCATTGAAGTGGTAACACAGAGAAGCCCACCTTCTTCAGGAGGTTGAGAAGGATACCAAGATCAATTGTATCAAATGCCGCAGAGAGGTCGAGTAAGATCAAACACCGGCCTTGCTGCGGTCTTGTATCAGAATACAATGGTCAAGGACTGAGGTCATGACTGATTCCGTGCCCTGCCTGGTCTGAACCCAGATTGAAAAGGGTGCAGACAGTGTTGTGATTCAAGAAAGCTCGCAAGTGGTGGCACTGCCATTACTTCTCTGAGTTTGATCAGAAATGGTAGAAGAGATATTGGCCAGTAATTAGAGGCAACGATGGATCTAAACAAAGTTCCTTCAGAAGAGAGGTAATTAGTGCATGCTCCAAAGGAATAACAGCCATCGAGTATGAATAATGAAGGGCTGCAGTGAATACAGGTGTTATAGATGGAGTAATTGTGTGCATAATTTAATGGGGGACGGTGTCTGCAGTGGAGGCTGAATTGATCTTTTTGCAGGCAGCCAAGACTGTTGCATCAGTAACCAATTCAAACTCTCCAGTACTCCTCCCTCTGGCCCTTATCTGATTACTGTCTATCTTTTGTCTGTCCTTTTTGTCTCTTTGTGCGTCCTTAGGCCTGTGGGCATGTGATGCGCCACAAGAATTAAATAATAATAATAATAATAGCTGGAATGGCTCAGGAAGCACTTTTATTTCCACAGGGGATGCGAAGACATTATCTGTAGTGGAATTTTACAGATTTACTCTGCAAAAAACATTCTAATGGAGTTACAGTGCGCTTGAGTGTACGGGGAGCTCAAATGTGGTGATGGCCGGGCTGGAAGTTCCTTTGCCACTTTAAAGAACTCACGAGATGCACAATATTCCAATAGCATGCGGTTGGCATAGAATTTAGATTTTGCTAATTTAATTGCTTTATAATAGTGCGATAGGGATTGCTTGTACAGTTATCCAATGGAAAGATCATAGTTGATCTGCCATTTGCATTTCAACCAATGACATAATTGCTTAAGTGTTCTTAGTTCCAGTGCGAACCATAGAACTGATGGCTTGGAGCGGATATTACTGGTTACAACAGGTGCAAAAAACTCTGCTGCACTGGATATCAACGCTGAGAAATAGTTGTTTCTGCAAAGCAGGAAGAAGCCAAAGGAAGAAGAACGGCCAATGGAAGAACGAAATGGTCTGACCACGTAACTGGAAAAGGTTTAAATGCCATAGTTAAAGAGTTTTCTGAAAAAACAAGTCCAAAACATTACCTCGGCCGTGGGTGGTAAGATGGCTGTGAAGATCAAATGACAAATTGCCCAACATATCAACTAGCTTCTTAGCATAAGAATCCGCTGAGTTGTTAGACCTGAAATTAAAGTCTCACCTAAGAATTAATTTAGGATTAACAAGAGTCAAATCCGCAACTTAATGAACGAAGTCCATCATAAAGTTGGCCAAGGAGTGCACTGGAGCTCGATAGACCAGTAGAATATTAACAGAATTATTTGCAGAGATTTGTAACCGCACACAGTAGAGCATGCCATGAAGATAAGTGCAACAGGAATTGGGTGCACTGTAAAGAATTATGATGGACCAGAGCCAGACCACCACCAATTAAAGAGAGGTCTGTCAAGGGGCAAATTACATCGTTTATAGGAAGGATGTGCACCATATCTGGTTCTGAGAATGGACTTAACCAGGTCACAGTCAGACAAAGCACATCTGGAGAAAGATCTTCCAACAGCAAATGAATATGCTCACAATGTGCCACTGCTGATCTGGCATTTACCAATAAGCTGGATCATGGCTGCCGCTAACGTAGTTCACTAGATTGTCAGTCAAGCCAGTCCCAGTGTAGGCTCCCGCCCATTTGCACCCAGGACTTAAACTCAATGGTAAAACTGCGGGAGTATAGAATCCTGTGGAAAAGATAATATCGGATGGGCCTTAAGATGAAAGATGTGAACGTGAAAAGTGTCTAGCTGCTATTGTAGTAGGCTGTAAAAGTATTAAGCTTCAGGAAAGATCATTTTTACAATCTACTACAGCCCACAGTCCCTCCTGGGCCCAGACAGAAACAGACATGCTTGGGTTTAATGCTTCTTTGGCACGCTGCAGGTGCGCCTATTGCGCAGTCACTGAACCCAGCGCATAAGCGCTGTGGGTCACATGGTTTCGAGCTGGATTCACATGTGATCTGCGAAGTGGTAAAATATTATATAAGGGCTTCGAAAGTAAGAGTCAAGAATTTTCGCAAGGAGCTAATGATATATGATAGCAGTGATACATAACTTGCAATGTTTAGTTGGGATTCTTATTGCAACACTAGTTCAGGTAATGTGTTTATTTAGGGTTTAAGCATTTTTTAAGGGGCCTCGATTATAACCTTGTTAATTGGTATGCTATGGAAATGTTGCTGTTCTGTGAACAAATTATGATGTACTTTGCTTTAGGCAATTATTTCTATGCATCAGTGTACTGATTGTATATTATTTATTTCTTTTTAATTACTTCTCTCTATTTTGATATGTGATTGAGTGTGATCTTTTATGGATATTTAATCGGAAAAGAAATAGATGTAGTAGGCCATGTAGAAATTGCGGTGCATTCATATATATCGGTATTGGCCGACTGTAGGTTTGCCAACAGGAGACCACTGTTTTTAATAATGAAATACCAAGTTTATCTGCCATCTACTAGGCAATTTCAGTTTAACTGCTGCAGGATTTACCAATTTATTTTATCTGAAAAAGACCTAAAAATGTAGGGATGAATTTGGAAAAAAGTCTCAGGATCTTCAGGAAGTGTGTGGACAGCCAGGCTGATTATCCAAAGTTATATCCAATGTTTACCAGACCGTTTGTTGTCTGAAAAAGGTATGTTTCCTCCATTAAATAAATGTTTGGCACGTCTTTTAATTTTCTATGATTAGTGCCCAAGTGCTCGTTGACTGCGGGGACTACAGAGCGGCAAAATACTCCTGGAAATATTTTGGGAAGCATTCTGAATTTTGCAAAGAAGTGACATTGCTTGCTAGAAGAGTACCCTCGATTATTATAGGCAGATTCTACCAAAACATCAATTGTTCCTAATCCATCCTGTTATTGTGCAATTAAATATTGTAGAAACTGTTCTCTCACCCGGTTTACCCTTTCCATCTGTCCATCAAACTGTGAATGGTCTGCTGAGGATTTGCTGGAGTATACATCATAGGTGTCAGGCACTATGACCTCTGGAGACCATGCAATCATATGATTTCCTTTATCATTACTTTGACCAAGATAGTTGCCCTTGGTAGTTTCAGTATACATATAAAGTGTGGCAACTTGGTAAATGAGTCTAGCACTACCAAGACTATGATGAATCCTTTTGGCAATGGGAACTCTACAATAAAATCCATAGAGGTGTTAGACCAAAGATTATCCCCAGTATAGGTTGTAATAATCCCACCATGTTATTTTTTAGCTCGTACACACACTGTATGTGTGCATACATAATTCTTGCAGTGCTTTCGCATGACTGTCCACCAAAACTGTCTACTAAGAGGGTCCACGGTCTGGATTTCCTGCTAATGGGTTATCCTGACATCTTTCCAATGCCATTATTCTGAACAAAGTATCTTGCACTAAGATGTTTTCTTTTCAAAACAATCTACTCTTGATCCACCCACCTTCAGCATTGTTCTTCTTGTATCTAATCTTCTCTGCCCACCGCCTTCAATTCTATTTTAATAGTCAATATCAAATCCGTAAGGGTTTTAGAGAGCAAAATAGATATCACTTTGCTGTTTGGAAGAATGAATGGTTCTTCAGCCACTCCAATCATCATATTCCCATTCAGTCTCTATAAGGCATCTACCTTGCCATGTCTGTTGCTAAGTAATACTTTACAATTTAAACTGGAACAAATAAAGACACATCTTGCAATCTATGAGTGCCACATTTCATTGTTGGTAACAAAATCCACATTTGTATGATCTTTCCAAACCAATATAGGGGTTGAAGTGCCTTGCAGATACATTCTTCGCAGAGAGAATTCTTCCTTATTAGCAAGAAATTGTCCATTGTAAATTATGTAAGCGGTTTCAGACTCTGTCTAGGTCCTGAATAAAGCTACACATTGTAATGTAATTCTTTAGTTACAATGTCTCTTTCTCTTGATGACTGCTGCTGATGTATGTTTTTTAGAAACAAAACATACTATTCTTGTTGCTGTTCCTGTGTAAAATTGATATCTTTCTTAGACAATGTGCAAATTGGTCTTACTGCATCTGAGAAATTCTTAATAAAGCATCTATGAAAATGTGTGAATCCCAGGAATGTCGGTATATATTTCATTGTTTTGTGTTTAGATCACACCAGTATTGATTTTACTTTACTCACATCTATACCAATTCCTATGTGTGGAAATGTGGAAATGTAACAAATCTACTGGTATATATTTCAATTCGTACTTCTCAAGTTTTGTGAACATTCAATGTCATTTGTTAATACTCCCATCATGGATTGTCTAGGTTTTCCTAAAGCTTTTGAGCAGACCAGCATGCCATCTAAATATACAATATAAAAAGTATCTTACTCATCCCAAAAAATATAATTAACTAAGTACTTAAATGTGACAAGGGCATAGGAAAGCCAAAATGCATTACCAGAAACTCAACGTCCATATATCTGGCATTGAAAGACGTCTTCCATTCTTCCCCTTGTTTTAGTCTGACTAAACTGTGGCCCTCTCTCAGATCTAATTTAAAGGACATTTTAGCTGACCTTAATTGATCTATTAGGACTCCAATTAATGTTAGTGCCTATTTCAAATTGAAAGAGCGTTTAACTCACTAACGTCCATACATAACCTGATCTCTCCACCAGGTTTAGGGATGAAAATTATGGGAGCCCCTGCCGCTGATATTGAGTGCACAATGAAGCCTTTAAATAAATGACATGTGTTGTTTGTGAGGACTCACACAGGATTGTGGAAGCAAAGAAGACACCAGAGGCAGGGAGAAAGTCAGACTGCCTTTATTGGAATGAGTAAGTACGTGGAGAGCAGCGCTGCATCTCCTTAGCCGCTCCCAGGCAACTGCCCGTCACCTCCCCGTACCGTGCTAAATACTAAGAGTGCTGGTATGAATCACACAGCTGCGCTCAGCACAGCGCAGGAAGAAGCACGCACCAGTTGTGTCAGCGATGCAGGCCAAGCCTGCAGTTTGGATACTGCTTCACACCTTCCTGCTTATGCAAAAAATCAGCACAAAGTCTTTGAAATTTGATGGAGTCTGAGGCAGATGAGTTATGCACCCTCCTTCTTCTGTTCTCCCAAGTTGTTCCTCCTTTTCTCTTGAGACTTGCTCTTGACTCCTGTTCACAGAGTTCAATCCACCAGGTTGAATTTCTATTACTTTGCCACTTAGTGATCCAGTTTGAATATCTCCTTGCAATGACTCTTATGTATATGAAGCAATAGTCTTGCCCAAATTGTTCCCATCTCACCTAAAGTCATAGGCTCTCTAGTATTTCCACTGACTACACTTAATTCCATCATTTAACTTCACAACCATTCCTGTGATCTTGTCAATCTTTCTGGAAGGTGGCAGATAAATAGAGGAACCCCTTTTCCTCTCAGCCTTGCATTGTTTATGCAAACTTTGTCACCCACCACAAATGGTTCCACGCAAACACGCACCTTTTATACTTTTCTTGACACTTCTCAGTCCTGTTCACCTTAATGGATCCTGAGGTTCCCAGCCACACCAGTGACTACTCACATACAGGCCTACTACCTCCGAAAGCTGTACGCAGTGAAGCCTGTGATGGAGTGTGGAGTTGTCCAATATGCCAAGATCATGTTTCTACATCCAGGTTTGACATGAGTGTCAGTTGAAGAGTTCCCCTAATAATTCAGTTAAACCTCTCAATCATTCCTTTTTGTCTTAGACAATATGAAGCTGTCATCTCATGATGCACTCCAGCCTTGCTTACAAATTCAGCAACTACATTTGACTGAAACTGTACCCCATTATCTGTCAATAACACAGAAGGAAATCCTTCCACCCTAAAAATGCTGTCTAAAAATCAACAATAGACTTTGCCTTTATGTCATCTGAGCACTATATGCACAGCCACCTTGTGTGACAATCCATTAATGCAAACAAAAATCTTTTCCCTTGATAGCATTTGGGCAAGGGTCCTACGATATCCAGAGCTAGTTTTCCCAATGTTTAGTGTGTATCTTCACTGGGTACAAAGGAGGCCCTACTGCCACATGTGATTTGTCACTCACTGCACATGGAAAACAGTGGGGTACCATATGTTCTACCTCTTCATCCATTTTGGGCCACCAATACCACTCTTTAACCCTCCTCTTTGTCATGTTCCTAAGGGACCCTTTTGAGGAATTTCCAATATTACTGGTCTTACTCTCTCGGGTGGAAATTATTTTTTCAACTCTACACAACATATCACCCTCTGCCCACAGTTAATTATGAACTTGATCAAACTGTTCACTTCCTCCTGAAGAACTTCTGGGCCATTCCTCCTCAAGTAATTGACACACTCTCACTATTTCTGAGACAGCTGCATGTTCTTCTTGACATCTCTGTAAATTTAGAGCACCCCTGTGTGTCAAATGTGCTGTCATCACCCATTGTTCCTCAGGAAAAGTTTCACCACTCATTAAAGGGAGCAGCAACAAACAATCTGCAACTACATTTCCGGGGCCAGGAGTGTACACAATTGTCAAATGGAATTCTTTCAACACTAATGCCCAACGATTTATCCTAGGAGATGTACATATGTTTCTTCCTATTAACGAATGAACTAAGGGTTCATGGTCTGTCTTCAAAACAAATGGAATGTACATTAAAAATGTAAAATGCTCTACTGCCCAATAACATGCTAGAGCTTCTCTCTAAATAATGCAGCGGAGCAAGCTATGGGGATCACCCAAAAAGAACGATAATAATTGTTCGAATGCATGATTAGTTAGACCAAACCACACATTTGGTGCTGGGGGCTGCAGGGGTGTCCCCCGCAGTCATACAAAAAACGAAAACGCTGTGGGAGTGTTCCCCACAGCCCCCGCTCACTATACTGTGAGCAGGGTTTGCGAGGGTGTCCCCTGCAGCTCTCTAGAAAAAATAAAAGGAGAGGACCCTGCAGCACCGGTTCCCGATTACGGATGTGAAAGGGAACAGGCGTTGCAGGGATCAGCGAGTTGGAGGCAAGGTAAGTAGGGGTTTGGGGTGTGCTGTGGCTCTGGGCAGGGGTGTGGGTGGGGTTGTGGGCAGGAGTTTGGCCAAGTCAGAAATGTTTAGGGGAGAAAAGACCGAAGGTTATTTCGAAAAAATAATCTTCTGCCTTTTCTCCCTCGAACATTTGTAACTCAGTCAAACCCAAGCAATGATCTAGAGGTGAAAGCTTTTAATACTTCTTGGCCTTCTCTCAATTGAATCAGGATTGCCCCCAATCCTTCACTACTTGCATCAGTTGTTAAAAATGTCTTAATCAAAGGATTAAACATGCTTAACGTTAGAGATTTATGATATACTTCTGTATGTAGATATATGATATGATAGGTTATTTATAAAGCACTTAATACCCAGAGGTTTCTAAGCGCGGATCGAACCTGTGTTGCTCTGTGTCGTCTTGCTTCCAAGGCAAGCATGTTCCCCCTGAGCTATCCTCCCAAGACAATATGGTCATGTGTTTCGGACCATACTAAATTTACATTCTTCCTCCATAATTCCTGCAGAGGAGCACTTCAGGTCACAACATTCTCAATAAACTTAGAGTAATACTCAGCAAAACCCAAAAACCTCTCAGCATGTCTTTTTAATGTGGTTCAGGTGCTTTTAACACAGCATCTATGAAACTTGCCTTTGGTCTGATACCCTGATCATTAAATACATGCCATAGGTATGACACTTCTCTGACTTTAAATTTGCATTTTTATTTTTTTATTGTGAGCCCTGCTTCTCTGACAACATCTAGTACTTGTCTCAGACATGTGTCATGGTGTTGGGAATCTTCTGTGAATGTGAATATTAGAATATCATCCTGGAAACATTTCACATTTGGCATCTTGCTAAAATGGCATTCCATTACTCTCTGAAAAACAGCTGCTGCTGCTGCTGAGGCAATGCCAAAAGGCATTCTCTTGAATCTATATGCCCCAAATGGTGTTGCAAATTATGTCAGCTGTCAATAATCACAATGTAACTCTATCCGCTGTTATGCGCTCGACAGGTTAATAGTTGTAAAATATTTCACTCCATGTAAGAGGGATAAGATCTCTTGCACTTTGTAAAGTGGGTAACGATCTACCCATATGTTTTTATTAAGGGATCTCAAGTTTACACGCGTCCTTATTGCTCCATCTGATTTCTTTGCTATTACTACTCAGTACACCTACTCTGCTGCCTCTATGGGTTCAATCGTTCCGGTCTCGCACAATTTCTTGTTAATTTTTCAGTTTTGTTTTTAACATCCAGGCTACAGGTCTCTCTTCATGTGATTTCGGTTTCGCTCCCCTCTTCAATGTTATCCAGTGATTAAAGTTTCTTAGGCATCCTATCTTATTCTGAAAACACATTTGAATTCTTCATAAATATCACCTTCAACTAACATGACAGGTTTCTGTAGCATTTGGGCTTTAATTTGATCTGTAAATATTTTTGGGGTTTCCAACTCAGTAAAGATACCCAATTTTTAGCTACATACAATTTTCCCCACATTTTCCTACCTTTGAATTCAATTTCCACCATACATGACCCTAAAATTCTGATAGGCATTGCTCCATAACTTTTAGGATTTATGCCTGATCTTTTAAAGTACACTAAACTGAACCCTAATTAGAGGTACATGTCATGTGTACTTGCAGCCGGAATCTGCCATCATTCTTTACTCATTCCCATTCACCTTCACAATGCACCAGGAAGCATCAATATTCTTCTTCTCTAGGGTTGATATTAACAGTTCACCCTTGTCATCTTCAAGAAATGCATTTCTTCGTCCGAATATCTTACTCCCATACCAGTTTACTTATACACATTTTTTGTAAGTGACCACGTCTATTACATCTCCCACATGTTGCTCCTTTGGCTGGGCAACATGCATTTTTAGCTATGTTGGTATTCTGTGTTGCTACAGGCACGTTTAAACTTAGCGCTCTTGAGCATTTCAGGGAATTGTTTGATATTGTCTAGTTACTTTGTCTAGGTACAAGAATCAGCAGAGCCGTCATAGTTGTTTGATTTTGCCAACTTGCTGAGAGAAAAAGCACTCTTTGGTATAGGAGCCATTGCTCACCATACAAACTAGAATACCCAGGCTTCCTTGGGTTCCATAAGGAGTAACGTGAGGTGCTTCTGAGTGAAGCTGGTCTGCACCGGTCTGCGTCGAACACATCTAAGGTAACGCTCTGTTCTTTACCTTTTCCTTGTAGAATCTAGTTATTCTAAACACCCCACAATGGGTTCCCACCCGGAGCTTGGGCTACTGCTGGCTTCGCAAAAGCTACTTCATGAAATAATAGTCGAAAAGTACATTGCCCAAATGAAGTCCGATGATGTACATATAGATGTCGACCTGAATACACCCACGGCTCCTGTCCCAGTTCAGGAGGGTTTTCCCCACCAGGGAGAGGAATCCAAGCTCTAAATAACATCCAGAGTAAACCACAGTCTAGCGCCTTTCCCAATGTGAATAATCAGCAAAATGCGCATCAGGATCTTAATGTCATCAGAATTTCACTACTTAAAACCTGTTCACCGGCCAAGCATGCCATTAATATACATGATTACATACAGGAGAATCAGTTAGATATTATATACATCACTGAAACCAAAAAAAAATTTTTTACAGAAAAAGTCGGGAACACGGATTTGGAGGAGTAGTGGCTCTCCCTATCAAATCCGATTAACATGTTTTCAAATCCCAAATTGAATGTGCCAATTGTGAAATTAGCCACAAAGTCACTCTCAAATGAAAATTGTTGTTTGATGTATCGCCGACCAGAAGCTATGCCAAATTTCAATGAAAATATAATGTATCTGCTAGGATCCTCTTAGCAAACCCAATAGTGCCACCATTTTTCTAGGCGATGTGAACCGATGGCCGAGTGATCCCACAGACAAGGAGGCCAGTGACCTTGAAAAACAGTTTACCTGCCAAAATGTTAAGATTTTAAATACGGAAACTACCCATTCGGGTGGTAACATTCTAGACTGGGTATCCTCTAGAAATATTGAGATGGAAATTACTGCCACTAAAGTGTTCCTGTAGTGTGACCACCTTTTTGTGGAATGTTCCATACACCTCCGCATAAACCCCTGAAATCACATATAGCACCCAAAAAAATCAAAAACAGAAATTTCCAAAAAGTCAAATTAGAAGACATGGACATATATATGAACAAGATAATAATAATAACTTCTTTTTATATAGTGTTAGAAACCAGCAGGTATGTGAGCGCGGCTGTAACAGTTGTTATCAATTCATCGACCTCGGAAGGATGAAAGGTTGAGTTGGCCCTGCCAAGATTCAAACTTGCATCAGCAGGCTATGCACAGATTCCAAGGCAGGCGCTCAACTCGCTGTGCTATCTGACCTGTGATAACGATATTTACACATGATTCAGATCCTCCAGATATCTTAGTGGACACATACAATGAACATCTCAAAAGCTACCTGGACAGTGTAGCCCAGATAAAATGTAAAACGGTCAAATATAGACCTAGTCAGGAATCCTGGTACTCCCCTGCTTTGACCAAGACAAACATTGCCAAAATACATCTTTAACAAGTCTGAGAAAAAGAATACCACTTGTGAAAATAAAGATGACTGGAAATCCCTTCAAAAAACATACCAACAACAAATTTACAAAGCAAAAAGAGATTTCTACGAAAAGAAATCAAATCCGCGGGAAACAACTCCAAGAAATATTTAGAAAGTCTTGAGAAACCTAAATTGCAATCACAGCAATTTATGCCTACCAATGATGACTGTAATATTGTGCAATGAGCTTTCGCTAACAAAATAGCACAATCTCGCATTAGGATCTATGACTCATTAAAGAGCCATAAAACGACTTGATCTGAATTGATGAAAACAAAGCCACGCTGAACTTGGATCTTTCATTTTCTTTTGCACAGGTCTCAGTAGAGAAACTACTAAACATTTTGAAAACCATGGTTCAACATCCAGTCCAGGCGAAATTCTCTCGTCTAAATTTATTCTACAAAAGCCTAATGTTTTTGCACATTTTTTGGTACGCTTTGTGCATCCTTCTTTTAGTCACGGTAAGGTTCCAGATATTCTTAAACATGTTCTGGTGACCCCCTTGCCAATAAAACCTGGTCTAAGCCCGAATGACCCAAGCAACTTGCGCCCTATCACCAATTCATTGTTTTTATAAAAAATGATTGACAAGTTTGCCATGTCACAATTTCAGCATCATCTGGAATCAGCCAAAATCATACACCAGCAATTGATACTTCTAGGCTTATCAGCCATGTTTGATTTATTAGACCAGAAAAGCCTGTTAAATTGCTTACCCACTATTGGTAAATGCTCAAAAGAGACAAGAAACTGGATCAGCTCTTTCCTTAGTAATAGACACTCTCGTGTGTGCTGGGGCACTGCAACATCTGTCTCGGAGCTTGTAGAGGATAATGTCCCACAGGGAGCATGTTTGTCCCTCTATTATTTAACTTATACATAAAGCCCCTTTGTGACCGCCTCTCCACTCGAGACATCCATTTTTACCAACTATGCGGATGACACTCAGCTCCTCGTAGAGCTGAGGGGTGATTTTAAATCTGACTCAGCGTGACTCATGTACATCTATGGTCTTGTGAAAGACTAGATGACCCAAAACTGGATGTGCTTAAATCCAGCAAAAATTATTTTTGGTTCAACCCACACAAGAAATAAGCTAAATACAAACTACGCTGACATGTGCGTTGAAAATAATCGCATCCAAATCAAAGGAACAGTTAAGTGTTTAAATTAATGCCTCAGTGAATTCAGAGGCCCACGCTGATGGGGTAGTGAGTAGTACGCAGTACCATCTGAGAGTTCTGAGACAAGCTTAGCAGGTTCTATCTCAAACAAATCATACTACATTGGTTAGGGCAATTCTCATGCCTCGTTTAGACTACTGCAATGCCCTTCTGGCTGGCGCTAGCAGGCTTAGCATAAGATGACTGCAGGTGACTCAGAAGGAAGCTGTTCACATCATTCATAACATCCCGAGGATAGAGCATGTGTTGCATGCCAGGAGGAAGCTTCACTGGCTGTCAGTGGCAGCAAGAATACCCACAGACCCACAGATGCTTGCACTGTAACGCTCCTGCTTACCTAAAAGAACAGATGAAAATGTATGTCCCTCTCAGACAACTCCACTCAAGCTCACAGGTCCTGCTGATGAGCTTGATACCAAGATCTAAAAAAGTCACAGGCCGTGGTAGATTTTTTCCAGTCTTATCTGCTCTAGGCTGGAATAATCTGCTCCTAGCATTGCGGGCAGAACAAAGATATTTAGTGTTTCGAAAGCCTCTGAAAACACACCTAATTGACTGAGCCACTCTTAATCTAGAAACAGCCCTTCCCTGAAGTACATATTATGTCCCGTCACATAGATCTGATGTGTTTGTGTAGCACCCTGATGCCTGAGGGCTTTGGCACTTTATAAATATATAAATAAAAAATAACTAAAATAAATATGTGATCACTCACTCCACATGCAAATGTAAGGAAGGCATGGTATCAAGATAAGACAGACATAAGTGATAAGTGATCACAGTTCCAGGGTGTTTATTGAACTGTATAATCGGTGAGGTAAACGCCTAATCTAACCCTAAACTAAGCTACGACCATCAAATAGTAATAATATAATCCTAGTGGTGTCTTAGTCAAATAAAAAGGGCCTATACTAAAACACCTATTACCAATCCTTACCTCTATGCTACAAACTAGTGTGGGATAATGTTCATAAGAAAAGAAAGAAGTGTTCTCAAAATGATAAGTCAGGATGGTATAGCTGGGGTTTCCCTTCCACATGGTTTTAGCACCGGACAAGGCGGGACTCTTGGGCACAGCACACTCCTGGGCTTCTCCAGCACAAGCTTACAGTTTGTTTCTAAAAAATCAGGGCCTTCTTTTGCAAAGCCTCTTTCACACAAAGTCTCTTGCCTCTGGGGGCCTAATGTGCCATAAACAACAAAACAAAAGTTCCTTTCAGTAATCTTCATTTCGCGTTATTTCTTTTCACCCTTGGATCCCCCTCAACCACACTCCGATCCTTCTTGCAACGTTGGCCTCCCTCAGTCGGGTTCACTATAGCTGTTCATTCAAAATTTCAGCAACTTGTAACATTCAAGAGTCTCAATGTCTTTTAAAGCAACCATTCACTGTGGACATCCCTCAGCCGGGTTCACACTTGTCGTCACAATGTTCACGGATGTATAATGGTTCACCCTGATTCGCAGGCATCCCTCAGCCGGATTCACACTTGTCAAATACACAGTTCACTTTGCTCTATCACAATACGGGATTCAGTTCCCTTAGCTTCACTCTTGACAACGTGTCAAAGACTTTCGAGTGTACAAAGGGTTTGGCTTGTCCCTTGTATGACCACTTTGACACCTCATGCCGGCCTCTCTTAGGCCCTCTTGGTATTTGTAGTTTCAACAAAGGGGACCAGCCAGAGTCCTTCGAATGAGCGCCCAAGTGGCGCCAGACCATTCCGCAACTAGTCCTTCTCTTGGTTTTCTTAAATGTTCAATGCATACAAGATCTTTATTTATATAATGTTGCTGTTTGCAACCTTGGGCTCAACACAGTCCGGTTTACTTTCAGCCTCTCCGACTCATCGACTGTGCATCGGCTGTGTCTCGGTTGAAAAGGGCAGTGCACCTCCCTCCTTGTCGTCCTTTCAGGTCTCGCCACCTCTCTCCTCCGTTTGAACTGCTGTTCTGTAATAGCTGCTTCCTTGTGAGTTTGGCCTTGCTCAAAGTGTGCTCTTGTGCTCTGCCTTTTATCCCTGTGTCCTTGTCATCATACAGTGGATAGACAGCTCTTCGCCCACTTCCCGCTGCCCATGCATAGATTCACTAAGGAGATGGCAGCACCAGGACTTCCATCTAACCCACACAGAAGCAGTTCTTCTGATCGCTTTTTTTCTCGTGATAAGTGTCTGTGTCGTAAAAGGGCATGAGGGGGCAGAGCTTCTAAATATCAAACGGGATAGGATCGGAAAAGGTGTTATGGGGAGGGTTACTGCAACTCAACCCTTTGGTGTCCCACTTCCAATCCCCAAAGAACCCCCATCCAGTTGATCTTCCCGCACTGGTCCACCCCCAGGCACTGGATCCAATGGCGATGGCCGTATCCTGGTCACCTGGATGACAGATCTCTGGGGACTAGCGTGTGAGATACCTTCAGGTTTCTCACACAAAACGCACAATATTGTTCCTACCACGATAGGGCCTGCCACTTGTACTAGCAGGAGCCCCTTCTACTCTGCTCCACTGGGAGCAGAGTAGAAGGGGCATTTGTCTGAGAATTCATGAAAATCATGACGTTCATGAAGTTGCATGAAAATCAGCCTCTCAACCCAGGAGACATGTCACCTTTGCACATTTGGTAAACATTACATGTCAAGTACACCATCTGTTAAAATGAAGAGACATGCAAAACTGTGCAGACGCATTGCATGCACAGTCAACAGATACTGGTCCAGTGATTACAAAGTGAGAGTGCAAGAAGGTAAACCAAAAACATACATCTGGCAACATGCATGCAGAAGGATGCTTCATTAGTTGAGTATTGTCCTTTCATATGCAAACATTACTTGGCAGCTGGCCCTTACGTGCAGTAGGGGTATACGCAATGCATATAGAGTATTACATTATGGCATTACATAGTTACATGATAGCTACAGTGCAAATTGAGCCAAAATGTCATTTTAACATGACCACTCCTACGCATTCATGGCAAAGGTTATATGTAGCCTCGGGGATACAGTATCCGTCCCTTAATAAAGGTAGCAGTCCTTTGTACCCCACATGTCCGCATCTGCTGTGAGGTACATGCTGCATTCAAGGTCAGAACTGATGTTCCCCCGTCATCGAGTCTTTACATGTGCAAAATAGCTGTACAATTTTAGATTTAACAATACCTTATTCGACTGCCTTCTAAAACTACACAAAAAGAAAGCCACTGTCCACTCTGGCATTGTTGTTTGCTTGAGAGGGCACATTATGCAATCTTACCTTCGCGTATTGGGTGGTGAGGGTGGTAAATCTGTAGATAAAAAAAACAGAGTTCTAAGAAGCGTTTTTATACCATAATTGTCATCAGATGATTTAAAAGCAATAAGCAAACAGTATGAAATGTTCCCCAACAATAAAATTACCTAATATATAAAGCTGAATGTATAAATGTGTGTATGTTTGCCCAGCTATACAAATCCACACCGTTTCACCCACGCCTACCAAATTTTGCATTGAGTGCTCTTTTGTCTGGGGAACGATCGTAGTCTATGTTTTGATCAAAAATCTTATATGCAAAAAAATGTTGGGGTGTGTGTGTGTATGTCTGGGTATACAAATCCACACCGTTGAACCCACTGCTACCAAATTTTGCATGGATTTCTCATCTGTCTGGGGCAAGATTGCTGTCTATGTTTGGATGCAAAGAATTCACTCCGTAGACACCCTAATTTACTGATGCTCAGCCCATTCACTACAGTAGATCCTGGAAGGAGGCAACATTTGGAAAAGTGAAGCAAAATGTTTGATGTGCTGGTTATTCCTTTGAAATGTATCACTACTGTATTCAGTTTCAAAGTGTTTATTAAAGCATTATTAAAGGGAATTAAAAGGAATTAAAACATTTTTTTATCATGCCACTCCAAACAGGGGAAATGGTAAGGTTACAGTTTACTTAAGTTCATTCACGAGAAGCAAGCACAATCAATCAATCTTTCTTGGACATTTTATTAAATGTGCTGAAGCCATTCAGTGACAAAAAAATGCTGCACAAACAACAAAGATCACTTGGAAAAGCTCCATCTGATGCAAAGTGAAAAACAATGTCAAAAGCTTCTGAAACACAACAACAAACAACAGCACGACTTGACAACCAGAGGACAAGAGCAACTTTCTCCAAAGCAAATGAGAGGTCAGAGCGAACTGAAGCAAGACTTGCCGACAAGAGGATAAGAGTAACATCCTCCAGGGCACATGAGACACCAGAGCAAAATGAAGCAAGACTTGCCGACAAGAGGACAAGAGCAACATCCTCCAGGGCACATGAGACACCAGAGCAAATGAAGCAAGAGTTGCCGACAAGAGGACAAGAGCAACATCCTCCAGGGCACATGAGACACCAGAGCAAAATGAAGCAAGACTTTCCGACAAGAGGACATTAGCAACATCCTCCAGGGCACATGAGACACCAGAGCAAAATGAAGCAAGACTTGCCGACAAGAGGACAAGAGCAACATCCTCCAGGGCACATAAAACTCTAGAGCAAAATGCAGCAAGACTTGCCGACAAGAGGACAAGAGCAACATCCTACAGGGCACATGAGACACCACTTGATCGGGACGCGGGCAACGCCGGGGACCCGAGCTAGTTAAAAAATACATGGTATAATAGCCTTTAGCAGGTTCTTTTGTGTAATTTATATTCTGCACAACAGTTACACTTTACCGCAACAAAATAATAGATTCTCAACAGTCGGAGATCCTGGCCCAGCACATCATAAATGTGTTTGCCTGATTTACGCCAACACCTATTTTGCTTTTTTCTTTGTTTGGTATTGAAGCCAGTTGTTAATTGGCTGAGGGTATTTTTTGTTACTGCGCATTCCACGGCATGTTTGCAATCCAGTAGTCGCAATGTATATGCCGTAAAAAGCTGGTAACTTAGAAGTAACTTGATAGTGGCAATGCAGTACATTTAACACCACATTCAAAGTTAGGCAGGTCCCGACACTGATGAAATGTGCTCTGTGGTAGTGGTATTACTGTCATTAACATTTTGGAGATAGTGCATTGATTTGTCTCACCACGAAAAAGAAACATAGATGAGTCTTTGTGCCACTTCTTTAGTGCACCTCCGATGTAGCAATTCAGCCACAGCGACATTGATGTGTGGCTTGACTAGTAGCCGTAATATCAAAGTTTGACATGAAATCAAGAAATATGATCTATTCTTCCATTTGCACTGCTAAATCGGTGCTATTGTATAGTACTTGTTTGTAAGTAAGTTAGGTGCTGACCCACTCCAAAAGTGGTGGTTCGTGGAGAAGCTATTGCAGGGCATTTTACCTGTTTGTGTTAAGGGGGATTCTATGTCAAGAACGGAGGCTTGTATTATGCTCACCTCAACTCTATAATTCTTGAGCAGTAATGTATATTTACATAAATAACAATCAGCAAACTACAAAACTCAGAAAAAGAACATTCTTTGTAGTTTCAACTTGAATGCTCTGATGTCTGTCCCATGTGATCTCCTGCAACAATATTGGTCCTAGTGGCTGCATGACTGGGTCTTACCTGATCTCATCTTCCTCTTTCTTTTCTGCTCGAGCAGCAGATAAGTACAGTATATTTATTTATTTATTTATTTATTTATTTATTTATTTATTTATTTATTTATTTATTTATGTATTTATGTATATGTAGGAGGAACATTGCTGTTTTGATCACAAAAGAACATACAATAGATAAGAAATCAGATTTGACAGGAAGCAGTGAGGTTGTTACAATGGGGTGAGTTTGAGTGACATTCTGGCCAGGTTGTGGAGGTGAGTAAATGAAGCAGTCACTGGGGACAATGCATAAGTAGACATACATAGATTAAGGACAATAAACATTGGACATTTTTAAGTGAAGGTAGGCGGTACGATCAGTTGTGCTCGAGATGTGACCATAAAGGGTGAAGTGCTAGAGTGGAGGCACAGCAAGTGAGGGACAGAGGCAGGTTAGAGGCGAGGGAAAATGTTATAGAGTAGATAGATGAGAGGTATGTTAAGAGGGTAACTCAGAGGCAAGGTGGTAGGCTTTTAGTTTGATTTTGAACAAATCTGTGGGGACTGTTTCTTGGATGGCAAAAGAAGAGATTTCCGTGCAAGTGGAGAAAGAAGAAAGAAGGAGAGGAAGTGAGAGGAAGAACAGGAAGGGCGAGGAGCCACAAGGGTAGTCAAGGAGGCAGAACATAGATTACAAGAAGGCTTGAAGAGTTGGATAGAGGAGGATATTTACAGTGGTGCCTTAGCATGGATAGATTTGTGAACCCAGAGATTAAATTTAAATCTGGCCCTGTTTTGCATCCCTCAGCTCTGACTGTCTGTCTACTATCTAGGAGTGGTGTGCCGCCAATGACCTCTGCCTTAATGCCAGTAAGACTGAGATTCTCCTCATTGGCACACCCACTCCCTCCTTTCCTGTAGCTCTCTAGCCAGGCTCTCTTGGCCCTCTTCCTGCTCCCACCTGTGAGGCTAAAAACCTCGGGGTCATCTTCGAATCTACTCTCTCCTCTCCTCACAGCTCTGACGTCTCTAAGAAGTCACACTACCAACTGCACCTCCTCAGAGGTATTCATCCTTTCCTCTCCTTACCCCAGAAGCTCACTGTCTCCAGAGCTCTGGACTATTGCAACAGCCTCTTTCTAAATCTGCCTGATTCTACTCTCTGCCCTCTGCAACTTATCCAGAACAGGACTGCCCAGGGATCGTATCTCTCCAGGACTGAAATCTCTGCACTGGCTCCCAGTGGCTGCGAGGATTAAGTTCAAAACTTTCTGCACTGTCCAAAAGGCATTCTGGGGCCTGGGGCATCAATACCTTCAACTCTCTCTTCCTAAATACCTTCCTTCTCGAGCTCTTCACTCATCTGCCTCATCCTCCCTCATGGTCAGTCACTTCTCCAAGCAACGAGTTGGTGGTAGATCTCTTTCTTCAGCTGGGACCTCCCTCTGGAACAGCCTGCCTGCCTCCCTGAAACTTAAGGAGAATCATCTTCGGTTCCGGAAGCACCTCAAAACCCTTCTCTTTGCTTCTGCTTTTTCTCCTCCTCTCCCTTGCTGACTTCCTGGCTGACACTGACATTGCTCTGATTGCCTGGTCGCCCTTTGATCTCTGGCCCAGGTCCCCTCCCCCGCCAGTCGCACTCCTGCACTGCCCTCCTGGCAACCCCACACTTGGGGACAGTTTTCTGTATCCCTACAGTCACACTACCAGCACTTGACACCTGATGTGTGCACTTACACTTGCACTTGCCACCTGCTGGCCATACTTTACTTATTGTTTATTATTTTCTTATCCCATGTACTGCACTGTCCTCTTCCCCTTACCCCCGCACTTCTCCTCTCTCCCCTTCCCATGCACTTGCACGATCTGAATGACACCTGGCCTAGTAGGATCGTTGTCTGTATTCACTCTGTTCCGCTCCCTTGCCTCGTCACGCCTTGAAACACCTGTGTATAGGCGTGTTATAAATGCTATATCATATCATATCATACCATATCATACCATATCATACCATATCATATCGTATGCCATCCAGCCTGTCGAGAGGACAGAAAGCATAGTTGGGGAGATCAAAGAGAATGCTGGCAGATTAGTCCAGTTTAGAGAAGACAAAAGCAGTTAAGAGATGCTTGGTGGTGTTTAAAGGAAGGAGATACCTGATTTCCCCAATATTTTTAGGAGGCTGAGGCAAGCTGCTGTTCCAGTTTCAGAGATGAAAGTAGAGAAGGTGTGAGAAAGGTCAGAGATGACGCTGAGCTTTCTAGCGGAAAAAGAATAGGGGGGAGTGTCAGGTGGGAACTGGATAGTCAGAGGAAGAGATGAGGGAGAGCTTTTGGCAGGGAATAAGAGCATATATGTTTTGGTAGAGTTTAATCTCAGGGAGTGCGAAGCCGTCCAATATTTAATGGCAGAGACACAGTTCAGATCAGAGGAGAGTTCAGGAAAATAGAAGAAGATTTGGGTGTCATCCACAAAGAGTTAGTATGAGAACCCAAAGGAGGAAATAAGTGCCCCAAGAACTGTAGGTCAGGGAGAAAGGGAGAATGGCAGAAGGTTTAGATTTCCTTTTAGTAACAGGTGAAGCAAGTGGTGAGGAAAAGTCAGAGGCTGGAAAGAAGATGGTGGTGGAAACAATTGAGTGATCAGATATGGTTGGTGTGACAGTAGTATTAGTGTCTGAGAGAGAGGTGGCGATGAATAAGAGAGAGGTGGAGATGAATAAGAGATCCAAGGTGTTACCCCCTGTGTGGCAACGTAGGTTTTGGATAGATTGGAGAACATGGTCACTAAGAAATGACTTAAGTTCAGATTTCTGAGAACTGGTTGGAGTGGGAAGGTTAAAGTGACCTAAGAAAATGAGGTGATGTTTAGTAGAAAGAGAATCAAGGAGTTGCCCAAGATGATAAAGTAGGACCGGATGGCTATAGATGGCGATGATGTGCACCTTAAGGCAGATCAATATTAGAGAAGGTGAATTCAAAAGAGGTAGGAGAGGATGTGGCATTGGAGATTTGTGAGGCATTGAGGTGGGAAGAGAGTAGGTGCCCAACACCTCCACCTCTGACAGTGAGTCGAGGAGAATGAATGAAAGATAGCTTGGAGTCATGTAGGGCTACCAGAGTGGCAGTGTCAGATGGAGGAATGCAGGTTTCAGGGATAGCAAGAAGGTCTAGTTGAGGAGAGCTGGAGTGAAAGTAGTAAGTGATAAATGTAGTTTTGTTGCATACAGACCGAGCATTCTAGATTGATGTTTCACCTCAGCAAGAGAACCTACATGAATTTCGAGAAAGTAACCTATCTGGCTTTTCAACATCCGCCCAAGTCTGTTGTCAGGAAGCGGATCAGAACGCACAAGGTACTGGTGGGTACACTGGGTATTTTAGGGGCTCCACAGACATATAGTGAACAGTCTCTTGGCAGATGCCATATATGCCCCCCTTGTAGGTAATAGCTGCTCAGGCATTGTTGCACTGGGCGAAAGCTTAGGAAGACAACCAGGGAAGGACCTGCCAGGGAAACACCTGCCTTTCTCAGCAATCAAATTGCCAGCAGCCCCAGCAGCAAAGGCACATAGGAGGCGAGAACCAGGAAAAGGACTTCAAACCGCAGCATCCCCAGCGCTGAGCTCACTGAGCCTGGAGGCTCTCAGGACCACACCCGGAGCAGTGCACATGCGCACACACTGACTGCGTGTTCATGCTTGAGCTCCCTCCCTAGACAGATGCACCAGAGGCTTTCTCCAGGTAATACTCACAGTGGGGCCATGACACGCCTGAATCCAGGCCAGACCCACTCTACCAGATGATAAGTGCTGCAGCAATGCCGCTCCTTACCTTAGTGCCTGAGCACTAACTGCATGGAACCATTGTCTGAGGCAGCTGGTGCCGAAGGCATCACGGCTCACTAGCACACTAACCCACATGTAACGATCACATTGATAACATTATTGTGAAAATGATTGAATTAACCTGATACGATATGTTGGATCGTAGTGTTTGTTTTTTTCTGCAGTACCTAATTTGTATATTTCTGACAGACTGCAGACGGCGCTACTACTGCATACAGCAATCCGCTCTGAACCAGGGACAGCCCAGAGCCGCACCTCGCACAACAGAGGCCTCGAAGCACCAAAGCTAAGCGTGTGCATGTTTTGGGGTACTAATTAATATATACGTAATTCTGCACAGCGCAATGCAATGCCACAGATGTTGGGCCCGCAGACTAAAGAGCCAAAGTAGCCAGTGTGCAAAAGCTGTGTGCTAATTATAATAGTAACTGAGTCACCAAAACATAGGGGTATGATTGCATTCTAATAATTTCTTGGGCAACTTAACTCAGTGAAGTAACTGAGTGAAGACATAGGTTACCAAGGGCGAAACAACACTGAGTGTCTACTTTTGGTGTGAATCTGTGTGATTGCATGCTAGCATGTGTATGTATAAAACCAAGCGGCAAGAGTCAAGGAGCATACTTTTCCCTAACTCCCCATACCCATCCACAACCACTCCCTAACCCTCTACCTGGTTACACTCACACCCCCCTTCCTATCCAATCCATGGACACCTATCCCTCTTTTCCCGTGAGGGTCACGGCTTACTACTAGTAGGGTTATTACTAGTGCAGGTGCCAAGACTCTCAAGGGGAAGAAGGAGTTTCTGCTGCCTCTGCGTGAGAACCTGGGACTTGACATGTGGTATGCTCTGATCAGATGCCTCGAGGTGTATGAGGCAGGGATAGAGCAGCTTAGGCCACCTGGAAAAACACAACTACTGATCGCCCTACACAAACCTTTCAAGGCAGTCTCATCAGCCACACGAGCTAGTTAGGTGAAATGGTGTATGCAACATGAAGCAATAGATAGTCTTTTTTGGGCCCATAGTAAGCGGGGCAATGACATCAAAAGCCTTTGGTCTCAGGGCCCATTTAAAAGACATTCGGAAAGCCACAGATTGGTCGAATGAATCGCTTTTCAATGACTTTGACTTGAAGCCGATCAACCCAGCACCCTTGCTAGTGGTGAGTACACTTTAAACAAGCATAATGGCACCCTCCAGTCTGGACATAGAATAAAGATTTTCCTACTAACAGTATAATCCCACCCACGCAACCACTGAGTGTTGAGTGACAGGGAAAGCATTAGTGAGTCCAGGAAGACAGAGCGGCAAGGCGAAGTAGAAAAGACACTGGGATGTAAACTAAGCCACCTTCCACAAAGAAGCAGGAACCAGAAGGTAAGTTTACATGTAAGTTTATTCTCCAGCCCAGCACATTAGGTCCAACTGACACCCGTAGAACCCAGCACTCCAAACCTCCCCCAACACTCCAACACTGCACATTCTATGTCAGTGACATCACTACACCTCATAACAACACATAGCCCATAATCAGGCCCCAGCACAGATGATGACTCATCTCCCTGCTTACCACTGACACAACACTAAACCCATAATCGAGACCCAGCACAGACACAATATTGCAAGAAAAGTTATGACCCACCACTAGAACACAAGGCTTTGATCACAACACTGCTAACCAACCACAAAGATGAAAGAACACCCCAATCGTCACAAAGAAAAACACAGCTCACACCAGCTCAGAAATAACTCCCACTGAGCCAATCTGCTACACCACAAAAATCTAGCCAAGGTTTTAAATGAAAAACAAGAAAACTAAATCCAAACCACAGGCCCTCCCCAAAGCCTGACACCCCACAGCAAAAAAACAGCTGAAGAACAATAACAATGGAAGGAACTCAAACAACCAATCCTTCCCCGGTGGAGAACCCGCACACCACAACCAAAACTAACCCACTCGACTTCTAAGCCCCACACAAACATGTGGCCACCATGTCTGTTTCACACTCCAAAAAATCCAAACCAAAACCCATGAACTCAGAGCCAAAACTCTGATTCTACCACCAAACATCAACATCAACACACTATCCCCATAAATTACTTAGACAGCACCTAGCTACCCTTTAACCACACTTTAGACAGCACTTCACTGCCCCTTAACTGCACCCTAGACAGCACCTCACTGTCCCCTGGTGATATCCTCACTGACCCTAACATCACCGACCGCACCAACCGTACCAACATCCTCAACAGCACCCCACTGTCACCTAAATCACTAGACAGCACCACACTGTCCCTTAAATCCCAAGACAGCACCACACTGCCCCTAACAAAACTGACGGCACCTAACCGTACCCAAAAACCCTAAGCCCACCGGCCACTCAGGATATCACCAGGGAACATGTCCCTATGAACGAACATAAAACATCACAGAACATCACATAAAACCCCAAAGGTAACCAACAACCCCAGAACCAAATGTTCCAAAATAAATTTAACAAAATGAAGAACATGGCGCCAAAGTCCCTGCGCCATGCCCACACCCACACGTCTAATTCAATCCATCCTGTAAATAAAAAAATTGTAAAAAAAAAAACATTACCATTGCCCATGGACCCCACACCCATGAGTCCATAACGCAAACCCAGTAGCAATATCTTAAACGGAAGGCCACCACATAAACACAACAGCAGTTCATAAAGCTAAACAGGCCTTAAACTATTGACCCAGGACCCAACCTACCAAGCTATTCTAACCCCCGAGGCCACAACACTAAACAACAACAGTATTAACACAGGCCTCCCCAAACACCTACCATACTTGGTTCTCTGATAGGTCCTTCATCAGGATGCGCGAACCTCACAGATCTGGATCCAGCGCTCGACACCTTGACAACCTTCTTGCCGGATAGTCGTCACAGCATACCTGCTGCTTCTCCCATTTCCAGGTGCACATGTAGCAGATTACCACATGTAGCAGATTACCAGATTACCTAAACTGCTCCGTACACATATTGTCACCTTGACCACCAACGACTCCAGTTAATAACTCCACAAGTTCAACACAACAGCTCTCGAGACCACCATCCTCATTGGGCCAAAAGATAAAGTTACTCATATCCACAACTCATGCCACGGACTCCACTGTGACTAGGAACGTCCCTGAGTCTTCCAGCAACACTCCACCAGTTTTTATTGTTTCCTGAAATTGCTCCGCACTGGCTCGAAAAGCCAACAGCACCGCACCAACATCTCTGTATACAATGTGTTCCAAGTGAACGCCACTGCTACCTCCGACACTGCGTTCCAGCTGATGATGCTGGAACGCCAGGCCTCGACCAACCGACGTTGACCCTCCGCCAACTGACGTCATCACAATGGACGAAGCAACATCTCCTTCAGGCACACCATCTCCGGCGTCCCCCTTGTCGCCATTCTGCTTCTGCTGCACCGCCCAGGACAATAGCCAGCCCAGCCTGCTCAGATCCTTCCAGGAACAGGCCCGCTCCATGCCAGAGCCCTCACAGCCCTACGCACCGACCGTGTGCAGGACCCGCCACATAACAAGACCGCAGCCTGCACCTCACCAGCCGTCTCCACCAGTGTACCACTCCTCCCGCGACGTGCACTCCAACAAGCACGCACAGCACAACTTTGCGGCTTGGATTGTGTCTCCTCCAAACACCACTGGGCCCCCTTATTCGGCCGCCCCGCTGCTTCTGCAACCGCCCGGCTTGCAGGGTAATAACGACCACAACCTCTGGCCGCCTTGACACTGGACCTTCAGGATCCCCGACTTGGATCCTGACTTGGACCTCCACTGCACCTGCTCCGCCCGATAGCAGGCTTCCCAAAACCACCACCTGTGGCTTTATGGAAACTGGAAATCCTGGATGGAAGTCACCAAAGGAAGGCAGTACTTCTCACTTACTGCCCCTTCCCAGCAGCAAATAATCCCATCCTCGTCGCCAGTGATGTAAACTAAGCCACCTTCCACACAGAAGCAGGAACCAGAAGGCAAGTTTACATGTAAGTTTATTGACCAGTTGTAAAGTAGAGAAAGCACTGGGACATCCATCCAACCGAGCACATTAGGTCCAACTCACACCCGTAGAACCCAGGACTCCAAACCTCCACCAACACTCCAACACTGCACATTCTATGCCAGTGACATCACTACACCTCATAACAACACATAGCCCATAATCAGGCCCCAGCACAGATTATGATACACTGCGGTTAAGACATCAATTGCCCACCCAAAACTCACAAAAGTTTTATTGTGTGTTCCTTCCCTTGCAGTTGCAGAAGTCAAATCATCTGGTTTGTGAGGGAACGGGCCAGTCTTTTGGTCATAGAAGCGTTCAAGAGCAAGTTATTAAGTTGTTCACGTTTCAGTTACACAGCAGCGGAAAAAAGATGGGGAAGAACTAGTTATGTAGACTTGTATTGGTGCAGGAGATCATGTGGGGCGGACATCAGGGCATTCAAGTTGAAACTACAAATAATGTTCTTTTTCTGATTTTCATAGTTTTTTGGTTGTTATTCAGTTAAATATACATACAACGTAGCCTCTGAGTTTCTAAAACAATCATGACTTTCCATTACATTAGTATGTAAAATCTGTATTACACAGCATTATTTGTTTGTGATATGATAGATTATTTATAACGCACTTAGTACCCAGAGGTTTCGAAGCACAGACCCATGGATCGAACCTGTGTTGTTCTGTTTCGTCTTGTTTCCAAGGCGAGCACGTTGCCCCTGAGCTATGCTGACAAGAATGAGCTACCAGATGAGATCTTCTCTGCTCAGGCTGATGGTAAAATGCAGACGCACTTGTCTGTCAAGTTGGGACCTGGTAGACCGGACAGGGCTGTTGGGGTGATTGGTGGTCGCGACAATTCACCTTTGCAGTCCATCTTCTAATTCCATCCAGGGGTCAAAGTGTACAAAAGAAATAGTGAAATGATGGTGCCCTCTTTCCACACACCCCACTGCCCAGTTACCTCAATCCCTACTCTTTCTCCCCAAAACAAATTCCATCCAGGGTCCTGCCTCTCCTCCCCTCCGCCAACCAACACTGTGTTTTACAACAGTACTTTATAGACTGAAAGAAACAAGGGGAAAGAAAATTAATCTTAACCGAGCACCATTTCTTTCAGCCATTGTCCCCCAGAGCATGCAGCCCTATGCAACCCTGACCTTTCTAATTACCGACCATTCTCACCGCTCAAAGGACATCCCAAAAACAGACACCCCAAACTCCTCCAATAATATGTACAGAGCTGTGTTTGCAGCAGTTTAAAGGCGATCTTGCTTAAATGCAGAGCGCAAACTCTGATCTCTGGGTTAAGTGCTATGTGGCGGCCCAGGAATCGGCTTTGTAGGCCAAGCATTATGCAACAGAAATAAACACAAGCAAACCTGTATCTGCAAGATATGATACTGGTGCAATTATGGGAGAACGTGGGTTTGAATCCCTATGGCGGCAGCAAGAAACATCAGTGACCTTCTGCTACTGTCCAGTAATAGTGTTAGGGCACATGAAAGTGAAGGAGTGTTGTCGGATTTTTCAAAAAAGTTGGGGAATGATGTAGCGTTTAGTTACTGTCCAAATCGACCTCTTATCTCAGAACACTTTGCAACTTGTGGGGACGTCACGTGATCGTGGGAGCGCGATCTCGCAAGATCTCGATGCAACGAGATCTCGCGAGCCCGCCTCCTCGAGAGAACGTTGTAGAACGTTTGTGAGAGTTGGCGGAGCGCCAGACCAGGAGGTCTACAGACAGAGCTGCACCTGATAAGGAGACACCATCATTGAGGCCCAGAGAGGCACACACAGTCCAGCTTCCAGTGCATCAGTCCAATGCAACAGGAGGCCACCTGGGGGCCCTGGAAACTTGCAGCGTGCCATCCACGTGCACACCCTGCCTCCAGTGAAGTAACTGGGAGGCCCAGACTGGAACTGTGAGTAACTCCCCTGCCTTGCTCAAGGACAATTTATGCACACCAATTCAGCCTTGTTAATAAAGACAGTTATAACCCATCTAAGCGTCCTGTCGTCCTTAGAGGCCACTACACAACTCCATGTGAAATCAGCTTCAATGTGCTGTTCTGTCTGGGTTCATTGCTTCTTGTTTTCAGCCTGTAAACGATGAAGAATGAACCCAGACAGAGCAGCAGAATGTTCGGCTAATTCCCATTCCTGTTCTGGATAAGTGCTATGCTAATCCTGCACTTGCCCTGTCATCTAAATGACACCAAGAATGTACGTCCATGCAGTTGCGTCCCATCAGTGTGTCCCTGAGAGAGCTGTCACAAGGGGGGGGGAGGAAGGGACAAACTGACCCAGTCCTTGCTCTCAACAGGGGCCTCGATAGGGGCCCTTTTGTCGTCCCCTTACCGGCAGAGTTTTACTGGTAAGTGCAAAGCCCCAGTAGCAAATGTTTAACTTAGTCCAGCTGCTTCCAGATGGCCTCACCCATGCAAGAGCTTTTGCATCTCCTACTCATGATGCAGATGGTGCAGTGCAAAATATAGCAAGGGACCCTCACCAAATGTTTTGCCCCGGAATCACCAAACCCGATGAAAGCCCTTGTCCCTCATGCAGTTAACCCGCAGCACACGTACCCATCGAAATTGGGGCCAACTGATGATGTTAGTGAAGCAGATGGGGCAATTCAGAAACATAAATCTCCTAGGCTGTATGGTTTCGCAGTTGATTTCTAGAAGACATTTAGTATTTTACTATTGCCAATGCTAGGAAAGGTGCTTGTGGGGTGTGTGTGTGTGCAATAAGGGGTTGTTGCAACCCCTCTGCGCTCTCTGATGATAACCTTGAATCCGAAACCCAGGAAAGACCACACACAATGCCAAAATGATGACCAAACGTCATTGCGTAATGTTGATGTGAAAATATTGACCAATGTCTTTGGCAGAATGTTGAGTGGAAATGGTGCCGCATAGTTGTGTGGAATGATGCCTCTGCTGGTACATAGAAACCAGGCCGGCTTCATACCCAGAGGGAATAGTTATGACAGGATAAAGCAGATAATTGCTGTGATCCACCTATCCAGACGATTCCCCATTCCCTTTGCTGAGAGCGGTGTGGCAGCAGACAAAACATGGGATCAGGTAAATTTCCAGTTTTTGGACGCAGTGCTGAAGAAAATGGGGTTTGGGAACCATTTCATGTGTGCCTTTAGAACCTTCTTTAGTGTTAGGACACTTACCTGGCCTTCTCGTCGCATCCGTCCCCGGACGTGGCAGTTGTACCCATATTACCGGCTTGGGAAGCGTGGCTGTAGGCAGCGGGCCGGCGCTCGACACCTTTGCTTGCATGCGCGAACCTCGCGGGTAACCAGGAACGGGCAGACAAGCTTGTGTTCCAAGCCTCGTTCTGGTGCCTGCTCGGCCACTACGCATGCACAGCCCCGCTAGCGTTCCAAGCCTCGCTTTCGTGCCGGACGCTGTAAATAGCGTCCGGCCCTCTACAGATCGCGTCTTAACGCGGTTTGTTCCCCACTTACCGTCGCTTGGTGCCCTTGCATCAGGTTCCTGCTCCTTGGCTCCTGCTTCCTTGTCCGGTTCTCTGGCCTCTCGGGCTGCCTTAGCTTCTGTTGGGTCCCTTCCTTCTGGTTCCTGCCTCCCAGTTTCCACTCTCCTCCTGGGTTCAATTCTATTGGGATTAGTTTCCCTTGGCTCTGTGGCCCTTAGGAGGTTGTGGGTTCCCCCTCCTGGCTTTCTCCCCTCTCCTTGGGCCTTCCTGTTCCCTGGGTTCCACTCCCTTCCTGATCTCCTTGTTTGCCTGGATCTTCCTTGTCTGTTTGGCTCTGGGTGCCAGCCCTCCTGATTATCAACTGCCTTGGAGGATCGTGCCTGGACATCTTTGAAGACCTTCTCAATCCTCCAGTTGTGAACCTCTACCGGACCATACCAGCTCAACACCTCATCACCTCCCTGTCAGTGCTTGCACTGTCCCGACGTCACTTTAATCCGCAGGGAGGTGAGCCAGTGGCGTTGGGAGGTGATTCCAATCCATCCCTGTTCCATTAGGGTTGGGTCGGGGTCGCTTCCTAGCGTTACAATTTCTGCATTCTATTTGAGTCTGGCGTCACCGGCGAGACCAGCAACTGAAACTTCAGGTACGCAGCGCTCCAGAGACGCACAGCTTAACAGAGACACCTAACAACCAGTTCCGATTCTGAAATGGAAGATTCTGAGGAATTGAGGAATGAGATCGAGATGACAGTATTGCATCAGGAGAATTTGGCCTTACGTCAGCTGGTAGCTCAAGGGGCTACCCCCAGTACCTCTGCAGAGTCTGTGATGGCTCAGACCACCCCAATAAAATTTGACGGAGATCCTAGACGGGTGGCAGAATTTTGCAATCATTGTAGAATACATTTTTTGTGCCGCCCTACGCATTTCAACCAGGATAAGGCTAAGATAGGGTACATTTTGGGAAATCTAACCGGAAACGCATTGGCCTGGGCCACTCCTTTGGTAGCTGCCAAGAGTCCAGTTCTGGAAGACTTTGTGGCCTTTGAGAAGGCTTTTCTGGAAGTGTTCCAGTCTCCCAACCTCACCGCTGCTGCGCAAGATCAGCTCATGGACCTGACCCGTCAGCTGGCCACCGATTCACAATGGCCTGAGATTACTCAAAAAACCCTTTTTCGTAGGGGGTTGAGAGACGAATATAAGGATGAACTTCTCCATATTCCAGAACCTGAAACCCTGCAAGCATTGCAAGAACAAGTGATGCGGATCGATCACAGGTTGTCTGAGCGAAGGGGTGAGAGGCGCCGTTTGGAAAGGTCAATTCCAAGATTCATTCCAGTGCCAGCCAAAACATCTACCTCGTCTGATCCAACTCCTGAACCAATGCAACTGGGAGCGGTCAGAGGTCCCCTATCTGATGCCGAGAAGAAACGTAGACGTGACCTACGGTTGTGCCTGTATTGCGGGGCCTCCGGCCATTATCTCAGTACTTGTCCATTAAGACCACTTCGGAAGTCGGAAAACTGAATGGCCTATCGTTTAGGGGAAAGGCGACGATGGGCCTCTCTTCTTCTACAGTCCTTCCGGATTCGGTACAGGTCCGACAACCCATGCAACCAGTCGTGCTTATGGTCTTAACACTCAAGGTCTCTTGGTCAGGAAAAGAACCCATAAAGTTGCTGGGATTATTGGATTGTGGAGCCTCTGGAAATTATATGGACGCTGATTTTGCCATCAGGAATGGTATTGCCTTGATTGAAAAGAATTGTGCTTCAGTGGTGGAAGTTATTGACGGTACCCCGTTGTCTTCGGGTCCGGTCCATCAACATTCCGAGACACTGAGTTTGTGGATTGAAGAACATCACAAACAGATCTCTCTAGATGTCATCAAGACTCCCTCTTATCCGATCATTTTGGGATTGCCTTGGTTGTTACATCATAACCCCAACATCAACTGGCAGACTCGGACCTTGGTTTTCAGCTCTGATCGTTGTGTGCAGGACTGTTGCCATATCAGTTCTTCTTCAACGCAATCTTCGATCGCCACCCAGACTGAAGGGGTTGGTGTGCCACGCTTACTCTCTGTTTCTTCAGTTCCCTCTGAATATGCTGAATTTCATGAGGTTTTCTCTGAACCTAAGGACATTCCCTTACCTCCTCACAGATCTTTTGATTGTGCCATCGACCTGTTGCCCGACGCTGTGATTCCACATGGCAAGGTGTACTCCCTGACCGCTCAAGAAAAGGAGGTTTTGCAGGAGTATCTTGATGAATGTCTTCAGAAAGGGTATGTTGCTCCTTCTAATTCACCGGCAGGATTCCCACTGTTTTTTGTAAGGAAGAAGGAGGGTACCCTGCGCCCGTGTGTTGATTATCGCCAACTAAACGACATCACTCGAAAGGATAGATACCCACTTCCCTTGATTCGATCCATTTTGGAATCTTTACGTGAGTCAAGAATATTTTCCAAGTTTGATCTCCGTGGAGCCTACCATTTGGTACGGATAAAGGCCGGAGATGAATGGAAGACGGCCTTCAAGACTCCAAGCGGGCACTATGAATACAGAGTTATGCCTTTTGGGCTATGTAATGCCCCAGCTGTCTTTCAGCGTCTAATGGATCATATATTTTCTGATTTAATCGGGACCTCAGTCTGGGTTTATTTGGATGACATATTGGTGTTTTCAAGAAATCTCGAAGAGCACATAGTACATGTAAAAGAGGTACTTCGGCGGCTACATGTGAATAACCTTTACGCTAAGCTTGAGAAATGTCTTTTTCACCAAGACCATATTGAATTTCTTGGGTATGTAATCAGTGCGTCGGGTATACACATGGATCCAGCCAAGGTTCGTGCAATCCTAGAATGGAAGGTTCCCAGCGACAGAAATTCTCTTCAACGCTTTCTTGGATTCATTAATTTCTACCGGAGATTCATTCCATCCTTTTCGCAACTAACTGCACCCTTAACCTGTTTGACCAGCAGTAAGAGAATCTTTGTTTGGGGACATGATGCTGCCGCCTCTTTTGAGCAATTAAAGAAGGCCTTTAGTTCCGCGCCTATCTTACATCATCCCCAAGATGACCAGCCGTTTATCGTGGAAGCCGACTCTTCGGATTTTGCTGTGGGAGCCGTTCTACTTCAGATGGATCCGAGCATTGGAATGGAGTTTCCTGTAGCCTACTACTCCAGAAAACTTACGGCTAGTGAACGGAACTATCCCATTATCGAAAAGGAACTACTGGCCTTCAAGACCGCCTTTGAAGAATGGCGCCATCATCTTCTTGGAGGACGCTTTCCGGTGGAGGTACGCACTGACCATCGAAACTTGCAATTTCTACGCTCTCTGCAGTGTCGGACCTCCCGCCAAGCTTGATGGGCCTTTTTTTTTCACAGTATGATTTCCATGTCACCTATGTACCCAGTAGCAGTAATGTGAAGGCGGATGCTCTTTCCCGTTCTTTGGCTGCTGATGTGCAACATGAAGGACGAGACCAGCCTGTGATTGCTCCCAAGCATTTTCTACTGGCTTTACCATCGTTCTTGCATAGGGTGGTACAAGCTACCTTGTCTGATTCTTCTCGGGATACGTTGATGAGACGTTGCCAGTTGAGGGAGAAGGACGGATTGCTTTTTTTTCAGAATAGGTTGTACCTTCCCAGGGATGAGCTTCGCAAAACAATCCTACAAAGCTTTCACGATTCCAAGATAGGGGGTCACCGTGGTATTCGGTCTACGCAAGAACTCATTTCTCAACATTTTTGGTGGCCTAAATGGACTTTGCAAGTCAGACGTTATGTGGAATGCTGTCCCATCTGTGCCCAGGTCAAGGTTCCACGCATGAAGTCTGTAGGTCTTTTACATCCCATGGAAACACCGCCTTTTCCTTGGCATACAATCGCCACTGATTTCATTGTCGACCTTCCGCCCTCCGAAGGTCATACCTGTATCATGGTTATCGTCGACTGTTTCACCAAGATGGCCCACTTCATTCCCTTCCCAGGAATTCCCACGTCTGCTCTAGTAGCACGTGCCTTTTTGCACAATGTATATCGCCTGCATGGATTACCTGTCAAGATAATATCTGACCGTGGTTCTCAGTTCATCTCTTCCTTTTGGGGTCAATTGTGCCAGCATTTAGGCATCCATAGGGCACTCAGTTCTGGCTATCATCCACAAACCAACGGACAGACAGAAAGGACAAACCAAACGTTAGAGCAGTACCTCCGTTGTTTTGCCAATGCCTCCCAAACAAATTGGATGTCGCATCTCGATTTGGCCGAAGTTGCGTATAACAATTCAGTTCATTCTGCAACCAGACTAAGTCCCTTTTTCTGTACCTTTGGCTTTCATCCCAGATTGCTTCCTTTTACGCCAGTACAATCAAGTAATGTTCCATCGGCGGATCGCCTTGTCACCGATATCCAGAATCTGCAGCGTCGAGCAGCTGGTACCCTGGCCAAGGCACGTGAGACCATGAAGAGACAGGCCGATAAACATCGGAGCCCTGAGCCACCATTCCGGGTGGGAGATCTTGTGTGGTTATCTTCCAGATATTTGCCTGCACGAAACGTACCCTTGAAATTAGCTCCCAAGTTTTTAGGCCCCTTTCCGATTGTCAAGAGGGTATCTTCAGTAGCTTTTGAACTTAGGTTGCCAGAATCCTGGAGGGTCCACCCTGTTTTTCATGTGTCTCTTTTAAAGGCTTATCATTCGGATCCCTTCCATCGTGCCTGCCCCCGACCCGCTGCTATTGGCGTGGAAGGTTTCCCTGAATTTGAGGTGCAGGAGATATGTGATTCCCGTCTCTTTAGGGGTAAATTGCAGTATTTGATTGACTGGAAGGGCTATCCTGCGTGTGATCGCACTTGGGAACCTGTTGAGAGCGTTCATGCCCCTCGTTTGGTTAGGGAATTTTATGCCCGTTTTCCTTGGAAGCCGGGTTCTTCCGGTCTTTCCGGAGGGGGGTATGGTGTTAGGACACTTACCTGGCCTTCTCGTCGCATCCGTCCCCGGACGTGGCAGTTGTACCCATATTACCGGCTTGGGAAGCGTGGCTGTAGGCAGCGGGCTGGCGCTCGACACCTTCGCTTGCATGCGCGAACCTCGCGGGTAACCAGGAACGGGCAGACAAGCTTGTGTTCCAAGCCTCGTTCTGGTGCCCGCTCGGCCACTACGCATGCGCAGCCCCGCTAGCGTTCCAAGCCTCGCTTTCGTGCCGGACGCTGTAAATAGCATCCGGCCCTCTACAGATCGCATATTAACGCGGTTTGTTCCCCACTTACTGTCGCTTGGTGCCCTTGCATCAGGTTCCTGCTCCTTGGCTCCTGCTTCCTTGTCCGGTTCTCTGGCCTCTCGGGCTGCCTTAGCTTCTGTTGGGTCCCTTCCTTGTGGTTCCTGCCTTCCAGTTTCCACTCTCCTCCTGAGTTCATTTCTATTGGGATTAGTTTCCCTTGGATCTGTGGCCCTTAGGAGGTTGTGGGTTCCCCCTCCTGGCTTTCTCCCCTCTCCTTGGGCCTTCCTGTTCCCTGGGTTCCACTCCCTTCCTGATCTCCTTGTTTGCCTGGATCTTCCTTGTCTGTTTGGCTCTGGGTGCCAGCCCTCCTGATTATCAACTGCCTTGGAGGATCGTGCCTGGAAATCTTTGAAGACCTTCTCAATCCTCCAGTTGTGAACCTCTACCGGACCATACCAGCTCAACACCTCATCACCTCCCTGTCAGTGCTTGCACTGTCCCGACGTCACTTTAATCCGCAGGGAGGTGAGCCAGTGGCATTGGGAGGTGATTCCAATCCATCCCTGTTCCATTAGGGTTGGGTCGGGGTCGCTTCCTAGCGTTACAATTTCTGCATTCTATTTGACGGTCTACCAGTCTGGCGTCACCGGCGAGACCAGCAACTGAAACTTCAGGTACGCAGTGCTCCAGAGACGCACAGCTTAACATTTAGTGGTGTAAGGGCTGAGGTATTTGATAAAAAAGGAATGTTCCCAGACCCCTTCCCAGACTGATGCGGTACATGCCAAGGATTTCTACTGACCCGACTTCTATTTGTTCTGTTCACGGAACTCCTGTAGTGCGCAGCTGTGTGTTGCTGAAATCAGAGGGATAGGGTTAGGGAACTGTCTGCCCGCTGACATTTTGTATGCAGATCATCCGTTGTACTAATGCCCGAATCTGAATCCTTGACTTCACCCCTGTTTGATGTCCTAGGAGACTTTTGGGAGCTCTCCAGTAAGAAGTTAAACATAACTAAGACTGAGATAGTCAAAGGATCTTCTTTGAGGACCACCAATTCTTCTGGTCTAAAGAAGGGCTCAGGTACTTGGGGGCCGACATCATGAGTGATGTGAGCTAATTTCTATGCAGGAACCTACAATTGAAACTACGTGAGATAGCGGCTGGCGGTGTGAGATGGGGAAAACCTACTTTGTTGTTGTGGGGTTAAACTTGGGGGTGATCTAAATCAAACTGATCAAAGCACACCAAAAAAGGAAGGGGGTTCACGTGAATGAAACCATAGAACAGATCAATGGAATAAACTGCTCACTGTAAAGGAGCTAAATGTGGGGATAGATCAGGTCAAGGAGCATAAAAAGTTATTCAATCAATCTTTAATAAACACATATTCAATTACCTTACACATGATAAAAACAGCATAAAAACATATAATCAATGCTGAACATATCCGATTAAAGTGCATATTAGTTTAGTGGCCATCCTACACATAGCATCAGAGGACAGCTTGAATCTCAAATTAGTGCCCAATCTGTATTCCAAAAAGTTTTTCTATAACCAAAATTAAGGCAGGAAAAAGAGAAGGAAAATTAGAAAGGTATACAAAAGTTTTTTTTAGAAAAAAAGAAAAAGAAATATGGAGAGCACCAACCTACGCAGAACAAGGCAATCAATATTTTCTGCGGGGTAAAAGAGGTTGTCCCCTAGTCAAACCAATCAATTGTTATTGTAAACAGACAAGTAGGATTGCACCAATACATACTAAAGCAGAAGCAATTCTTGTCTCCAATCTGACCATACTCCTTGACCTGATCTATCCCCACATTTAGCTCCTTTACAGTGAGTAGTTTATTCCATTGTTCTGTTCTATGGTTTCATTCACGTGAACCCCTTTCCTTTTTTGGTGTGCTTTGCTCTGTTTTTTCCCCTGGGTTCATGTTGTTGGGGACGCCTATTCTGAATTACTAAATCAAACTGATGCCAAAGATTTTATGTGTACTCAATATACACCCCATCTACCTCTCCTTGAAAGACCTGAACGATATTTGTAAAGTGTTCTGCATCTTTTGGATGGGAGGGAAGGTAGGAGGACAAAGATCCAAATTATTGGTTTATAAATTCCTGTTGCTAATGGGGACTTTGAATTCCCGATTCTGAACTGCTGCCTCGCCTACACCCTACGTTCCCTGATATAGGGTTTTACAGACACAGGTGGCTCAAATCCAACGTCAGCTAATTTGGAGAGGCAGTTGGTACACTCACCCACATGAGCTGTTTACTTCCGTTGGAGTTATCCTTGCCTCGCTGTCAAGCCCCGATGGATGTTAACCAATTTTTTTAATTTTTGGATGACGTATCATATGTTGGGATTGGAGAAGTACATCCTCTCCACATAATCCTCATTACGGATAAATCATGCAGTTAAGATTGGAAGGAAAAAAATTAAACTGGGAGATGTGACAGCAGGCTGGCATCTGGCTCTGCACGACTAGAACACAGAATGGTTATTTGGTGGACTTTCACTATCTTAAATACAAGCTGAGAAACCAAGAATGTAGATGCCTTGATGTCCATGCTGATTGGCTCAACGATCCGTCGGTAAACATAGACGCACAATTGTAATCACCATCGGTCCTTCTTTTGCTCTCTTTATGTTTTCCGACTATTTGATCAACCATCTACAGGATATCAACCCCAGTGTACGATGAGCTAATTGCACACCAAGACTAAGCGGGATGCCCTCTTGACCAGCCCACAGACACACCAGCAATGGTTGAAGATATGTGCCAAGCCATTCAAGACCGAGCTTGATCTGGACCTTCAATAGGCTCCCAATATTCTGCGAGGAAGTGATGCAATGCATTGACCTGTTGATATGTTCCCATATTCTGGCTTGCCCTACGCTGCATATTCTGGAACTAAACCCTCAATCTTTGAAGATGTCGTTATCAGCTCTCATATTTTTGCACAGGGCATTAATGAAAGCCAAGAATCACTGTATCCGCTAGTGTTTTTATCCTTGTGTGTCCTTGGTGAGTTTTGCTTCATGTTAAGTGGGGGCTGGATGCAGTTAAACTACAAGGTCTAGATGGTGTTGTACTTTTGAAATTGTAAGAGTTGGGGCATATCTCTCTCCAACCCTCTGCTGCTGATTGTGTTTTTGAACGGAATGCATTGTTTAGAAAAACAAAAGCCATAAATACCCTTTAATGCCTCGTATGTCAGGTATATTCACTATAGGTGATGTGCAGTGTTGCCAAGCACTCAGGATTTAAGGAGTGCTGCCCCCACCGTTGTGGGGGCGGAGCTATGATACGGGGTTTATGGGTAAGGCGCGCTGAGCGCCAGTTAGAGTTAAATTGAGAGAAATAAAGAAGCAGCCTGCAGATCTCCGTGTGTGCGCGTCCTAGCTGCTGCTAATCATATTGCCTCAAATACCAGGGGCTTGAAAGTTAATTCCGCTTATGCATGGTTTAGTCATTGTAAGTAATGAACAGCCTCTCATGTACATTTGATTTCGTCATCATATGCCAAATGCAGCTTTAGATGACCCGGACATTTTAAATGTATTTTATATTTTAAAGCATTCACACAGCCCGACGGCATCGAGGCGCTGTAACAGGAAATGTTTTTATTTTTTAGTTGCGTAATGCGCAAACCCGGGGATCGAACCTGTGTGGCTTTGTGTCGTCTTGCTTCCAAGGCACGCACGTTGCACGTTGCCCCTGAGCTATCCTGCGTAACAGTTCATGTCAGCTCAGATTGTAAATTCAAGTGTCATGTGTTTCAAGTGAGCCGTGCAGAGCTCATGGGAAACACTGAAGATTAGTTGTGGCCGTGGGGGAGTTGGTAGTCGGACTAGGGGACACCTCGAACACAAAAGGAGGAGAGCTTTGTATAAATAGAAATTACTGCATGACCGGTTTTGTCAAACGTCAGAACTATTTTCTTGGGTAGAAACCATTTTGTGCATGCCTACGAATAATAAATAGATACATGTAGGCTTTTAAAATGACTGGGTCTGAGGACTTAAAACATGTTTCCGTAATAATTGTTCTGATGAAGCACACACTACCACTTCTTGAATGTGTATACACTTTACAAAGCGGGAAACAGAACCGAGTCACGGTGCAAGGAAGTGTTTTGTTGCCGGACGCTACAATTCTGTTAAATAAAGAAGGGGAAATTAGAACCGAAGTATGCAGGTACCACAATTGCATCATGGGTAGTTGTCTACCTTCTCCCACAACAACTTTGTTCTTATTTAATTGACCTTAGCAAGGGGAAAGGCCGAGTCGACCCGCCACGATTAGGACAGGCTGCCCACTGAGTTGCAGGTCCATTCGAGTTTAAGCTACCTAACCAGCAATTCTCAAGTCATTACATGAAACTGAGCAGCAGATGTCATTTCATAGACTTGCAACTCAGCTATAAAACACCTAAACGTCAAAGGGTTACCACTCCCATGAAGAAAATGAACTGCAGAATTTTGATAATGAGATTTTACTGCAGGTGCCAGGACACGTCTGTTTAATATCGGTTTTCAGTGGAATTGTGGACAGATTTGCAGCAGTCTCTGACATTTGACGTTCTGAGCGATGGAATTCCGTGACAAATCAACAATTTATTTCTTTGGACGTTTAACCTTAGATTAGCCCTTGTCTTGTATATCATCACTGTTAAAATCACTGTTTCCAAACTAAATAAATGTGTCTTTACTTTTGTGTTGTGCATTTTTAAAGAATTATTTTTATTAGAATCCCAAGCTGGCGTTGCCTGCCTCTCTGAAGGAACATTTATGTTGGGTCATGAAACCCTGATGGGACCTGTAAGGCCAGTCGCTACATGTAGCACCATTTTTCGGAGTGTGTTGCATTTGTAGTATATTCTTGAATTTAAGCAACATATGCACAATTAATTCCATCATACGGATAAGTAAGTCAGTTAAGGGCTAAACCTCAAGTAAATAAATGGAACAACTAAGAGTAATGGTACACAGTGCTTTCACTAAGGGCTTAATGAAGCAGGGCACATGCATGGCATAGACATTTTTAAGCAATCAAAAGGTACCAGACAAACATTTGCCTTTAACAAGTGCAAACAATTTGTTCACTCCATCAACAGTTTCAGGGTGTAGACTTACGCTAACGCATTTACAAATTAATGGTCGTCATAACTTCTCATTTAAGCAGATAATAAGCAACATGCAAAAACACATGCAGAGATCACCCATGCAAAAATGCAGAGGTCAATAGAAAGAATTCTGCTAGATTAGATAAAGTTCTTAAGCGTTATCAAGATGAGATCAACGTAAGAAACAGACACAGATAGGGGAGGATAGCTCAGGGGCAACACACTCACCTTGGAAACAAGACGATGCAGAGCAACACAGCTTCGATCCCAGGCCCGCACTTTGAAACCTCTGGGTATAAAGTGAGTTTTAAATAACCAATTACAATTACAACCCAACAATTTCTCTGGTTATCTCTGATCCCGATAGTGATAAAAGTGGTGATGCAAATCAGAGCACAAATGATGGCACAGGGCACACAATGATCTTCCAAAACGATTTTCTAGCAGAGATCAAGTGGTAGAGAAGAGTCAACAGAGTAACAATAACAAAATGTGTTACTTTCAAGGAAGCTATCCAACAAGATATCAAAACAGCAAATTCAAAATAAGAGGCAGAAGAGGACAGGGTAGCAGCATACAACGCAAGATCACGATGGAGACAGAAACAAACAATGACCAAGCACCGGACTTACATCTGGTATACAATCACTCCACTGTGACCTTAATGGAAAATGTACTAAGAGTACTAAACAAAGGCATGAGTTTTGCTCCAAGCATCAATCCAAATCCTGAGGGGATTTACATGGACTTATTCAAGTTCACTAGACAACTCAAAACTAAAAGATATTATCAGAACCAAGATTTTATGAATAAATCAATCACTATGAAGACAAATCCAAATGATTACACAATACAGGAACTAAAAAAAAACAGGTTTACTCACTCAAATGACAGTATCCATGCCAGAATTAGTACAACAATTATAGATTCCGTTGGACAAATCTACTACCACCAAATTCAGATCCTCTTCTCATTTTACATTTAGGGGCCGGTTCATGGAATTATTTGCGCCGAAAAACGGGAATTTGTGCGCCATTCTGCCCGCAAATCCCTGTTTAACAAATGGGCATTTGTGGGCAGAATGGCACACAAATCCCCGTTTTTCAGTGCAAATAATTCCATGAATCAGCCCCTTAATCTTTCACCCACAAATCATATAGATCTATTTTTTTAATCAGTTACTATCGAAATGAGGCAATCAATAAACAAAATACAACACTTACAACACTGCAGTAAATTCAACCTTAATGAATCAGAAAGAGAAGCATTTAAGTGCTTAAGGAAACAAGAAGATATTTTTAAATCAGCTGACAACGTCGGGAATATTGTGGTTCCAAATAAGTAGACTATACTAAAATGACTTCTGACCATTTTAACACACAAGGCAGTTATAATATAGTCCATAAAGATGTAACCAAAGTCGCCAAAGATGGCATATGTGTTTTAATCAACACATGGTATGACAGAGACATGATTAATGGACAAGAACAATAATTTCTTGAATTCAAACCTCCTATTACACCAACAATATATTTTCTTCCCAAAATTCCCAAAATTCACTAGCCATTTGAAACATGACATCAAGGAAGGCCAATAGTCCATGGCATAGGATGGCTATGTCACAATTTATCAATGTATTCAGGAAGCCATTAGGTGTGTCTCTCAATTCATAAATAAGGGATTCCACAGATGTATTACAAATACTCAAAACTATCACATGTCAAGATGATTATCTCTTAGAGAATCCAGATGTTTGTGCACTCTACACTTCCATAAATCATACAATGGCGCTAGAGCAATGAGACATGTTTTGTTAAAGGAAAACAGCCGGTATGTATGATCAATGAAATATGCTTTTGAAATTATGGCCTCACAATGAATTGCAATTTATTTCTTTTCCATGAACAGCTGTAAGAAACTTGAAGGTGTCTCCCTGACTAGTCCCCCAGGATCTGTCATCCAGGTGGGCCATCGCTATTAGATCCAGTTCCTGGGGCGGACAAGTACGGGAGGATCGCCTGGATGGGGGGTCCTCAGGGAGTGGAAGTGGGACACCGATAGGTGAGACGCAGTATCCCCCTTCTTTCAACACCTTTTCCCCATCCTACCACGTAGAATGTTCAGAAACACTGCCCCCCCTTTCCTAGAAGAACACTTTCGCATACCAAGACAGACAATGGACTAACACCAAAGCCGTTTACCTGACATGTCCCAATGCAAGGGTCAGGCAATTGACTAGAATCACACACACCTGACAGGCCCTTTCCCTTCCCCACAGGAATAAAAGGTGTAGCACGAGAGCACACAATGAGCAAGGCAGACCGCACAACGAGAGAGCTACCCAAACCCGGCAGTTCAAGAGGAGGAGAAAAGCATTGAGAACTGAAAGGTTAACAAGGAGAGAAGCGACATTGCATTTTCCAACCCAGACCCGCAAGACCTCTGTGGAAGGAATTGTAAGACTGTGAACAATAAAGTGGCACATTGAGGAAAGTTCAAAGAACTGTAAATTGTTTAGGGAAGACCAGATGCAGAGGGGTCTGGCACCACGTGGGTGCTCACTCGAGAGACTTTGGTTCATCCCGTGTTTGAAACTGACTACTGATACCAGAAGGCCGCAGGAGAGCCAAGAAGTTATGTCAAAGTGGTCCTACAGGGGTCTTGCAAAATCCTCTGTACAGTCGAAAGTCTTTGACCGCCAAACCATTGGAAGCTACGGGAGACAAATCCTCTTCTATGGGACAAGAAAAGGAAATGTGTGTTTGGCAAGAGTGAACCCGACTGAAGGGTGTCAACTGTTTGTTGTTTAAAAAGACATTAAGACTTGTGATTGCAACAGGTACAAGTGTTTTGAGCAGAAGCTAACAGTTGAGAGGAGTCTGTGCCCGGCACAGGAGGACCCAGGGTGGAGAAGCATCACCCTAAGTATGATCGGAAAGGAACTTTTTTAAAAATTATATTGGAACACATCAGGCCCTCAGAGGCAAGAGACTTTTTTGATAGAAAAGAGACTTGTCCATTGAGGCTGCTGATAGCTGAGAACTGAACTGTCATCTTGTATTAGGAAAGCACGAGAGTGTGCAGTGCTCAAAGGTTCCACCTTGTCCTGTGCTCAAAATGTGGCAAAGGGAGACCCAGGCTACTGCATCCTGACATATTATTTGTGAACACTTTTTTCTTTTTGTGAATTCCATCCCACACCCTTTTAGTATTTAGTTGTAAGGGTTGGCAATAGTTTCTTAGTATAGGCCCCTTTTGATTTGTCAGCACGCCACAAGGACTGCCTTATTTTTCATTTGATGGTCGAAGTTTGCCCCATCTTAGATTTAGATTTAGATTAGGCATTTTTCCAACCTGCATGTTCAGTTTAATAAACACCCTTAACTGCAATCACTTGTGTCTGTCTTTACTGTTGCCAACATGAGTTCCTCACACAGCCCAATAAACAATATATAGGAGTAGTGATGGGAGCCAAATACACCCCAGTATTGGCTAACCCATACATGGGCTATTTTGAACATCAACGTTCATTAATAGAGGAACACATTTATAAACATCACATTATATCTTGAAATAGATATACAGAACATAATATTCTCATCTAGAAAGGGAGCCACACAGAATTAAGTAATTACATTGGATGTCTAAATAAAAATACTTATGGATTAACCCAGACAGAATTCCACAGCAGTAAGGATGATGTATTCCTAGATCTAGTCATCTTTGTGCAAGGAGACACCTCAATGATGAGGTTACATAGAAAAATATCCCTAAGGGAGAATTTGAAAGAGCTAAAAGAATCTGCAGCATACGGGCCATCAGTCATTGTACACAAAACAATCTGTTTCAATGAAATGTATTCTCTTTTTTGTAACAAATACAATGTACTTAATATTCTAGTTACTGACAAAATTATGCAAATATGTTCTTATGTACATGGTGGATACTATGAAATGGCACAAATAAGTGATAGACCTTAAGATAACATCTATACTGATTTGAGATATGGCTTCGGGTTAGAACACGACTTTGGGCAACCCTGGAAGCATAGAGCATTTCTGACATCGACAGAATCCCCTATCAAAAACAGCCAGTATGTGAAGGCCCTCCTAGATGCCATTATGTTACCTGAGAATATAGCCATCATCAAATGTGCCGCTCATTAGCCCCTGGATGAGACATTAGTTGCTGCAACAATTATACAGACCAAGCAGCGAAATTAGCCCATTAATGTCAGTCCTGACCTCTCTCCATATAAACTCTTGAAGATTTGGCACAAATATAAGAAAATGCCTCCACCAGTGAAAAGTATATTTGGATAAGAAAGGGTTGTCGATTACATGATGACTCTCTGTGACGAGATAACCAAGGTCAATTAGCGGCACCAAAGATCTTATCACACCTTGTCAAGCTTTTACCATGTGAGAAAGGAAGGAATGATTATGTCACCGAACAAGTCCTGGTTTGCCCCTGAATTTTCTACAATAGCTCAAAAGTACTGCAGGCATTGCACCATCTGCCTCCAGTACAGTGCAAGGAAAACTGTGCCTGCCACACAGGGAGCACACTCTCCTCCTTATGGCCTGTTTGAAGGCCATCAGATTTATTTTCTCGAGCTTCCTCATTGCAATAATCTTATGGTTATTCCGGATGTGTTCTTTGGGTGGGTTGAAGTGTACCCCTGTCGTAGGGCAAATGCTGTAACAGTCGTTAAGTTACATGTCAGAGATGTTGTTCCTAGGTTTGGCATGCCTGTTAACACCAACAGTGATCAAGGCTCATATTTTTTGAATATTTGGGTGAAAGCACTCACAACTTTTCTGAATGTGCAACACAACCTACCTTGCCCACGCCATCCTCAGTCAGCAGGTGCAGTAGACAAAAGGAATGGCATTTTTAAAAAACAAGTTACCATAAATATGCCAAGAAACTGGTCTGAAGGGGCCTGACACCCTTTTCCTTGTGTTGTTCAGTATGTGAGGCACCTTTAGTAAAAAAACAGGGCTCAGCCTACGTGACTACCCTTATCTCAGCCTGTAAAACCTGTTGATGATACCTGTATTTGACAGATGACAACTTATTGGGGTATGTGAAGTGCTTAAGTTCTTAATATCATCTTTGTCCATAACGAGGTCAAGGCAGTTTTGCTTAGCGAACCACTTGTGACTAGCGATTCTCCACAACCTGTGGATGTTGTTTTGCTGAACATGCATCAGAAGAAGTCAGCCTTTGCTTCACAATGGAAGGGGCCACTTCCTTTTTTATTGGTATCAGCTCACCTGTTAAGGTACACATGCACTCGGCTTGCATCCATGTGATCCACTGCAAAGGGGCTCCTGCACTGGCCACCTGTCTGTTTTATGTGTCTCTGTTACATTCATCTCTCTCCTTGCATGTAATGTGTCCTATGCTTCATCGGAGTTAAAGCAGAACTATAATCTTTCAAATATCCACCTTCATTTTGTCACGAGATTTGAGGTCCACGTGGATTAGTATACCTCCGTCCCCAAGCATCAGTCAGAGAAATAGTAATCACTCGCTGACCGGTTATTGAGGCCACAGGTGGTGGCTGGAACAGAGAAACATTGGATCCCGGATAGCTGCAAAGGAAAGCACGGGGTTAAGTTGCAATGCACACGGTTAGTGACAATAGTGGAATATAAGGAGACAAAGCACCTATCCGTAGGATGGCCGGTGACTGTGTGTTACCTAAATGTTCCCCCTGTGGCTGATGGAAAGGCAGAGGTAGAGGGGATGGAATTCCTCTATAAACACAGGGTCCACCTGAAGCACCACTTGGGTCCAAACAAGAAGGGACAGAAGACTTGGTTCCTGGTATCAAAATCATGAGGAAAGGGCAATCCATGCACACAAAGTCCAAAGATAGAATAGTTCCAAAAGGCAGTCCGATATCAACAAGTCCAAAAGGGTATCCAAAGACAATCCAAGGCCAGAAACAAGGTCCGAAAATCCAATGGTCAAAACAGGAAGAATCAGGATGCAGGAGTCGCTTAGCGCCGTCAGAACATCTGAGAAGCAGTGAGTAAAGGATTCGGCTTCTTATATGCGTGACTTCCTGGTCACGTGATCGCTGTTTCGGATCACGTGATCGGCCTGCTTGTATCATGTGACCGACGCGCGAGTGCTTTCTAGTTTGTGGGATGCTGCGCAAACAGAAACTTGAGCGCCCGGAATGCCACCTTGACAATAAGCGCCATGGCTGCCCCCAGGATGCACGAGGACAGCAATGTCACGGAAGCCGCCAAATGGCTAAACCCATGAAGCACCACAGAGGTGCAGTGTGTATGGACAAGCGCGTACTGCGGGCAGGCGGGGGGCCCAATGGCAGTCGTGTCCTCCGTGGATGCCGGGCCGAATCCCCAGTAGGACGCCGGACCCCAGGAGAGGTAGGGGAATGCGTGACATGGTGTATGACAGAGCCCTCCCTTAAGGGCCCATGTCCACGTGGGCTGTGAGGATTCTCCCTGTGAAACCGTGTTATCAAGAGTGGAGCATGAACCCTGCTAGCTGGCTCCCAGGACCTCTCTTCCGGACCGTATCCCAACCAGTCGACTAGATAGTAAAGACGTCCCTTGCAGACATGGGATCCCATTATCCCATTAACCTTGTATTCCACAGAGGAACCCTTCATCACAGGTGAGGGGGGTAGGACGATACGCATGGAGGGAGGGCAAGGTTTCAAGAGCGACGTGTGGAAGACAGGATGGATGCGCCATGCATTAGGTAGGGAGATACCATAGGTCACCGGATTGATGATCTTTGTCACTCGATATGGACCAACAAACCGAGGCAGTAGTTTTCGGCAACCTGGTATGAGTAAGAGTCTTGTAGAGAGCCATACTCTATCTCCCACAGTGTATACAGCGGCTGCAGTACGTTTCCTGTCCGCCATCTGGTGCTTGGTTTCTTGTGCCTCTCTAAGGTGCATTAACGTCTGATTGTGGATTTCTTTCATGTCCCTGATACAAGAGGTAAGGGCGGGCAAATGAGTGGGAGTGTTTTCCAGAAAAGGTAGGACACGGGGATGTTGACCATATAAGGAGTAGAATGGTGAAGAACCCGTGGAGTAATGAGGAGCATTGTTATAAGCAAACTCAGCTATGTGTAATACTTGGTGCCATGACTGTTGATGTTGCAAAGAGAGACAGCGCAGATACTGTTCCATGGTCTGATTGACACGTTCGGTCTGCCCGTCTGTTTCAGAATGATATGATGAGGAATAGCGGGAGTCAATGCCTAACACCTTAGTGAGTGATCGCCAGAAACGAGATGTAAACTGTGATCCCTGATCGGAAACCACAATAGATGGCAATCCGAAAAGACAAAACACATGGTGTAAAAACAGATCCGCCAAAACAGGTGTGATGGGGATACCGGTACAAGGGACAAAACGTGCCATCTTAGTGAATGAGTCCACCACCACCCAGATAGTATCAAACCCCTTTACCCTGGGCATATCTTTTACAAAATCCATAGAGATGATGTGCCATGGTCTGATTGGGAGTGGTAGGGGTTGCAGTAAGCCAAGGGGTCGGCCTTTCCTGTTCTTGCACTGTGCACACACGGAACAAGAAGCAACATAAGATGTTGTGTCCTTATACATGGAGGGCCACCAGGACCAGCGACGAAGTAGAGCTACGGTCCGAGCCTGACCGGGATGCCCGTTGACAACTGCATCATGGGACCTATCTAGAGCTATGGCGCGTGTATCGGGCATGGGCAGATAGAGCTTGTTATGTATGAACGGTAAACCATTGTGTATATTTATGTCCCACTCCCTTAATTGTTCGGGGTGAGTGGTGACTCATTGGCATAACAGTGGCAGGAGGTCAAGAGATGGCATACATAAACAGATCACGTGTTTGTTCCCCAGTATAGTTTCAGTATAGACAGGAAGGGATACCCCTCCGGGCATATGGCAAAGGGCGTCCGCTTTTCCGTGTGTTGCACCCGAACGATGTTTTATGACAAAGTCGTAGGCCGAAAAAAACAGGTGCCATCGAACCTGTCGGCTGTTGGAACATTTGAACGTAGCCAAATCTTGAGGGTTACGATGGTCTGTATACACTACCACTTGATGTTGAGCCCCGAGTAAATGATGCCTCCACACCTGAAATGCATCTTTCACCACCATGAGCTCCTTTTCAGTGACAGTGTAATGTATCTCTGTTGAAGTGAATTTACGTGAATGGAAAGCCAGCGGATGCAACAAACCCGTAGATGGACAAGACCGTGACAAAACGGCCCCTAGAGCGTACGACGACACATCGGCCTCTACCACATAGGGAAGATCAGGATTTGGGTGTTGCAAGATTGGGGAAGTGGTGAACGCTGTCTTGAGAGCCACAAAGGCTTCTTGTTGTGACGGTGTCCAGACAAACGGGGTTGTAGGTCATTTGGTCGAATCTAAATGGTCGACAGGACAAATGGTCGACACCAAAAGGTCGACAGGTCAAATGATCGAATTTTTTTTTTTTTGTTTTTTCAAATTTTTTTTGGGGGGGGGGGTCCCCCCCAGCACCCTTTTTTTTGCTAAAAACCCCTTTTTTTCCCTAAACGAAAACCTAAAAAATATATATAGATAAATAAAAAAATAAATTGATCATTTGTCCTGTCGACCAAATTGTGTCGACCATTTGTCTGTCGACCATTTGTCTGTCGACCATTTGACTAGACACCGACAAACGGAACACGGGGACTCATTAGTTGTGTCAAGGGTGCTGTTATGGCAGAAAATCCTGCAATAAATCGCCTGTAAAAATTGGCAAATCCTAAAAAGGATTGTAATTCCTTGATGGTTTTGGGAACAGGACAATCTAAAATGGGACGTACCTTGGTGTTATTCATCGTTAGACCCCCAGGAGTGATATGGAACCCTAGGAAGTCTACTTCCTGGGCATGGAATAGGCACTTCTCAGGCTTAGCAAAAAGATGATGAGCACGAAGCTGAGTAAGGACCTCTTGTGCATGCGTGATATGTTCCTGTAGCGTTTGCGAGAATACCAAGATGTCATCCAAGTATACCACCACAAAGATATCTATGATAGCATGGAAAATGTAGTTCATGAACCTTTGGAAAGTAGCAGGGGCGTTGCATAAGCCGAATGGCATGACGGTATATTCATTGAGGGCGTAACGGGTACAAAAAGCCATTTTCCACTCATCACCCTTTAGAACGCAAATCCAATTATACGCACCTCTTAGATCAAGTTTGGTGAATATCGTGGCATGAGTTAGGCAATCGAGTAAAGGCGTGATGAGCGGAATAGGGTAACGGTTCTTGATAGTAACCTGATTGATCCGACGGTAGTCTATGCAAGGACGGAGATCCCCTTCCCTCTTTGGCACAAAAAATATTAGACTGGCAGCGGGGGATTGAGATGATCTTATGTGACCCAACTGGAGAGAGTGTTTCAGATATTCTTTTAATATCAAGTTTTCCGATGGGGATAAAGAGTATATGCACCCGCATGGTATTTCAGCCCCTGGGATTAAATCAATGGGGCAATCGCAGGGGCGGTGTGGGGATAAGTGCTCTGCAGACCCCTTGTCAAAGACTTCCGCAAAGTCACACTATTCGGACGGTAACTCATTAGTAATGAGACCCACCACATGTTCTCGGAGGTCTATGTCCATGGTTGGTGGTTCATGTATTGACAACCGAGCCAAGGCTCCGAGAGCTTGAGCCGGTGTATTAGCTATTTCAGGGGCTAAAAGGCAATGTTCCTGACAAAACAGCGAGTCAAAGATGATGGACCCCTTAACCCAATCTACCACTGGATTGTGGGCTCGTAACCATGGGATGCCGAGAATAAGGCCATATTGAGGAGTAGTGATCAGATCGAAGGAGATGGACACATGATGCACGTCCTGGAGAATCATGGTTAAAGGGGCGGTTTGTTGTCTAATAGGACCAGAGACCAAAGGGGAACCATCCACGGCCTGTACCGGTTCAGGAATTCTCTTATTTTGTACTGGTAAATTCAGAGAGGCGGCCAGGGATATGTCTATGTAATTTTCTGTTGCGCCGGAGTCAATAACGAGTTGTACCTGGTGTTTTATATTGTTGGTGGAAAACAAGAGTGCTTGTAAGTACAAAGGCCGGGCCATCTCAGGTAATATAGGGGGATCGTGGGATTGTGCAGATTGGCTCGTCCGTCCCCCCTGTTCTAGGGACGAGCCTTCTGAAAACCCAGGGACTTCAATTTGTGTCTTCTAGGACATTCCTTAACAAAATGACCTGATATCCCGCAGTAAAAACAAGCGTTTTCTTGTCTACGGCGTTCTCGTTCTGTGGGTGAGATAGGACTGTGGATGCCCCCAATCTGCATCGGCTCGCTGGGTGCAGTGGATGAGAAACCCGTTGAAAACAAGGGAGTTACTTTCTTGTTTTCAGTCTTTCGTTCAGTGTGTCTGGCATCGCCCTGGAGTGCTAAATCCACTAATTCAGGATACTGGTTAGGTAGTGATGGGATAACGGCAAGGGTATCTTTCATTTGGTCATTGAGACCACTGTAGAAAACTAAGGATTTATTTTCTTCAGGCCAAGAGGTTTCAAACTTTGGTCATCTCGTCTACCAGTCGATCAAAGTCGTAAAGAATGGGACTGTCTCCCTCTAACAATGGATTGGCCCAGGTAGCTGCAATACCACTTAGATGAGATAAGGTGAAGGCGGCCTTGGTGGTGGAATCAGGGAATGCCTGTGGACGGCACAAGAACTGTAACTTACATTGATTTAGAAATGTATGAAATTTATGTGGGTCACCTTGGAATTTCTCTGGTGCCGCTAAAAGGAACTGAGTGGGTACATATACAGGGTCTGGAGCTGCCGTCACAGCAGGAGGTTCTGGTTGGCCAGGGACATCCCCAAATTCCTCATCAGGGGGCAAAGCATGCCTTTCACTTTGTATGGTATCTAGGCAATGGTGAATGGCCGTTGTGATGGCGGCCATGTCAGCCCAAAAGACAGTTATCGCTTGTACCAGTGCAGCCACCGGGTCCCCGGCAGAGGTATCCATAATCCCGTGGGAAGGCTTCTCAGTCAGTCACGAGATCTGAGGTCCACGTGGATTAGTATACCTCTGTCCCCAAGCACCAGTTAGAGAAATAGTAATCACTTTCTGACCGGTTATTGAGGCCACAGGTGGTGGCTGGAACAGAGAAACACTGGATCCCGGATAGCTGCAAAGGAAAGCACAGGGTTAAATTGCAATGCACAAGGTTAGTAACAAGAGTGGAATATAAGGAGAAAAAGCACCTACCCGTAGGATGGCCGGTGACTGTGTGCTACCTAAATGTTCCCCCTGTGGCTGATGGAAAAGGCAGAAGTAGAGGGGGATGGAATTCCTCTATATACACAGGGTCCACCTGAAGCAATACTTGCTTCCAAACAAGAAGGGACAGAAGACTTGGTTCCTGGTATCAAAATTGTGAGGAAAGGGCATCCGTGTACACAAAGTCCAAAGGTAGAATAGTTCCAAAAGGCAGTCCGATATCAACAAGTCCAAAAGAGTATCCAAAGACAACCCAAGGTCAGAAACAAGGTCCGAAAATCCAATGGTCCAAACAGGAAGAATCAGGATGCAGGAGTTGCTGGAGTTGCTTAGCGCCGTCAGAACAGCTGAGAAGCAGTGAGTAAAGGATTCAGACTTCTCTTATGCGTGAATCCTGGTCACGTGATCGTAGTTTCGGGTCACGTGATCGGCCTGCTTGTATCACGTGACCAACACTCAAGCGCTTTCCAGTTTGTGGGATGCTGCGCGAACGGTCACGTGAGCGCCCGGAATGCCACCTTGACAATAAGCGCTATGGCTGCCCCCAGGATGCACGAGGACAGCAATGCCACGGACGCCGCCAAACGCATGAACCCATGAAGCGCCGCAGAGATGCGGTGTGTATGGACAAGCGCGTACTGCGGGCAGGCGCGGGGCCCAATGGCAGTCGTGTCCTCCGTGGATGCCGGGCCGAATCCCCAGTAGGACGCCGGACCCCAGGAGAGGTAGGGTAATGCGTGACATGGTGTATGACATATTTCCAATGTCAAGTAATCACATCATGTATAGACATGACCCTGGTATAGAGCGAGATTTGTAGCTCATTGGCAGGGAAGAACATGTGATATCAGTGGATGCTGGGAACGTGGGGCGGAGATGTTGTTGTGATTTCTCCCAAAACCTGTATGTGCCCCTACGGGTTGTTCCTTATCAATGTGACGCACCCCAAACTGATTGTCTGATGAGGACTTCCTCCGCACCCTGAACACTGAAACACAGTCCTCAAGAATGACACCCTCCCCAAATGTGCAACTAGAGAACGAAACCCCTGTCACTAAGCCATCCACAGCTCCTTAAATGTCCCCTGGACCATCCATATTTCAGACCTAACATATTATCGTTATTCTGTTTTACGCTCTAGATTGGGAAGAAAGGAAATCATGAAGGCCATATAGTGGTACTTTTATCTGACTAATGCAGCATTGGCTGATGGGAGAAAAGGCGCAGAGCAGTAACACGAGCAGGGATACTGATCCAGTGCCCCAGCTAAAATGTTTCCATTGTGCGGCTGTACCAGGAAAATGCAGTATTGAGGATCAGAGTGTAGTACTAGGAAAGGACTACAACAATTCTATGGAAATGACTTATCTGCTAAATACTTTAACCTCCAGAAATCGTACAGAGGTAGTAATAGTATATTCAACACGCTTACTTTGTCCCAGTATAATACAGTCTCAATAAATCAATCAATCAATCAATCAATAAAGTGTTACGTGTTACTTGTTTGAAAAGGTGAATCCCATTGGTTGACTTTGCTCTTGCTGAAGAATATAACAAGATACCCAATAGAACATTGTAAAAATGTATACACAGTTACGAGGACGAATTTTAATTGGAAAGTGTTCGACTGCCGAACAGGCTGGCGGTCCATTAAGTAATAGCAGAAATTCAAGCGCACGGCAACATCTAAAGCCATATTTTGTCAGGATGGCTAACAGCGTACAATGGATATTGTTGTGTACTTTGGGAAAAAATATCATAAAGTGCAGTAGGTCCTCGGGGACAATCAAAGTGCAAGTGCATAATGCTGTTTCTTTTGGCCCATGCTCCCATGTTCTAATACAAGTATTTAAAAGTAGGACATTAAAAATAACTCGGTCAAAAGCGTGCATGATAATGTGTGCCTAGTTGAGAGTAAATATGTTTCTGGGCCTGGTGTTTTTTTCAAAGTGACACGCAGCCTTACACTCTGAGCCTAAAGGACACATCATTGTATGAACCTGTAATTGTTGTGAGCGTGACCCAAGCTCATGTCTCTTTATAACTATGTACCTCCTGTTAAGTCTTCGCGCCCTTATGCCTGTTTACATTAAAACCCCTCCCACGATCAATGTATTTTCATCTGTCATACAATCCTCCATGTAGCCTCGTAAAAAAGACAACAACTCTGTAACTGACACTGGTCACTCCCCCCTCATGTTGCATTATAAAATTCACCACTGTTCAATATTTGTTAAAGGGCAACCTTAGATTAATTGCCAAGATTATTTCTGTGTATTTAACTTTTTCTTCTGAAATCACGTTACGAGCAGAGGAAACCGAGATCAAGAGACCACTGTTAATTCTCGCTGTGCCAGAGCTTGTTGCATTTACAAAGAAACTCCGATAGTCCTTAATTCTCTGTTGTTTATCAGACCAAGTTTCCTGAAGCATAAGTATATCACAGCTCTCAGCAAAGGACAGAAAACCTTTGCAATCCATTAGACGTGATACACCAGCTATATTCCATGAGCCAATAGTAACTTTTTTTTCGAAGGTTGCTACAATTGAGAGATCCCGTGGCTTCTATGAGCATTGTCCACGTAGTTCTGCTGCTTGGAGACCACGTGCCACATCTTTTGCCCTAAATCAGTCAATGTTCTCAAGAGATGCTATGGGCTCCAAGCGATTTCCCAAAGTGGGTATTATTGAACTGGACCTTGAATTACTTCCAAGTAAGCCCTCTGGGTCTCTCCCACAATTCTGCCATTGTGATTGCTCCCCATTCCGTCTGGTTTGTCAAACAGTTTCTGGATAATAAAAATATCCCAGATGGACCATTTTGATAGATACTGATGGTATAAGTTCAGAATTCATAAAAGATTGCCAAATACATGTGGTTAGCACACCGGATCTAAAGGATAAAACAACGCAGTCACCTTCAGTGGATTTAGGAACCCGGCCAATCCAGGTCACCCTTCTTGCCATTAATACGTCTTGTCGATTGATAAAAACCTCCGGGAAATTTGCTCTTAACCAATATAAGACTCAAACAACAGAATGTGTACTCTAATTCCATATTTAGCTTCACCTTCCTTTGACATTGTTGGATATGTGGCTAATACACAGATTCATAGCCAGTCCATTTGATATGGTACACATGTTCATATGTTATCCTGAATACTACTGTAGCAGCATTGCATTGTATCATTCCTTTGCCTGCATTTCAGGTGACGAGACAGTTTGCCATTTGCTCTGAAGGGGCTGCAATCCACCGGCAGCAAAACCAACATTTTGAGGAGTTACGCACTGGAAGAAAGGGAAGAAGCCGATCGAATTTGGGATCGGGCCAATACTGCTCTTGCAGCTTGGAGTGTATACAAGAGGCAAAAGTTAGATGGCCATTTAAGCCAGTTAGAACGAGCAACAGGACTCATCTCTGGAGCACAGCTTACCAACACGAACATAGGGGAGCTCCATGTGATAGGAACCTAAACTCATAAGATATACCCTAATACAGTTGATAAACCAAGTGATGTCCTATAGAAGAATGCTATCATGAGAAATTGCGTGCAAAGAGGTGCAAGATTATCTAAATTCCGAACTCCTGAGTATCCAAGAAGATGTGAGGCACAACAGCTGGCCAATAATCCTGGGAAAGTATTTGAGACTATTAGAAGACCTGTGGACCTGGAGAGATTTCTGGCAGTGCAGCGGATGTACCTGTGGACATCCAGAGTGTACCTTCACAGAAAAGGGGCAACTGAAAGGGATCTGGGCCCCAACCAGCAGAATCATGTCTGGTCCTTGGGATGGATGTAACAGAGACTGGGTCACACATGAGAGGTGTGGGAAGTTCTATTGCCTGACAGATCAGCCGGATATTTTACAACTGACCCTGGGGTAACCCCTCATCTGTGATTAGGAGCAGGATCAACCTGGAAACTATGGCTGCTTGAACCACCCCAGTTGGTTAGGAAAAGGTCTGGTGTTATTAGAAGGTAACAGAATTTTTTAGGGATTGAAAGGCAACCGGGATATCGTTAACCGGTATGCTATTATTCAGTGGTGACAATAAATGTGTAGAGTTAGTGTAAATCCCTTCGTTGGACCTACATTTGGTTTTATGGACAGGAGCTTGGCAGTTTAATGTATATTGGCTAGCAGTAGAAAGGAAACCTGTAAATCTCCATATAGGTTTCTTAAAATGATGGCCCAAGTTAGCACCCAGATGTTTTGAGAAGTTAGAGAGTTTGATTGCAGAAGTAAAAATGATCACCAATATCCAGAAATGTTTGCAGAAATTCGAATTGGTGTTAATTGAGCAGAAAAGGGCATTAGAGGTGAAGAGGTGCACTGTGCCGCGACTCTATGCACTCTTGATTATACAATGTGTGCCGTTAGTATTGAAGTCTCTGAGAACCCTACAACACCACAGATGTGTTTGTAACCATGTTTTTCTTCCTACTGAAAGGTATTGTTTCATGTTGCCGCAGATGTTGTAGTAAGAAGGGGCCAATGGCCATCAATACAGCGCCCTCCAGATATGCGCCCCACAGCTCTGCCGCTGAAATGTGCCCATCTTTTGTCCTCCATGTAATGAGCAAAGAATTGCATGCTCTACATCAAGAACTGCATCAGTTTATGAGAGTTTGAAGTGTGATGTTACAAACATTGACACATGCTTAAATTGTATTGAGGCGCATTAAATAGCAAAGGTTGATGGTCCTATTCCAATAAACCTCCTAATTCCCGTATAACGATTAAAAACGTGAAAACATGCATTACTGCTATTAGGATATTTGCAGAAGAATAGCAAAAGGCGGGTCTGTTAATGAATAGAGCCCCCAGTCAATGAAATGAAATAAATGATAAATTACGCATTGATCGGAGGGGTGGGGAAAACAATGAAATGATGTGGGGCTGAAAAAGTATTTGGTTACAGCCAAAAAGAAAATAAGAATTGATGTTATCCAGTTCCCCTAACCATAGTGTTTATTATTTTCTTTTTTAACTTCCAGCAGAATTTGGTTAGTATTTCCCTTTGTCTCCTATTTGGCAGAGGCAAGGGTTGCGTAGCATGAACTGCACTACGCATCTGGGATTAAACTTCTGAGCACAGATGTGTGGCCTACCCAGGTTACTCAGACAAGGCCGTTGAACTAAAGCCAACGGATCATGCCGGATTAGTCTGACAAGCACAATGGACCTCTCATCAGCACCGGAAGCTGTCATGCGAGCAGAGACCTACAACCCTCGCCTGAGGTGGATGAGACCGGAAGTGGGTGTGACCTGGCATCTTTCCTTTCAACTACAACATCATGTGGTATATTCCGTCATGAACACAACTGATGGAATGCTGTTGTTTTAACAATGGGGAATATTGTTCTAGGCAGGAGCTGGGAATAGAGTTCTGGAAGGTCTAGTAAGTGCCTCTGGATGGTTCGGTGGTCATATGACCCAAATGGGATAAAAACAGCATAACTGGAGGGTGGGGCGGGTTAGTTGGTTGGGAATGGGTGAAGGGTGGGATCTTGTCCGTTTGTCGTACCAGAAAATTAACAAATTCCTTTGCTTATTTTTATTTATTTATTTTATTTTATTTATTGTTTTGGTTTATAAAACCTTTACAAAATTATCTTTCACAATTTACAAAAAAAAGTTTACCTTCACAATTAATATAGAAATGTATAACATACATTATATTTGACCGTAAACATAAAAATCCTAAAACTGTTTTCACTTTTGACATGTAACACCTATCTAATACCTAAAACAATTTGGAAACATTTTTTAAAAAGCTAACTTCAAAGACACTGATTTACCAGGCATAATATTCATCCACAACAAGTACAAAAAGACCCGTTCAGGGTTCAAAATATACCTAATAATATATTTAATTCTTTGGGTGAGAAAGGCAGGACAATTGAGCAATAAATGTGGTACAGTTTCTATTTCGGTCAGGTTCAAACAATGTCTGCATGACACTTTTTCATTTCTCAATTTTTGTCGTAAGCCAAGTATTTCATTTGTTGGCAGAACATTCAACCTGAAACGCATAAAGTTATTTTTTCACTTTTTACATGGGAATCTGTTTAGGTAAGGTTCCAAGTCCCCTATTTCTTTATGGGGAGAAATCACCTGCACATAGAGTCGATGTCCCAATACTTCATTTATTGTTCCTGCCCAGTCTTGGCCTTTGATCATTTTTTTACCTTAAAAGTAAGCTGTTAATACCTTCCTCACATCATTCTTGAATAAAATTTCCCTTTTTGAGTCCCTTTCTTAATTCGTTACCTAACATTTGACAAAATCGTCTGCATAGGCCGCCCACATTATTTCCAGACCACCAATTTTTGGAGGGGCGAAAAATGCTTCCATTAGAGACCTACCAACATCCGCCACATAGAGATTAAATAGAACCAGAGCTAACATACACCCTTGTCTCAATCCGTTTCTAGTACAAATGGGTTTTGTTAGTAAACCTTCTGAATTCAATCTGATCTGAATTTGTGCGTTCCTATGCAGGTGTACAAAGATACTCAGTAGACCCCTTGCAATTCCAAATGAGTACAACTTCCTCCACAGAATGTGGCGATAAACCAAGTCGAACTCCATGGATATATCCATTGAAGCCACATAAAAAAAACTTGCTCTGATCAGCCCAGGCTTGTCTTTGAAGAGTACACAGGAAGAGGTCCCCACAGTCTGTTCCCATACACTTCCTGAATTCTATTTGTCTATGGTCCAGAATGTCATTTTCTCTACACCAGACCTCAAGATTTTCCCTAACTATAGTGGCAAATATTTTTGAGTCCACATTCATAACTGCTATGGTCTGTAATTAGATGGCAATTATTGTAAGCCTTTCTTGAAGATGGGTATTACATGAAATGTTTCCCAACTTTGGGGTGTCCTCCTACTGCTTAATATATCCATGAATAATATATATAGAATTGTGGGCCAGAGGACGGGTACTGTTTCAGTATTAGATTTGTCAGTTGGTTCGGGCCTCCCACTCTCGATGGGCTGGCTTTCTTAATCAATCTTTCAATATAATCCACTGAGATGTCCATTTCCCATTTCAATTCCTGGACTTCTCCCCATGAGCTTATTTTTGTATCACTCTTATAAACATTCATGAAATAGTTTACCCAGATCTACTCAGGTATGAGGTTAGTCTGGATGAAGACCTGTTTCACTTCTGTCCCATTAATCAGAGCCCACAAGCCACTAGAGTTGCTATCCTTGAGAGAGCTGAGTATACTTTCTCTGACTCTTTGGTACAAGCTAGATCGATAGAATTTCATCTTATTTCTCAAATTGTGTTTCAATTTATGCATACTTTCTTCCCCCTCACATCTTTGAACTACAGTTTTCTTAATTTCACGTATCCTTCTACGATTCTGTCTCTTCATTTCTTGAACTTGTTCATCATATTTATGCTTATATGTTTTGTATATTTCTTCTTTCCAGTATTTTTTTTACTACTCATAAGGGTCGACATTATGGTCTCCGTGTATTTGTATATATGCGTAGTAGAATAGGTCAACAACTCTGCTTCCAATTCTAAACTATCATAGTCTCTCAGCATGATACTGTTAATCTCTCAGATGTTTTATTATGCCATCTAATTCTGTTACCCCTTACAATCACTTGAAGTGGATTCTTAATAACATTTGGGGGTGTTTTCTCTCTTTCCCAATGCAAAGTCAAATTCAACCACGCGTGATCACTGTAGTTATTGGCCATTGCATCAAATTCCATTATTTTATTGAATACATTCTTGCTCACAAAGAAATAGTCTATAGGTAGGCCCCCCGGGCTGACCAAGTCGGGGCATCATTGCTTACTTTCGGTAATCTTCAATTTTCAAGTGATTCGAGCCACTTAGCCCTTTGTATCATCTTCCTTTTAGTATGGCCCACTATTCGATCATCATGGGCTAGATAATCACAGTCCTTCGTATAATTAGTGGTACAGTCTCCATTGTAGTCACCTGCTATTGTGGGATGTATTTACCCATGCATCCTAGCCCTACCTCAAAACTGTGCAGTACTGACATGAAAACATCATGATGACCAGAGCTTCCCAGAAAATGCACCGGGAAATGCAGGAAGAATAGGCTGCCACCCATTTTTGCCGATGTTATGGGCACAGAAGGACGCTGCCTAAAACCACCATTGGACTACCCGCACAGTAGTCTGAAACCATTGTTTTGACCCATGTGGAATCATTAGACGGGGTAAATATGGGGATTAAGCTGTCGCTGCCCATCATTTTGCCCCAGAACAAAAATAAATAATTGGAGTGGGTAAAGATGGGGATGCGCTGTCGCCGCCCATCATTTCATCCCAGAATCCAGGACAGCTGCGCAGTTGTGCGCACACCAAAATGGTTACCTAACTTGCCACCCACCAGTGTAAAGAAAGGTCTTTGTTGACAAAATCCACTTTTACTGATGTCAAAAAGTTGCTGAAATCGTGACTCATTGGACCACTTTAAAGATTCAACCCTTTTTGTGTGTGTTTAGAATGCATTAATCCAAGAAAATCCCAAAGTTGCATGCAGTGCCAACAAAATCCTCTAGGCGGCACTAGCGGTCTAAACTCTGACTGGAGAACTGAGTGCAGTTGCTGTACAAAGGGATTTGACTCAGCTGACTTCAAAGGCTGCATTTTAATTAAAAAATTAGCCACATGCTGTTCCCAGAGGCCTGAAGCCTGGGAAACCCTCTCACCTCCAGAAGCTTCACACCAGGAGTTAGAATCTCACATGACCTCTTGATTGATAGAAGGCAGACTGGCTGGGAGCTTCCCAGAGACCACACAAAGGACCCTTTCCTCTGAAAGGAATATGTTAATTCTGAACTGTTTAATGTCAACAAAGCCCTGCCTGCCCAGAGGACTGACCCACCCAAGTCTTGGAGGCGGACCTCAACACTCTGAGGATTGAATTGAAAAGAAAATATATATTTTACAAAAACACTGATAACTCTTTGTAATCAAATGACAGAAATGTATAACTTTGAGAGCTTTAATTAAGAAAATGTACCTTTCATTCAAGGCCAAACTCGAATTTGAGTGATGTTCTGGGGCAAAACCCCATTGTTTATTAATATTACAGACTCCCTGTTTCAGCTAGACAAACGAAAATGCATTGGTATGTGGGTAGATATGTGAGGAACAGTTGTGTAAAATTTAATGAAGATCCAATGTTGTGCAGCACATGAATAAGTGCTAGAAGTGGCCGTTTTTGAATGCAAGCTCCGAGGATGAACACATTTGGACAGAGACATGGCTAAATTCAGCCACACCATGTATATGTGATTTTAATCAAATGTGTACCTGTGCAAATATGTTTTTAGGTCAGATATAGATTGTGTATAAAGTTGAAAGGGGTGGGTTCTCTGTATCATAAACAGACCTCATCATGATGACACTTCATTTCATTCCCCCAATCAAGTAAGGGATGAAAGCTGGACCAATGGAAAGTGGAGAGGGGCAAGGCTAGTGATGCGACACACACACCCACTTGGAGAACATATAAATGGACCACTGAAACTTAGGTAGGGACCTAAAATTCCATTTGCTGCAGCGCACTTTGCTGGACCAGACAACATCCCGAGATCCAGACTTCAAATTCATCAACCTCCTGAAAGCCAAACTAGAGACTTCAAAACCCAGACCAGAGGGAAAGCAGTGCTGTGCCTAGCTGTGAGCAGAACCCAGAGAGAAAGCAGTGCTGTGCCTAGCAGAGAGACCAGACCAGGCGCTGTGAGCAGAACCCGGAAAGACCTGACCAGACTGTTGACCAGATCGTGACAAGTCGCTTTCCTGTTCAAAATCTCTTGTGAGTACTTAGCAAAACTCAGAACACATCTCTTAGTTTAAATTCATCTAATTCATCTATTTAACCTAAGTAGAACTGCCTCCTAGCTGTCACCTGTCATTCTAGCTGCAAAAGTTTGTCACTTGTCATTTTGAAAAAGTGTGCGTTTAAAATTTACAAAACCAAAAACGACCTTTATTAAATCGCTCATATCTCCGCAACCGTTTGTGCTAGAGACTTGCAATAACTTTTATTTGATAGCTTAGAATCGTAGCTTTGAATCGCACCAAGAACCGCATTCCTAGCCCTTATAGTTTTACCGCAATCGCGAAACACGCATCCGCGAATTTGCCGCGATTTGCAAATTTCTTCACGTGTAAAAAGACAGCAGTTTTGCTTTCCATTGGCCAGAAATTCGTTTAACCTGCTAACTATCCCTGCATCATTGCTAGTGTGAGCCTGGACTAATATTAACTAGATACCACTCACCCTGAACCTCTATAAGGGAATTAAAAGCAAATTTAGCATATTTCTCATTCATTGCCAGCACATATCCAAGCATTGCCTGTGTTTTCAAAACTCCTATCTGTTTTCTGTAAGCTTGCTGGGATTGAACTGAATTACAGTTGATTGCATTTCTGAGAACTGTGTGCTTCCTTCCATTCCTTGCATTGCATAAAAAGGGGGGGAAGGGCTTGCTAGAGAAAAGTGATTACATTGTCTGTTGAAATCATATTGAGTATTTTCTGTATTGCATTTTTATTCAACATTACATCCATTTGAACTACATAAAGCATTCTTTACCACCTTTTTCTGTTGTACCATTTACCAGTGTGCTACCTTATTCATTTCATGTCCACTCATTAGTCATTATAAAGAAGTGTGCTAGTGCCAGATTCTCCGTTGTTAATATTTCCCATATCAGATAAAGTGTGATATTCAATTATTAATTTATTATAAAGTGTGATATCTATATTTTAATTTATCAAATAAACCCTTTCAACTTGCAAAACAGAACTACTTCTTGGCTCAGTGGGGTCAGGGGGATTCCAAGAGAGGGGTGTTATATAAGGGTAGTCATCCAGAACGCATGAACTGGACCTAAAGATATATCAATAAGGGTTTTCATTCAGTATTCTAGACTAGGCGTTAACTTAGCTGTAGTGCTGAATTGAATCCTCTTACAAATTGGGGGCTCGAGCCGAGACGTTGGGTTAGATTTACCAGTTGTGCAGCTTAATACAGTGTGCTAACTGACGGGATACATACATCCGGTCGGATCACCACGCTGCATTACGCTGTGAAGCATTCCTCAAAAGGGACACTCCAAGAAAAGTTCTGTTCTGCAAAAATAAAATACTAACTTCTGTAAGTCAGGACAGAGACCAATCTCTAGAATGACGGCCTTAGTAGACATGAAAATAGCCAGAGAGCACTTCTTACATAAGTTATTTGTGAGAGGTGAGTGGACTCACCAGGACCAAACAGTCTGGTTGCAGGCCATCATGCAACAGGTCACGGAAACAGGGTCAGACCTATGGAGAGATCAGGGTCCATTACATGAGGCCCTGAGTGAACTATATATGGCTCCTAAAGCCAAAGAGGAACACAATAAGATTGCCAGGATAGCAGCATACCTGTACCTATATATGGGAGACATGCAGGATAGATGTGCTGAAAGCCAAAATCTGGCAAATAGGCAACAGATGGAATTACAGAAGGTCCAATCTGATCTGGACTCTTCTGAGCAGAGGCTGCAGAGGAGCCAGGAGTCAGAAAATGACAGCAGACTGTACATTACTAAAATAAAGGAGGATATGGATGTACTGCAAAAGGAAAAGTCAGAACAGGATACCAGATTTCTGGCCTTGCAGAAGGAACACCAAGAAGGTTTGGACTCCCTACTGCAAAGCCAGAAAAAGCTGGAGCAACAGCTAGACTTCAACAGGGTATGTGCTGAGCAGGTAGTCACCCTGCAAGGCCACCTAGATAGAGTGAAGGCAGAGAGCAACAAACTAATTCTGAAAGACCTGGATACCCAGGCAGAGTTTGATGAGGAGCGCCAGAAAGCTGGTGCCTTTCAACGGCAAAGGGACGACCTGGCGGCACAAATGCAGGCTCTTAGTCAGGAAAGAGACGCCATAGGCCAGGAAGTCTGCCATTTAAAAAGAAAAATGGAAGAAAATCACCTGGCCCACCAGGGACTGGGTGACCTCCAAAAAGAAAACCAGAACTTGGTAGAGCACACCAGAAGGGTGGAGGATGCTCTAGCAAGAAAGGAGCAGGCCAATAGGGACATTGCCCAGGAGGTAACCCTCCTGCAGCAAAGACTGGCCCAGTTCTCCAGGACCAACCAGGAAGCACAGAGGGAAAATGAGGCCCTCTGCCAACACAATGATAGGCTCCAACAGCAGGTAGCGATGCAGGAGAAACTGATAGAGTCGAGTAAGGCCTTAACAGAGGAACTGAAAGCACAAATGCAGGCTCTTGCATTGCAACAGGGAGCAGGGGCGGATAGAGATGAGGTCCGCTGGGAAAGAGAGACTCCTGACCATAACCGCAGGAGCCCTAACACCAGGGGCCTTCATCTTCCCCAGTCCCTGAACTCTGCCACCCCCATGTCCCCTGGCGCACATGAGCACAGGGCCACAGGGATGGCAGATTACTATCCAGCCAGAAGCATGGGGCTCATAGGCCAGGACCACTCAGGAATGGAGGGGTGGGCATCCGGGTATGGGCACCCAAGTACAATACAGTTCAGTGGGGAACCCCAGGAGAGTAGGCCCATTAAGGGCATCCTGAAAACCTCTGCCCAGTTAGGTCAGTGGAGGGGGTACCCATCCAATCCTGGCAGCAAGGAGGAATCTGAAGACTCCTCTGAACTGCGCAGGACACAGGAGACCAGGTCCCCACATTCTGCCAGCCATTCCCAGGCTCGCAGAATCCGGGAAAACCTGGAAGAACAGACGGGAACCTCTGGGAGCAGTGCCTCTGAGTCCGACGAAGAATGGACAAGGGTTACCCGAACCAAAAAGGCCAATAAGGCAAAAAGGGCCTTGCTTAAGGACCCCTTAAAGCAGATTAAGGCGATCAGGAGCGTCATCACGCCTTACCATAAGAACTCTAAGTATTCTGTTTGGGAGCACTTAGAGTTGTTTGAACAAATGATGGAGACTTTCCATTTGAAGGACAGCCAAAGCTGCATTCAATACGTAAAGTGGACCTTCTCCCCGGAATACTCCAGTTTCTTTGCGGGGCTGGAGGACCAAAATCATTTAAGATGGTCCACCTATAAGGCGGCCATCCTGAAACATTTTTCTGTTCACAGAAATCCTCAAGAGGCTCGCAAGGCAGCCTACAATTTGCAATGTGGGGAGGATCAGGCCCCACAAGAATTTGTGCAGGAGTTAAAGCGGGCTTTTGCGCAGACCACAAGAAGGGTGCGCACAGATAGTAGAGAGTTTGTCAATACATTTTTCCATGCCTTGCCCAAATATATAATGACCCAGCTCGTGAGAGATTTTCATGAGAAAAGATCTTTAGACTGGGTCATTGAACAGGCTACCCGGATCTATGAGGTGCAGAAGCCCATAGAAAATAAAAGCAATGCCCAGAAAAACCCCAAAGCCAACAGCACCCCTGCTGCTGCCAAGGTGGCAGAGGTAAAGGTCACCCCCGTTTTGGATTTGGAGATGGGGGGGCCTAAAAACCTACCTGCACCGAATAATGCTAGGCCCAGAAGGTCCTCGGGCCAGTCACAGACAGGGAGCCAGGGAGGCAGCCCCACAAATGGGGTCCCTCGCTCTCCTGACTATGTAAGTCCTCGCTACAAAGGTAACAGACCCATCCTGGGTTATGTGTGGACTCCTCCAGCCCAAGGGGGGGGATCCAGCCAAGCACCAAACCCAGGGAACTTCCCTCCAAACTTCCCACAGGAGGGCAGAAATGTACCAAACCCTGGGCAGAACTTTTTCCCCAGATATCCACCCGACTTCCAACCCCAAAATCATCCATCCTTCTTTCCTCAATTCCCTGAGCCCAGACCACTGAATCCGGGAGAGGGGAGGCCAAGGGTGGAGGGGTACCAAAATCTTCCCAACCCGGGGTATTACCAAAGGAGGGATAGCTACCCTTCCCGGGATCAGCCCAGGGGAGAAAACAGGGCCCCGTATCAGCCTGAGCGGGTTTCCCAGTTAGAGCGCCAGGTTCAAAACATGGCGCGGGATATGGGTCATATACTGAGGGCGCAGCAGAACCCTCAGATCGGCATGCCAGCGCAGAACGCACCCAACTCTGGACCTGGTGCTCCAGAACAATGACGGGGGCAGCACCCCGATAAATCACCGGTTCCCAGGGAGGAGGCACAAAGGGAAGGGGGGTGTAAAGCCTTGGAGGAAGCTTCCTTCCTCACTTGTAAACAGCCCCTGGAAACCCAGGAACCGGAAACAAAATCTCTTGCCCCTGAAAGTCTGCCTCCTAAGGAGCAGAGGGGGGGTAGGAGAAACAAAAGACCCAAACAGACTCAGTTTGAGGAGGAGGTACAGATCTTCCAATTTGAGGGAGAGGGATCCTCAGAGGATCCTGGGAAAAGGATTTTCTCCTTCAGAGAGGGGGGAACTCCTCCCAAAGAAAAATGGGTCCCTAGGGATGCAAATCATGACTGGGGAGATGTGGAGAGTGAGCTACCGCCGCCCACCATCTCATCCCAGAACCAACAGCAAGAAAATCCCCTGGTTCAAACCCATCCTGGGGATTGCCTCCAAAAAGGGGGGGGCGGCCCAGAAATGGAGCCAGGGGAACCCACAATGGCTCTGATCTCCAGTTGCAAAATTTTTCTTCCAGATTCCCAAGGCTCTCCACAAGATTCTGCCCAAATCTCTTCGCTAGCGATGTCCAAAACCAGAAAATTAGCCCACCAGTTGTCCAAAAATGTACATTATCTGTGCCCCCTTGAGGAGAAGGAGGGAAGATATTATGCCCCGGTACAAGTACAGGGGCAGGGTACAATCTCAGCACTGGTGGACACTGGATCTCAAGCTACCCTTCTGTCCAGAAGGGCCTTTGACGAACTGAATGCAGGAAGGGGAGAGAATTACCAAATTCCTCTCACCTCTCTTCCTGGACAACTGCAGAACTTTGACGGGAAGGAAATTCCCGTCGAGGGGACGGCAGACTTGGACATTAAGATCGGGCGACATAAGTTGAAACACCCGGTCATAGTTGTGACCCCAGAGGGCACCCCTTGTTTACTAGGGAATGACCTCCTGAGAAGGTTGTCACCCCTAATAGATTGCGTAAACAAGGTCCTCTGGACTCAGACTAGCCGACCCATTAAATTAAAACAGAGTGTCAACCATGTTAGTTTAAACGGCACCTGCCACATGGTTGAACAAAAATCTGACCAAGTAGAATTTCACTTCCAGAATAGCCAAATTCCAGACGTGACAGTAATAGCAGTAGGACAACAGACTGGTGATGGGGGGTCCTCTCTATTTCTGAAAATCAACCTTCCTTCCAGTCTAAAGTGGTATTCCACGCTGGAAGGAAACACTCTGAAATTCTATACCAATCCACAATCAGAAACTCCCACTCCTATAGTCCAGGAAGATGTGAAATCAGCTCAAAGCCTGACTGATGTTCAGCAAATTGGAGAGCAGTTGTTCATCCCTGTTCAGTTAAATGATGGGAAGGACTCTGTTCTCGCTCGAGTGTGTGTGAACAACGGTAAGAGCTTCATCAGCGAAGCCATGTTCCGCCAACTCCCAAAAGATCCAACCATTCCCACCTTCAAACTGATAGACAAATGGGAAATGGACCTGGAAGCACCCAATTCAAAACATCTCCTGCCAAGCAGGTGTATGCTCAAAATCTCCATTGGCAACAAGAGCATAGTCCATAATTGTTGGGTCGTGCGAGACGTCCCTGCCGCCTTTTACTTAGGCAGTGACATTCTCAATCGCTTTGCCATTAGTTTGGACCTAATAAACTTCAAAGCTTGGTCCCGATTAGCGGATAATCCCATGGGCTTTGATGATCCAGAAAAAGCATTTAGGTCAGCTCAATTGCTACCTTATGCGGTTGAAATTCAGGTTAAAGAGGAAGTCACCATCCCAGAAAGGACCCGACAATTCTCCCTGGAAGTGAAAGTTAAAAGGGGACAAGAGTTGAAAAACCCTGATGCTTACATACATCCAAATGCTTCTCTCCAACAGCAAGGGTTGGGGGTAAACCCGACTCCATTAGTCAACATAGAACATGACACCATTCTAATAGAGGTGGATAACAGCGACTTAAAGAGTATTACTCTAGCCGCAGGCACCATTATTGGAATGGCGGTTGATGACCGACATTTCTCCATTGATCTTGTAAATGAACTGTTAGGACCAATCCCCAAGGACTGTGTTGACAGTGACAGTGAGGACAATACAACACCAGACAGGATTTTCACCCGGCATGGGGGGAACTTCCTGGTGTACACTTCCTGCCCCTATGGTAAGGAAGATGTGACTTGTGACTTCAGGAGGGATGAGGTGATTTTCCAAGTCCATGAGGGCTGCCTTTCCCACCTGAGGCCTCCGGTCCAAATCAGCACTCTGACCAGGGACTTCTCCACCCAGCTGGAGGAGGCCGCGGAGATAGCCAAACCAGAGGTCTTTCCAGGCTTCATGCAGATGGTGGAAGAGAGAGTCAACCTAGCTGATGCCTGTGTGACTCTGGAACAAAAGCAAAAGTTGAAACAAGTTTTCTTGGATTTCCAAGATCTCTTTGCGGTAGACTCATATGACTGTGGTCGCACCGACATCCACACCACAACAATCCCCACGGACCCTGGCATGACTCCAGTGTTTGTGAAGCAATATCGCTTGCCTCTCGCATCAATGGAGTCCCTTACTGAAATAATTAAGAACCTTGAGTCCCGGGGAATAATCCGTCCAGTCCACAGCACCTTCAATAATCCGGTGCTGGGGATATTGAAGCCAAACGGCCAGTGGAGACTCTGCGCCGACCTCAGGGAGCTCAACAAACGGGTCCACACTTCCCGATGGCCTCTTCCCTACATTGACCAAGGGCTGGCCCAGATTCAGGGGTCACAGGTATTCACTGCAATAGACCTGACCAATGGATACTGGACCGTGCCTGTCAGTAGGGAGGACCAATACAAGCTGGCTTTTACCTTTGGGGGCCAGCAGTACACATGGACCCGGACTCCCTTCGGATACCTTAACTCCGGTAATGAGTTCAATATTTTCCTACATAAGGCCATGCCCGACCTGGGTACGAGGGGTAACCTGGCTTATGTAGATGATGTCCTCATCAAAAGTTCATCTGTGGAGGAACACATAGCAGAGATCCGTTATGTTCTGACACAGTTGAGGGCCGCCGGAGCAAAACTTTCCTTTCAGAAAGCACAGTGGTGTAGAACCCGTGTTAATTTCTTGGGGCATGAGATTACTCCTCAGGGTCTTTGTCCCCAGGAAAAGAAAGTGGAAGCACTTCAGAAACTGAAAGACCCCACAACTCTGCGGGAACTAAGGAGCCTCCTTGGACTGACTAATTACAGCAGAAAGTTCATTGAGGGCTACGCGGAGATCACCAGACCCCTGATTCATCTCCTGAAGGGGGGGGTCAAGTGGGAATGGGGTCCAGAACAAGCCGAGGCAGTAAAACAACTCAAAAGAAGCCTCTCACAAGCGCCTTGCCTAGCTTACCCTGTCAGAAACAAGGAGTTCTTCCTGGAGACAGGGTTCTCTAATACGTGCTTGACGGCAGTATTATATCAAAAGCATGACAAGGTCAATAAAGTAATCTCCTATGCGAGCAAAACTTTATCCTCTGTGGAGGAAAAATTCAACGATTGTGAGAAGGCACTCCTGGCAACGGTGTGGGCATTGAAGAATTACCGCCCGTTTATCCAGGGGGAACACATCATAGTGGAGACTCCACACCAGCCTCTGCAATATCTCCAAAGTGACAGAATCCGGGCCGGAAATGTGAGTAATTCCCGAATTACTTCCTGGATTCTGTCAATGCAAGGCTTTCCTGTGGAGGTCAGATATGGCCAAAACAAGAAGAGTCCACTCGCGCAAGGTCTGGCTGACTTGCATGATTGTGCCAGAGAAAACTGTCTCGAGGACGAAAGTCTAAAAATAAAGGACAACATGGAGGCATACCTTAATTCCCCCCACAAAGTCTTTGAAGAAGACAAGTGTGAGGGAATGCCCACTGTGTATGTGGATGGATGCTCTTACCATGTTGACAACAACGGGGAGAAAGAACTGGTGGCTGGCGTAGGGAATGCATGGGTGAATGAGTCCCCAGGACCCTCCGCTGGATACAAAATTGGTCCCCGAAGTAGTCAGGTGGCAGAATTGATGGCTGTGCATCAGGCCATCCTCACTGCTGTCCAGCATCAACTCCACGAACTGGTCATAATCACAGATTCGGATTATGTACGGAACGGGTTCGTGGAGCACCTGGTTAATTGGAAAACCAGAGGCATGTTATGTGCTAACAACAAACCCTTGAAACATGGGAAGTTGATCCAAAACATTGATGATCTGGTCACCTCGAATGAGATGACCATCTATTGGAAAAAGATCAAGGGTCATTCCAAAGTAGAGGGACCAGACAAAACTGGAAATGACTTAGCTGATCAGCTGGCCAAAACCGGGGCCATCCAAGGGGATCTAATTGAGATTGAGTCCCTGTTGGGGGAAATCCAGGTCACTGCTATCACTAGGTCCCAGACAAATGCTCACAACGACCTCTCAATTGCACAATGGAGTAAGGAGACCCCTGATGCTGATTTGATTACTGCTCAGAAGGGGGATCCAATAATTGGTAAATTTTACCAGCACCTTGAGGACCCTGAGAACTTTCCCCTGACGGATACCGATTACATTGGGAAAGAGGACCTAAGAGTGTTGATGAAATGTCCAAAAATGTTCCGGATCCAAGACGGTTTGTTGGTAAGGAAATCCAAAGCTGGCCATGATCAGTGGGTGGTTCCTACCTCATTCCGAAGCCTGATGTTAAGTCACGCCCATGATGCGGCCACCGCCGGTCATAGGGGGTTTCACACAACATTGGAAATCTTAAGAGAGGTTGCATACTGGCCACACATGGGGCAGGACCTCGACCAGTACCTGAAGGGTTGCCTTGTGTGTGCACAATTTCAGCCATCATCCCTCACACACCGGGCGCCTTTACAAAAGAGGGGAATGACACTGCCATGGTCAGATTTACAAATCGACTTTGTAGGCCCTGTGATTCGCTCGGCTAGGGGGAATAAGTACATGTTGACCGTGACATGCTTGTTTACCAAGTGGGTGGAATGTCTCCCAGCCCCAAATTGCAAGGCAGAAACTGCAGCTGCCTTGATGATTAACCACATCTTTTCCCGTTTTGGTCTACCTCAAAGGATTGAGTCAGACAGAGGTAGCCACTTCACCAGTGAAGTAATGACAAAGATGTGGGAGATACTGGGGGTCAAGAGAAAGCTGCATATTGCTTACAGACCAGCTTCTTCTGGGGCAGTAGAGAGATATAACCGGACAATTGTGAGCATATTAAAGAAGTTTGTGGCAGATTCTGGGCCAAGTTGGGATATCCGATTACCTCTGGTCCTAATGGCCATCAGATCTACCCCTTCATCTGCAACCAAAATGTCACCATTTGAGTTGATGACTGGGCGCAAGATGGTGCTTCCGCAGCATTTGCTCTACAGGACCCAAGAGCAGACACTGATAAATGCCTCCACTACTCATGAGTATGTAGAGAATTTAAGGAAACACCTCCAACATGCTTTTGCTTATGCTCAGCGGAATCTAGAAAGATCGACTGATAGCATGAAGACCCATTATGACCTGAAAACTTCCAGGAAGGAATATCAGGTGGGAGACCGGGTCTATCTATACAACTTCCAAAGGAACCAGGCCAAGCAGCGCAAATTTTTGCCTACATGGAAGGGACCCTTTGAGATCGTCGATAAGATCTCTCCGGTGGCCTACAAGATCCGCATCCCCAAAGGTGGTTCGGCAGAGGGGGAAGACAAGTGGGTCCACATAAACCAGTTGAAGTGTTGCCATCCCAGGCACACTCTGCAACAACTGGAGGAATCCTCTGGAATCCTAGCGGGTACTGTATCAGACTAATTCAGTTCCAATCATAAAACATACCACATCTAGTCTCTAAAATATTGTGATTTGCATGAAACTGTCTCTTAGTTATACTGTTTTCTTTATCAAAATAAGAATGTAATGTTTTGTCATGATGAAATGCATATGCTGTCCCACCATCTCAACAGTGGTGGAAAAACGTCTATGAGTAGGTATTGCCGCTCTTCCTTTGTCGTCCTAGGAGAAAGAAAACCTTGAGACGGGCCAAGGAGGACGATCCGGAGACCGGGAGCTGAGACGCAACGGGCTCGGGGTACCGCCCAATATTCCCATCAGGACCGGCGAGGAGAACCGATCGATCAGTACCGGATGGAGGAAAAGATGCTGAACTATGCCATCTATTGGAAGAAGATGAGGAAACATCCCAGATCTTGCGAGTCCCATTCGTGAAATAGGATGGCCATCGCAAGAGGGGGGCTTGTGGGATGTATTTACCCATGCATCCTAGCCCTACCTCAAAACTGTGCAGTACTGACATGAAAACATCATGATGACCAGAGCTTCCCAGAAAATGCACCGGGAAATGCAGGAAGAATAGGCTGCCACCCATTTTTGCCGATGTTATGGGCACAGAAGGACGCTGCCTAAAACCACCATTGGACTACCCGCACAGTAGTCTGAAACCATTGTTTTGACCCATGTGGAATCATTAGACGGGGTAAATATGGGGATTAAGCTGTCGCTGCCCATCATTTTGCCCCAGAACAAAAATAAATAATTGGAGTGGGTAAAGATGGGGATGCGCTGTCGCCGCCCATCATTTCATCCCAGAATCCAGGACAGCTGCGCAGTTGTGCGCACACCAAAATGGTTACCTAACTTGCCACCCACCAGTGTAAAGAAAGGTCTTTGTTGACAAAATCCACTTTTACTGATGTCAAAAAGTTGCTGAAATCGTGACTCATTGGACCACTTTAAAGATTCAACCCTTTTTGTGTGTGTTTAGAATGCATTAATCCAAGAAAATCCCAAAGTTGCATGCAGTGCCAACAAAATCCTCTAGGCGGCACTAGCGGTCTAAACTCTGACTGGAGAACTGAGTGCAGTTGCTGTACAAAGGGATTTGACTCAGCTGACTTCAAAGGCTGCATTTTAATTAAAAAATTAGCCACATGCTGTTCCCAGAGGCCTGAAGCCTGGGAAACCCTCTCACCTCCAGAAGCTTCACACCAGGAGTTAGAATCTCACATGACCTCTTGATTGATAGAAGGCAGACTGGCTGGGAGCTTCCCAGAGACCACACAAAGGACCCTTTCCTCTGAAAGGAATATGTTAATTCTGAACTGTTTAATGTCAACAAAGCCCTGCCTGCCCAGAGGACTGACCCACCCAAGTCTTGGAGGCGGACCTCAACACTCTGAGGATTGAATTGAAAAGAAAATATATATTTTACAAAAACACTGATAACTCTTTGTAATCAAATGACAGAAATGTATAACTTTGAGAGCTTTAATTAAGAAAATGTACCTTTCATTCAAGGCCAAACTCGAATTTGAGTGATGTTCTGGGGCAAAACCCCATTGTTTATTAATATTACAGACTCCCTGTTTCAGCTAGACAAACGAAAATGCATTGGTATGTGGGTAGATATGTGAGGAACAGTTGTGTAAAATTTAATGAAGATCCAATGTTGTGCAGCACATGAATAAGTGCTAGAAGTGGCCGTTTTTGAATGCAAGCTCCGAGGATGAACACATTTGGACAGAGACATGGCTAAATTCAGCCACACCATGTATATGTGATTTTAATCAAATGTGTACCTGTGCAAATATGTTTTTAGGTCAGATATAGATTGTGTATAAAGTTGAAAGGGGTGGGTTCTCTGTATCATAAACAGACCTCATCATGATGACACTTCATTTCATTCCCCCAATCAAGTAAGGGATGAAAGCTGGACCAATGGAAAGTGGAGAGGGGCAAGGCTAGTGATGCGACACACACACCCACTTGGAGAACATATAAATGGACCACTGAAACTTAGGTAGGGACCTAAAATTCCATTTGCTGCAGCGCACTTTGCTGGACCAGACAACATCCCGAGATCCAGACTTCAAATTCATCAACCTCCTGAAAGCCAAACTAGAGACTTCAAAACCCAGACCAGAGGGAAAGCAGTGCTGTGCCTAGCTGTGAGCAGAACCCAGAGAGAAAGCAGTGCTGTGCCTAGCAGAGAGACCAGACCAGGCGCTGTGAGCAGAACCCGGAAAGACCTGACCAGACTGTTGACCAGATCGTGACAAGTCGCTTTCCTGTTCAAAATCTCTTGTGAGTACTTAGCAAAACTCAGAACACATCTCTTAGTTTAAATTCATCTAATTCATCTATTTAACCTAAGTAGAACTGCCTCCTAGCTGTCACCTGTCATTCTAGCTGCAAAAGTTTGTCACTTGTCATTTTGAAAAAGTGTGCGTTTAAAATTTACAAAACCAAAAACGACCTTTATTAAATCGCTCATATCTCCGCAACCGTTTGTGCTAGAGACTTGCAATAACTTTTATTTGATAGCTTAGAATCGTAGCTTTGAATCGCACCAAGAACCGCATTCCTAGCCCTTATAGTTTTACCGCAATCGCGAAACACGCATCCGCGAATTTGCCGCGATTTGCAAATTTCTTCACGTGTAAAAAGACAGCAGTTTTGCTTTCCATTGGCCAGAAATTCGTTTAACCTGCTAACTATCCCTGCATCATTGCTAGTGTGAGCCTGGACTAATATTAACTAGATACCACTCACCCTGAACCTCTATAAGGGAATTAAAAGCAAATTTAGCATATTTCTCATTCATTGCCAGCACATATCCAAGCATTGCCTGTGTTTTCAAAACTCCTATCTGTTTTCTGTAAGCTTGCTGGGATTGAACTGAATTACAGTTGATTGCATTTCTGAGAACTGTGTGCTTCCTTCCATTCCTTGCATTGCATAAAAAGGGGGGGAAGGGCTTGCTAGAGAAAAGTGATTACATTGTCTGTTGAAATCATATTGAGTATTTTCTGTATTGCATTTTTATTCAACATTACATCCATTTGAACTACATAAAGCATTCTTTACCACCTTTTTCTGTTGTACCATTTACCAGTGTGCTACCTTATTCATTTCATGTCCACTCATTAGTCATTATAAAGAAGTGTGCTAGTGCCAGATTCTCCGTTGTTAATATTTCCCATATCAGATAAAGTGTGATATTCAATTATTAATTTATTATAAAGTGTGATATCTATATTTTAATTTATCAAATAAACCCTTTCAACTTGCAAAACAGAACTACTTCTTGGCTCAGTGGGGTCAGGGGGATTCCAAGAGAGGGGTGTTATATAAGGGTAGTCATCCAGAACGCATGAACTGGACCTAAAGATATATCAATAAGGGTTTTCATTCAGTATTCTAGACTAGGCGTTAACTTAGCTGTAGTGCTGAATTGAATCCTCTTACACTATCATGATTTCCCCACCCGGATAATTGACAAACCAATCTTCCAGCCTAGCACCAAGTACCTTCAGAACCTCCTCGAGGTCATTTAGAGGATCTCAATATACATTAACCAGCCAAAGATTCAGTGTCCATCCTTGTTCATCAGACACAATTACAATGGGCATTACACCCTTAGAAATTAGCCAATCTTCAATCTTATGCAGTCCTCCCCCATTTCAAAGGGCTATTGCTATTCCACCCTTCGGTCTACCCATATTCCCTTTTGTTGCACTTTGACTTGATATGTCATTACCATAAAAAATAGATGCCCCTACCAGCCAAGTCTCCTGTAAAAAAATGATATCAAAGGCCCTCAAGATTCTCCCCTAATTACCATCTCCAGATAAACCGGAGGTAAACCTAGCATTCCAACACATGAGGACGAGGCAAGGCCCTCCACCAAAGTTGTTGTTGGTTCATGTTGTTTAGCTGGGAAATACAGTCCCTTAAGGTCATTGATAACCAGCACCAATTCGTATTTTCATTGTCAGAAATTTCGTTCTCTACCCCTTGGATGTCTCTCGCATTTATGCCAGAAAAATACTTCCTATCCTGCATGATAAGAATCCATTTTTTCTGTTTCTCCATGCCCATTCCCCTTATAAAAGGGACTAGGTCAAATCCTAATCTCAAGAAGTTAGCCGCCGCTTTTAGTAACATAGCAAGTACTAGTATAGATGGTGTTTCTAGTCTGACATAATCATAGCGCTATGGGTGAATAAAATCAACTAACTTAATGTCCCTTGATGTAATTAGGCAAAGGGACGGCATTTCACCTAACAGAGCCATAATTCTGGTCCTGCACAGCAACTGCGGTCCCCCCTCCTTTAAAGATATAATTCAGGGCAAGATTTGGATCATCCAAAATACCGGAACTCTTAGTAACGTATGATGCTGGTGGTCATCTTCAAGAAAAGCCCCTCTCTCCAGAAATGCTATATGACTTCCCCTTAAATGAATTTCACTCTCTCCCCTCACTTCCGGTTGGATTCCGGGGCAGGCAATTAGGCACTTTCGTATTTTTTGCAGTTATTTTATTAAGTAGACTCTCCAGACCCCTCACATGACCATTTGGCCATTCCCCTCTCCTTTCAAAGCACCATTTTGGATGTATCTCATGTCTGTAGTCTATCCATGTCCTCTGACACAGATTTGTATTTTCAGCGCTCCAACCTCCTGACGGGTACCTTTGAATAAATCATAATTCGGTTTTCCCAGGTTTTGATTGTTTCCCTGTTTTTGTTTTTCAGATGTTCTTTTGTTTGTTTAAGGGAGTCCAACAGTCTGTCCTCAACTCAAGGTAATTGGGTTGAGGGTCTCTTAGATCTACCACTTTGATCTCTCCCTCCACTCCTTCTACACTCGGAACTACAAAGGGGTTGGTCAGTTCCCCCCTCTTGATAATCCTGTAATTCATTCAAAGCTATAGTCCGTAAGTATTTTCTAGAAGTTGTTTTGGACGATTTTAAGTCCATCAGCTGCTTCCTTTTATTTATTTTCCCCTTTTTGTTAGTTTTCTTTAGTATGCACTCCCCATTTTCAAAGATGGCACTCTCTGGAATCCGTTTCTCTCTATATTCTATCCCTTGCAGGATTACGATCACATCGAGCTTTTGAATTTCAGTGTGGGTATTCTTGTCTGATAATGTACTCTGCCTTAAGTTGGGCAGACCCGCTGGGTTTCCTACTATCTTCATTGGGACCTCTATATCCACCTGTGTAATTACCCCCTGTATTGTATACAGTAATTTCAATGTTACAGAGATGTCGTTCAGATGGGTGGTGTGTGTTTTTAATTCACTAAGCAGCTGATATTGCGGGTTTTGAATAGCACGTAGTAATAGATGTGTATGAACTTCCATGTTTGAGGGCATTTCTGTCTGTTTGGTTGCTGGGGCTTCTCCCGCTCCCTGCTCTGTCCACTCCTCATTGTGCTCAGTCAAGGCCAGCATAGAAATTTCCCCCGTTTGGAATATTTGAGGAGTGTCTATCGGGGAACAGTTATGATGACCTATTTCCCCACTGGAGTTTCTGCCCTCTGTTTGGTTAAAGATGGTTTGAGGCAGAGAGTCTGAATCTTCATATAAAGGGATTGTGAAGGAAGTGGGCCAATGGCAATTGGAATACATCTTCTCCCCCTTCTTTCTTTGCCAGTACCTCATTTCCGCCTTCCCCCAACTCCTGTGGTGACAGGGGTAAAGGTAGTCCCAGTGCTCTAGAAAAGCTGTCTCTTCTATTGGTAAATACCAGTGGCGCTATAAGTATATTGCGTCTACTGGATGGCGTTTTTTCTTTTTTTCTCATATTTTCCAGCATCTTCTTTAGATTATACAGCCAATGACTCAGACCACTTTATTTTTATGTCATTAGTCGCGAAGCTATAACTTGAAGCCCCATTCCTGTTTGCTACGGCAACACCTTTGCCACGTCTTGAGTCGTCCCAAAGATTCCGTTGCTACAAGCTTCAATTCAACTTTCACCCTATTCCTCTGTGCCGTCTAACGAAGCAAGAGAGGAATGAACATATCGCTTAGTGTGAACAAACAATTCCCAATATGGTCAACACAGCTTCATACGCTCCCGCATTTTTCAAAGCAGTTTTAACAGCCTGAACTACACGATCATACATGTTAGCAAGCACTATTACCTGTTTACAGAGTCTTCGTAAGAGCTTTCCATTACTCCTGGCTTGTCAAACACAGGCAATAAAGAAAACCATTGCCCGACCCCGCAAGCAAGGCAACAGCACTTGTAAAGCACTCCGAAAATGCGCACGTGCAAATGCCTGGTGGATAGCTACCTGAGGATTGTGGGTAAAGGAGAGGTAATTATACCTTCAGCAGGGAAATGGGAAGGAGCATGGAATCTAGAAGATGGGTCCTGTCATGGAGGCCGGGGCCGCAGAAGTAAGTCCTGGGACAAGGAAGAGGGACGTGGAGGTAATGGTTTTATATAGATAATGCTGGAGGCATGCATTGCACACCCATCTCTGTTGGAAGCAGTCGGGTGGGAATTTGCCATTTCATTTTTTGTATATTCCCAACCCATGTTGGTCTGCAGCACAGGGTGAGGTGAGGCAGATTTCATGAGGTGATAGTATGGTTAATAGATGCTTGTGAGGCCTCAGCATTTAGGGGTGAAAACTAAAGCATGGGTTAGAGAATCTAGATTGGAGAAGTAAGTGAACTTGTCTTCCTGGTGAACCTAATCTTTCAGACTGGTCTCAATGGAATTCCAGGTATTCAGGGTCGGACTGGGACAATAAATAGGCCTGGGTACCTAAACAAAAGTGGCCCGTCCCTCGCCTCAAAAATAGGGGCCCTCAAACCATCATCCGTGAATCGCGTCATGTCACGACTTTACATGCACCGGTAAGATAACCAAATGGGTGACTACATATGCTGCAGAAATCTGTGGTGGCATGTTATGGTATCAGGCGTGGCCTGCCATACCGAGGCATCTCACATCCTGTAAGCTGGACGTGAGTACCTGGCACACACTGCCAACATGTACCCTGCTTTTTTGGTGCCACTGGGTACAGCTGGCGATCCCAAAACTCTCTGAACTTGCAGGGCATAGCTCCTGCAAGAACACGGTATGCTTGATAGCATGCACCGGTATGATAATCCAGTGGATGAACAAACCTGCTGCAGAAATCTGCCAAGTTAGGTTTGTGTCACACAGGCATCACCCGGCATTACAGAAGAATCGCACATGCACCCCATTTTCTGGATGTGAGTACCTCGGCTGGCCCATGCTGCCTGAATCTACCCCTTTCTATTGGTGCCACCCTGTACCCCAAGGCAATTCGACAATTCACCCCAGCAAGAACTAGCTATGCATGAAAAGGAGTGGGTTAATGCGTGGGTTGTACAATTCTGGGGACTGTGATGTGTCCAGTGGTGGAAGTGGACAAATGAAACTAGTCGTACTCTGGCTGCATCCAAAAAGGAGGTAGTGGGATGGCCAAACAGCTGGTGGAGGGGGTGATGGGCCGGACTAGGAGAATCACAGACTTTAGCTGAACAGCAAAGCGCCTCTCTTCAAATTTGTTCACATACCTTCCAAGCTTGACTGGGTACAAATAGTTTGGATTTCAAGGCTTTCATTAATAATGTTTTATAGAGTTTACTTACAAAAGAGAAATGGCATAATCGAGCCACATGTAAACCCTTATAGTAACATGTTAAGCCAAAAGAATATCATTGCAGCTTTCATTTTCACATCCTGAAAAGTAAACTATAAGTCCCAGAATGCAAGATAATGCCGAACTGAAAAATCTACATAAACGCACTGTACTTTCAGTGATTTAAGACATACAATAAAATAAGTTGGGCAATAAACTCTGATATGGAAATTCTTTGTCACAAACCTCCAGCTCGCCCAACTCCCGTCTGCCCATCGATCCATCCATGGATCCATTAATCTATACCCCAACCTATGCCGACCATCCCTTCATCCATTCATCGGTCAGGTCTCTCCATAGCGCATAAAGGAATTCAGGTGGGAATGCATGAACCTTGAAGAGCATTTTTTAGACAGATGATTTTAGTCAGTGAAGCTATGCCGCTGGCAGACAGATCATCATAAGAGCAGCAGATTAAATATGTAAATCTTGTTTCTCAATGATGCTTCTGAGCTTTGCTCTGTTAAGGTAGTCCACTTAAAAAATGCACAAACTTAGGATAATAAATAAATGCACTTTCTGGCTCCATATTTACAGTCTCATTCACAGGATTGAGAAAAATCTGCAGTGAACTGCATGTACCTGCAGTTTCTGGGGCATTTCTGTGTAAAGGGCACTCACATGCTAAGCGGCAATAGACAGGGCCTTTATTCCAGCAAAGTTCACATTGCCATCAACTCTCAGATCCTCCAGCACAAGCTAGCACTTGCAGCAGTAGTGGTGGAAGAAGGGTGCATCCCACTGGCTGTGTTAGCTGGGACGTCATTTCACTGAAATGTCAGGGGTAGTGGAAGTGACACCACACGACCCTTGACATCTGATGACATCACAGGAAGTGATGTAATTTGGCCCCACCTCAAAATGACATCACGGGAAGCGATGGGACACTGCCTTTCAGCCCTTGACAAGACAGGAAGTGGCATCACATAGCATTGTTTCTAAGTACACTACTAAAACATATGGTTATGATATCACTGTAATGTTATATACATTCCATACAAGAATGGACCAGCAAATGTATCCTTAATATCAGTGTTTATAGGCCCATATTAGCAAATTACTGTGAATGCAAGCAGATGTCCAAGGCCAAATGATACTGATGTGTTATTATATAGCACTTACACTTAAGCGCTTTATACAGAACAAATATACATAGAATATCACCCAACCTGTGTCAGTACTCATTTATCAACCTCTGAAGGATGAAAGTTTGAGTTGGCCTTACGAGGATTCGAAACTGCCACCTGCAGATCACAGACACATGACAGCAGCCATCGCTCAACCCACTGAGCTATCTTAGTGTCTTTAGCTGTTTTACTGGCTATAGTAAAATGAGCAATTACATGTCTGAATGTTCTCAACGTCAGAAAGCAAATTACACTAGTGGATACCGTTAAACTGGTAACTGAGCTTTAACAGCAGGCCAGCTCATCTACAGGTCTGAAGCAACGCTGGCCACATGCAAGCCTGCGTAAATCTACTTTTCAGGCCTTCCAGGTTGGCAAAATACATACCACTGGGAGGGTTCATAACTGTGTATTAAAGAATTTAGAGTATTGCAGTGAAAGCAGCGCACTCACACGGCATCCCGTACTCAGCCAACTCGTTACCACATGCATGCAAACAAACATCCTGAACAGCATGCCATGGAGATAGGAAACATAGACACATTACAACAAAGCATTAATTGTGGCACAATGAAATCAAGGGCCACTTTATGTGCTATGGTCAAACATTTCTACACTGTACACAAACTTTTAGGCACAAGGATTTTGTCAAGCGACCGAGGACCCACGAGACGGAATGTCTTGTGATGATCATAACAGAGACAAGAGCAGAAAGAAAAATGCTATAACTGCAACTTGTGAAAAGCAAAATACATAGTCCGAAATAGATGCGTATTGTACTATAAATGCTTTTTGGACGTTTTTTTCTGCATTGTGAATTTGAGGTGTTTAAGAACAGACTAAATAAGTGACTCACCCCCTGAAGTGTGCCTGAAATAAACCTTTGAAGTGTATAGCAATTATTGTATAGAATTCCACAAAGACAATGCATTTGTTATTCATATTCTTTCTCTATTTAGGGTCACTGTTCAAAGTATCACACTCAAAAGAGGTGGTGCCACCAAACAAGAATTTCACACTCAATCACGTAGGCTGAAAACCTTGTATTATAACTGATTAGAACACAGGAAACGTATGGGTATCACTGTGAATGTGCAAGAGAGGTTTGAGGCACTGTATAGTATTAATACAAAACAGTTGTGGGGTATCCTAAACTTTGCCAGACCATCGACTGATCAATTAATTATCATCATCATTACCATCTCAGAGAGTGTATGGGTTTCCTTTATTGAAGAAAAAATGAAGAAACATGACACAATAGAACCAGTCTTCCAATCTAAAAGCGTACATTGACCTATGACCTTTGATATCCCCGAGATGATAGCCCATGTAACTAAATTAAAAACTCCAAAGCACCTGGGCCTAATGCTCCCTTAGCGGCAGTACTCAAAGGTGATTATGATTTATGGGCCAATATATTATGTAATATGTTTACGAAGGTGTGCTGCGAAAGACGTATTCCTGCATCCTGGAAAAAAGCTATCTACTTGCCTGGGTTCAAATTGGTGATCGGTTGTCATCTGAAAACTACCGTTTGCTCTCGTTACTTGATACCACTGGAAAGGTTTTTGCTGGGTTTGTGTTAAAGCATTTCCAAGCATGGGTCACTGAACATCACATTCTGCACACATTTCAGACTGGTTTTCGCCAAGGCTCCTGCACCACTCATAATATCCGACTGTTGGACTCTGTTATGGAGTGGGGTAAATCTGAGAACAACCCATCAGTTTATATTACTTATATTGACTTTTGGGCAGCATTTGCCAAGTCAAACGGGAGCTGCTATGGAAGAAATTGCAGGCACTTGGCTGTGACAAATGGCTTCTACAAATTCTTGTGGCCTCCACCACAGATACAATGGCACAGGTTCATCTTGGCGACAATAGTCTTATATCTGGCGACATGCAAATAGATAGAGGGGTCAAGCAAGGATGCATATTGAAGCCATGCTTTATGCTGATGACTTGGTTTTATGTGACCATTTATTTTCAGGCATGAAGTCTATGCTAAATGCCCTTGCTAGTTATGCCAAAGGTCAAAGGGTTGTCTACCAATCTAATAAAACGACTCGTAATGTAAAGATGCAACCCCTTATTACCGACCTTGGGCGTTTTGAGTATTCACCAAACTACAAATACCTTGGAATTGAAACGTCTAATAAAAAGGGTATCATGAAATTGTAATATTGTAATAAGCAAATCCCGTAAAGCTAAACATATTTCCTTCATGGTACGTAGGTTTGCATACCACCAACAATTTGTCGGATAGGGCAGCTTGCCCCGTGCAGGTATTGCAAATTTAAAATGTGTGAAGTACTCCCAGGCAAATCATCTTATTCTACTGACCACTATCAGACAAAATTAGAAGTCTCTGCAAGTAAAGTGATTCAATTCTCACATAATATGAGGGGACTCACAGCACTGTTTCCTGCACTGGTCGCATCTGTAGATCCAGGCATTCCAATCACTGACGGGGTCAGTCTCAAATTGTCTGATGTGCTTTGTATGGATTGGTGAAAGAACGCATGCATCCCAAAATATTAGGAAACATTACCAGTAGCGTGTCATTGATTAATTACTTTCGATTTTAAGTGAAGAGGGTAGTGAAAACAACAACATATGGTCTTAGGTACAGACCAGCAGTTGTTCCGTTCTTCTAAAAAGAATATTTCTCATATGAAAGGTTTGCATATCTGCATGTGTCTGAGTCAGGGCCTCATCACGAGTTGGGCAGTATCCCGGCGGTAAATCTGCCGCAATACCGCCTAACACAATTACTGTTACTGCCACTTGCTCTGGCGGTATTACAGCCGGATTACAAGTGGCAGTGGCGGTGCAAGTCCCCATGCAGTGGTAATTCTGCCACAGTAATTGCACCAAAAATGGGCGGAAAGTCGGCGGATTTACCTCCAGCTCAGAGCTCAAATCAGGCCCCTAGGGGGCAATGGGAGGGAGATGCGGGAATCAAGCTGTGGGAATTCCAAACAGGTGTCTCTGACTGAAAGTAAGTCAGGAAATAGTGGAGTAACTTTGCTGAAAATGATGGGGGAGACATGGCATCTAAATGAAAGGGGCCCCTTTCAAATGAGTGGGACAAAATGGTGTGCCACAAATGTTGGGGGGGCAAACACCCTTGTCCCCCTTTAAAATTACGCCCATGTCAGGAAAGAAAGACAAATGAAACCAACGATCATTAAAACTTCAAACTTTGACGTTTTGATGTTCGTTTGTTTGTCTTTCTTCAAAAGGATATTGATCTCTCTGTCTCTGCAAGGGAAACTTAAATCGGAGGCAGAGGGGCTTGATGTCACACAGGAATCCATTTTAAAAACGTGTCATTCATCAAAACTACGGGGCTTCGTGGCCGCCTTGTCCTAGCCTGCATGGCCTGGCTGGCTGAGTTGACCTTCTTTCTTTCATCTTAACTTTAATTTGTTACTTACTTTTGTTGATGTTGACGTGCTTGTTGCTTGGACCACTTATTGCCTCCTCGAGTCAGCCCTCCATCACGCCACACTGAATGCTTTATGTAAAGAATGGTCAATGCATATGTTTAATGCAGAGTTCACTTTGGCCCACTTCGTATGGATTTAAAAGCACCCCACACCATATTGAATATGATTTTGCTTGTGGCTGGCTGCCTGATGGGCCAGTCCACTGCTGGCCTCTGCCTGACTAATGCCGGCCGCGGCCTACCCTTTTTTATAGAACCTATAACATTGAAAGGAATCCTCCATCTGGTTAATTGCATCTTGTAATCATCGTATATTTTTTTAGTTATCACCTGTTTTAAACAAGAGGATCATTGTCTCAACGTGCCTATATGCTCTGGTGTTGGTTTACACTATGGCCTTAATGAAGGAAGCCATCATTGAATTATTTTATTTCCACATGAGATTTATGCTTTGACTGGATTTCATGCACCTTCACATTTTCAGTCCTTCCTTGTGATTTTCAGCCTTCCACCAGTTGCAAGAATGCTGGCATTAATCTTTTCAGCGTTCCGGCCATTCCACTATGGGGTTGCTTGAAAATGATTTAGTTTAGGGTGTGTTACTTGACTAACTTGGCCAGCCACATTGAAACCTGCGCTTTGCTCTCAACCACATTGTCTAATCGTATTCCTCCTCTTTGTGGAAGGGAGCCAAACAGTCCTTGGTTAATGCCCGATCATACAGCCATACACACACCCAGTCTATCCCCTTTATGAGAGTGTGACCCCACTTAACAGTGCGGTCCCTCCCTGTGGACATGGTCTACTTTGCCTTTGTTTTCAGCAGACAAGATAATAAAGGCCACATCTCAGCTCAAATCTTCATCGGCTTTGGATGCTATTCCATTAGCGTTATGAAAGGATATAATGCCAGCCATCACTCTCTGGGTGGCCCAAGCCATTCATCATTCTTGTCAGTCGCTGACTATTCCTCCACAGCTGAAACATGCACTGGTGACTCCACCTTTGAAAAAACCTTCACTGAATCCTGCCTGTCCTAATTTCTACCCTATCTCTCTGCTCCCCTCCTTTATAAAGCTCTTGGAGGCTCTAATTGCTCCTTTTCTGGAATCTTTCACTTTCTTTGATCCTTTCCAGTCCGGTTTCCATCCAGGTCGGGGCACGTAGAGCATACTGGTTTCAGTGGTGGATGACCTTGCACGTCTCTTCGATCAGGAGGGTGTGGGGGTGTTGGTTTTATTAGATCTATATCCAGCACTTGACACTGTTGACCACCCCATCCTGCATGCTCGCCTGGCCGGGGCAGGGATATCCGGACAAGTACTATCTTGGTTCTCTGCTTTTCTTGCTAATCATGCACAAACTCTCTTTCTTTCACCTTTTCACTCAGTGTATGTCCCTTTGACAACTGTGTCCTCTACGCTATTTAATGTTTACATCCAGCAGTTGGTTAGGCTCATCCACTCCCATGACCTCCAATGCTACTCCTATGCTGATAACACCTAGATTATTCTGCGGCTTAATCTTCCCCACCCTGATCCAGCGTCTCAGCTGTGGAGTAGCCTGGAGGACGTGGGTAGGTGGATGACCTGTAATTGACTTCAGTTGAATAGGACAGGACTGAGATCCTGGTGGTGGGCCCCTCATCTACACCTTCTCTGGGGACTTCTGCTTTTTGGCCTTCTTCTCTTGGTCCCTGTCCCACTCCCGTTTCCGTTGTGAAGGATTTGGGGGTAAAAATCTCTTCCTCCCTCTCCTTGGAGGCTCAATTGGCCTCTCTTTGTCAATATGGTCATTATAAACTGAGAGTTCTGTGTAGGGTATTGCAGAAAGCAGCAGCCAGACTGGTGGTAGGCATTCCCTATCATATGTCTATCATATGTCCATCTCTACAGCTCTATGCCAGCTTCACTGAGTTCAATTTAAATCCATGTGTATTGTGCACCAAGCCTTTTATGGCCAAGGTGCAGAATATCTGCAGAGTAAGTTTCGCCCTTACATCCATAACTGGCCTCTTCGTTCCCTTGAATCATACAGTATTCTTGTTCCATGTATACATCTCTCTTGAATTGGGCGGCGTGCATTCTCTGTCGCTGCAGCTAGCTGTTGGAATTCTAATTCCACTTGGCCTTCAGGTGACGGCAGATTATTTAGGTTTCCGGCGGTCACTAAAGGCGTTTTTGTTTTTCTAAGGGTCGACAGAGGGTATGAGCTGCATGAGCAGATTCTGCATAGCGCCAAGATGCCTTTGGGTGGACGTGCGCTTTATACATTTATATAACATAACAGTGCAGCTCCTCCCAGTCACCTTATCTTTATTACTCATCCCTGGTGTAGGCTTTGTAACTTTCTGCATCACCCCTCACCTAGTGGCTCACCACATGCCTTAGCAGCAGGGCCTTTGTGAAGTCGGGCAATATCATTGCTATCGCCTCCTCCTCAATCCCTCTAAATTCCTTTATATCAATAATTTCTACCTCAATTTCAAGAAAAGGTACTCAGAAAAGTTAAAATATCGCACCCTGAGGGAACAAGCCAACACCCCTTATGCTGGAACTATTAGGCACATCTCAACAAATGGCAGGTTACAGTAAGGACACTGTACCTTATCTTCAATAGTTACTCAAAGTTCTAAAAATGGGGGCTCAAACTTTAAAACAATATGCCCCAGAACAAAAAATAAAAAAACTCCCATCGGCATCTACAACAATGGGATTATTATGTTTAAAATATGGTATGCCAACCTCCAAATCCTCATGGCTATCCTACGTGCCCACCAGGTAATGACATCAGACCTCCCCAAGCCGGAGCCCTCATGTACCAAGGTTATCATATCATCTCACCTAACAAAATCAGAAACGGTGCATCCAGTCAGGGCAAAACCAGTAGGTTACCTGTGCCAGCCTCCGTGTTCACTAACCACCAACTAGCAACACAGAAATCCCAATTTATGGACACAAATACAAAAATGTGTAAGCCTAACCTTCCAGCCTAGCCAAGTCAAGTCCACCTGTAATGTCAATGATGTTGAGCCCTCTTCGGCTCATCAGAGGAAGACTAGAGACCACACATTGTCTAATAGGCCTGCGCCCTCCTCCTCCCCAGTCAGGTCAAACCACCAGACCCCATCCTTATTGGAACCCTCAGCAGCAAGTCTGCTGCCAGAAATGTATTCAATATAAAAGAACAATTAAATGATTTCCAAACAGATCATCTTAGTGTTTCAGAGATTTGATTTTTTGATCACCTTTACTACCTTCCTGGCTATACTACCCCCCTCATATAAGATTGTAAGTAATAACAAAAACATCCAAAATGGGTGGGATAACATTGATCTCCTTGGGTAAACACTAAATCCATTCAATGCCCTTCTCTGGGAGCATTGGTTTAAACATGTAGCATTCATAGAAAATAATATTTCAATCAACTCTGTTGTCACATACAGACTGCTTGATTACATAAGGAACTTTCTAATAGAAAACATCTACTTTGTATACAACACCCTTGACTCCTCTTATAAGAACCTAATCTTAGGAGACACTAATAATTAACCTATGGCTAGATTCCAATTCGGACAAACAAGCCTAACACTTCTTGCCCACCACCATTGGCAAATGCAATTTTATAAACAGCACATAGACAGACAAACTTGTCTCGGACATTAGTATGTCCAGCAATATCGCCTTAAAACAAAAAATCATCCCTCTTATGAGGAAGAAAATGGAAAAGAATATTAAATTACAGATGAACCATTACGCATGACCCGAATAAATTTAACCAGTCCCCAATTTATGTCACTGCCCATTCCCCTCCGAATATTTTTCTTTTAGCTGGCTTCTAGATATTCTCTCGATCTCACATGATTTTGCTTGCACTTTTTTTCTCTATAAATTTACTTGAGCTTGCACACTAAAGACTGAGTTAGAAAGCGCTGACCTGCAGGGTTAGCATGCCAAGGTCAAAGGCACCCGTAAGGTGCATTTAACCACATTGACTAGAACAGACAGCGGAACTGTACATGAGAGACCAGAAGTCGTCATGTGGGTGGAGGACCAATGCCACTTGGTAAGGCATAGTCAGACCGGAAATCTTCATATGGCGTCTCAACCGGAAATATATAAGTGTTAAACATCTTTGGGGAACTTAGTTCCAACTCTCATCCACACAAGTTCCTTCTTAACTCTATAGAGAAAAGATGGACGTAGACTTTCCAGGTAAAATCCATACAATTCAAAAGTTCATCAAAGTCCAGAATGTGACTAGCAAATTGGGTCAGACCCACCAACCACAAACTATCTACCACCCAGACTAGCTTCAAACAATGTTCCCCTGACAGTATCGCCAAACTGGTTACAACAATGAAAACATCAGGAGCTCAAATAGAACTGTGCCCAGCCACATTGTTCAAGAAACATATCCTGACCTTGGCCTCCCATATGGCTTGAGTTGTTAATGCTTCTCTAAAAACAGGGAGAATCCCTCACACAAACCAGCGGTGGTGATTACACTCCTTAACAAAGTTACTGCAGAGCCTAATAACCTTGAAAATGACTAAACCCCTCATGGTGGAAATACTGGACAATATTGGAGAAATGAGTCAATAATCAGCTTTCGGACTATAGAGAAGCTGATGCCCAAGTGCATGGCAAGTAGTCACAACTAAGTATTTTAGGGAGTAATGAAACTGTCCCCGTTCTTAGGAGAGAAAATACCAGGTCTCTGGACAAAAATAGCCCATCGATTTTGCTCCTCTTAAACTTAATTGGTCAGATAAGGAAAATGTGCACCTGTATTGAAATTACTCTTAAAGGGGCTCTGGTTAGATCTCTGATTATGGTTCAACGTAACTATTGTTATTGTTAAGGCTTTTGAATTGGTCTTAACAAATGGTTCACATAGTGGTTCTGGTCAGAACTATGATTATGGCTAAACTAGACTATTGTAATAGTTTTTATATTGCTTTTAGCAAATTCCAAATTCATCAGTTGTGACTTGTCCAAAACAGAGCTAGGTTAATATTGGGTATGAAGGCACTCAATCCAATCACCAATGGTTTTGATGTCTTACACCTGCACCCCATTGGGCACGGGTCCCATTCAAAACACTTGTGCTTAGCAAACGGGGTATATTCAACAAAGGAACACACTACATTTCATCCCTCTTGGCATATTACCTCCCCCTCAAAAAACATGAGACCATCAGATGAGAACCTTCTTATTCCATCCGACGTACAGAGAATCAAACAAGAGTGTAGAACCTTGGCGTCCCATGCTGGTATGAGTTGGAATGAATACCACAATCTACTCGGAATGGAAATAAAAGTCCCCAGATTCAAACGATCACTTAAAGCCCATTACTTCAGAAAGTCTACCTAGATATTAAGGATACGGCCTGCAGAGATTCTAGCTACTGACCCCACCCTCTATCCGTCCACCCACCTAACTGGTGCTCTGTATGGAAATCTGCACCCGCCAATTCATTGATTTGTGTCCACAATTAGAAAGGTTGCCCCCATTAGGTGAGGATTCAATTCATGGGTGCTTTGGGGCAAGGTCATTTGAGCACCCCAACCCTCTCACTGGTGGTTGGCCAAACAATGGTCTATGTTAAATATTTTTGGCATTTGTTTAACCCCATATTGCCTTTTTTGCTCCGTACCTTTACCTGTGTGTGTTCTCCAGCACTATATATTGCTCTGAGAAGTACACTATACTTGGTTTGCTGTATTACCCTTGATCTTTGTTCCCCAATCTGATTACACAGACCGCTCTGATCCCCCTTTTATTTCTGATTTTAGTACTGTGAAACGTCTTTTATATAACACTTTTACAACAAAAGAAATCTTTATACATTTTGCAGCTTTCCATTGTTTGAAATTTGAAAAGTTTCTGCATTTGCATCAACACCTTTGTGTTTTTTTCATGCATATGTCTGTAAATATGCACTGCAGGACATCTGTAACTAAGAGGTCTGGGTTGCTCTGCAATGCAGATGGTGATCGACAGTGTTGGTGGTGGCGGTTGGTGTTCCTGACGCCACATGTAGGTGATTCGGGTTTTGATACAGAAGCAAATGTCCAGGGCAACTCTCTGAGAGCAGCATCTAATATTACTTCCTATTATTATTAGGTTTTTCCAGAGCGTTTTTCCGTCACATATCTGGCGATGTATTCCCCCTTATTTTCTAGTATATCAATTACAATTGTCCCCATTATCCTGTGTCAATATATTTCTCTAAGCAGATCATGTTGGTCAGTGGCGTAATGTGATAGAAAGGCGCAAAGCCTTAAGTAAGGCTTGAACGCCTTTCAATCACGCCACATTTTCATTAATTTGTCTGTCGGAGAGGACTTGTGTTCCTGCCACCTCCTTTTTTCGCTCCACCACAAAAATTCTCCAACATCTGCACCGGCATGGATTTTCATGCTGGCGCAAATGCTAGAGATGCCTGTGGGGTCTGCATAAGGCATGCGGACACCATAGGGATCGATTGGACACGCTAGGGGAGCATGTACAATTGAAATGAAACCCTTTGCAAATACTGCTCACCATGCTTGCATGGTAAACAGTGATCCCAGTTGAAAGGAAAGTCTCCCCGACGTACGAGCATGTCAGGCAGCGTTTCATTTCATTTGTGAGCGCCGCGTGCCATGAGAGCATGTCAAAAAGCACTCACAAACAAAAGCCAACTCTGCCTGGCATGCCAGTGTTCAATCACTTTGCACTGCGGAGCACAACTGTGAAGGGCAAAAAGTGGCGTACATCCATGTGTGCCGCCTTTTGCCCTTTACATTTGCACACTGTAGTGCAAAGGACGAAACTTTGTCAGCGGTAAGCCTCTTACGTTAGCAAAATGAGCTCCTATGACTCCCAAATGCACACATGGGTTGTTCTGTCCTGCCACCAATCCTTTGAAGGGTAACCCTCATTTACATATCGAGTGTAAGCAAATTGAGGAAAGGGGCTACTTGCGCAGCATAAATGACACTCTTGCCACATTTCTTTTGTCCCCCTCGATCCCCTTGTTAGAATCTCACTCAGGTGTGTGCACACAGCCTTGCAGAGCATGTCTCGATATAATCTCCTAGATTGAGAAATTGTGTTTTACTCATGCCCCCTTTGCTTGCCTCCAATTAAGTCCAGCCTACTGCTGCCGGAAATACAGCTCCATAGTTACCTTGCTGTTCTGTGAACATCCCCTCCCAGGAGTATTCCGGTTCCTGAGCCTTTAAGTCCTCCAAGACAGGTGCTAAGTAAAGGCCACGTCTCTTCACGATTCGGGGAAGGGATAAGCTGCACGCACAAAAAAAGAGAGCATTTATGTGAATGCACTTTAGTGTTTTTTGTTCCTGCCTAAAGCCTACACAAAGGTGACATAACCACACCAAATATACAGTAATTCATAATTAGGAAATAAAGTGACAAAAATAAAAAAAAGTACAGTTCTAATATACTTGACAGTAGAAACGACGTTTGTGTTGTGACGGCTAGGCCTCTCCTCACTGGAGCCCCGTGGGTCTGGGGCCCTGCACACCATTAACATAAACACACAGAGACAGTGAGCTCTGCAACCTTTCTTTATTTCCCTCTGCAGGTTTCCGTTCCCGGCCTCTACTAGCCCCTCCTCTTCCACCTCTTCCCCTTGTCCTTGGCTTCCCTCTTCTTCCCTTAAGGTGGTTCGCTCCTTAAGGTGGACTGGCCATGCTTTGTGTCACACTACCCCTCCCCTTGCTTATCATCTTTGAAGGGCTTAATCTTTCTCCTCTGCGTTCTGCAGGCCTTCGTGGTATTCGCTTTTGTCTTGTTCTCTTCCGTTGTTTTTCTTCTCTGCAACCACACCAGGACCTGTGTGCCCTCCTAACGAAGCTGCCCAGGGTGAGATCTTCTTCCCATGGTGTTTGTGCTCAGGGTCCATTCTGTCGTGTCTCCTCGGTGAAGTCCTCGGTTCCCTCAGCGGCATTGACCCTGTCATTCGCTCCTGTTCCACATCCTTCCTCCCCATTGGTTGGTATTGTCCTCTCTGGCATCATTAGCTGCCTTTCAGGCTGGGAGCCTTTCCCTTCAGCCCAGATGACGCTGGCATTTGCTGTTGCCGATCCCCTTCTCTCTCTTCATCCTTGGAGGGCAATATCTGAAAACTGTTTTCCGGGCCTTTTTTCTGTCCATTCAAACTCTTTGCCTAGTACCCCCTTTCTTTGGCGTCCTGCTGAGCAGCCCTACTCTTGTGTTTCTCTTTTCAGCCATGCTATTTGGTTGCCGCTGTTGTGGGCCATATATTTTGAAGCCAGTAGATGGGTTTGTTTCCCATCCCACCCAGTAGACGTATTGTGCAGTCGGCAAGTTGTCGTCATACTGACGGTTGGTGTTATAGTATAGTCCCGTGTCCTGGTCATAGTGACAATCCAGGGATTCGTCGTATTCGTAGATTGAAGTGTCAGGGACTGCCTTTTTGACACATGGAATCATATTGGTCGGAGGGGGGCGGCCTGTGTAGCAGTATTTGTGCTGGGCGTCTCAGTGGCAGCCGGGGTCTCTGCAGTGCTAGTACAGGCCTGAGGCACGCTGCTTGGCTGTTTGTATGGTCTAGGCCTCTGACAGCCCATTGCTAGCACCACCTCTAGACTGATGATGTCATTGATACACCTGCCCATGCTGCACGTGGCCTTCTCGGTAACTGGAGTCTGCTCTTGCCTCATGCTCCTGCTTGGGGGGCCACTGATCAGCGGCAGCAGCTGCGCTGGCTACGGTGAAGGCTGTGGCCCAGTTTCCCACTGGGAGGACCATGTGTTTGCACACCTTTACTCTGCAGTCAGCTGTACTTCCTTTGTCCGTTATCTCAAGTGGTGGGTGTCCCCGCCTCCCCACCTGCAGACCTTGAGGGGCCTCCCGTGTTGAAGCATGCTGACTCTCTATCAGTCCTCTATTCTGTTGTGGTTGCTTGTTCTTGGTAAGTAGAGTGTTACCCTTGGCAGGGGGCGCATGCAGAGAAACTGCGGTTGTGATGTGTTCCACTGTTCTGTAGGGTGCCATGTTTCGAAGTGTGATAGTCTCATTGTGACATTTTTTTGAGAGCATCGTTTTTTGCACTCCGGAGGAGTAGTGTTGGTCACAGTCAGATTTAGGAGCACCACCTCTACAGTCCAGCCTTCCCTCAAAGGTGTATGGGGGTCACTTGTTGTCTGGCCCCTCTTCCCCTTTTGGTTTGGGCTTGCTGTGGTGTATAGTGGTGTGTTTCTCTTGACTTGATTCTTGTCTTGTTGGTCTTGATGTCTTGATCGTGAGGGCCTCTGTGGGTGACTGCGTCGTGCCCCATCTCTGGTTGACTTTTATGGGTAGGCCCGGTAGTGTCCTGCTATGTAGTGTTCCTGGCCTGTGCTCTTGTTCCTCAAGGGTGTCTCTACATGCGTTAGATCCTCTTTGGGTTTATAATCCTCCCTAGCGGCATAGTGTGGCGGCCACGTGTTTTTGATTGTCCCTTTCTTCTCCTGTCCCTACGGTTGTTGATGTTGTGGTGGTCGCCGCGCTGCTACTCTCCGTGCAACCGTGTGTGATACGCCGCCCCCCTGGAGAGGTTTTCCTTGGTGGCGTAGTGTGGATGCCACTTACATTATGCATGCTGTTATTGTCCTTGCAGCCGTGTGCGATGTGTTGGCTCATGTATCGGCTCTCTCTGCGAGAGGTTCCCTGGTGGCGTAGTGCGGATGCCACATGCTTTGTGCACACTGCTCCTCTCACTGCAGCCGTGTAGTCGGTTCCCCTTGGTGGGCGTGTAATGCACGCATCCCTCCACCTCCTACTGCTGGTGAATGTGGCTTACCGTTGGCTGTGTGGGTGCCCCTCACCCCCTGACTTGCTGGCTAACACCTGGCGCTGCTTCTCTGGGCCAGCTGCTACACTGTGTTGGGTCCTCCTCACCATGGCGTGTCTTCCTGGTGTCCTCGGTCCTCTTTTCCAGACCAGGTTAGCCTCCTCTTTCACCGGATCTCCAACAAGGGTCACTCGTCTTCCACAGCGGCTGTCCTTCTTTTCTTCTGCGTCCTGTTGGGGTCCTCCTCACCCTTAGTTACACTCCTGTTAGTGGTACTGGTTCTGCATCCGGGCACACAGCGGTTCTGTCTCCTCCTATATTTGGTACCTCTCCAGGCCCTCACCTTGGGCATTCTCTTCCATGCCCCCTCCTTGGGCAGTCTCTCCTGTGGCCCCCTCCTTGGGCAGTCTTTTCTGTGGCCCCTTCCTTGGACAGTCTATCTCTGCGGTGCACTTTTATCTAGTTGCACTTTACTCCTTCTATTCTTGTGTGCTCCACTGGCGTCATCATTTTTGTTTCCTCTGCAGGTCATATTCTTGTGCCGTATGTTTCTTTTCTTTTCTTTGGGTTATTTGTGGTTTGCTTTATTCTGTGTGTACACTTCTTTCGCGTCGTAATCTCTTCTCTGCACTCCATAGTATGTACTTCACATAAGTCCTTAATGCAGGTGTCTTCCCTTGGTGCTGCCGTGGCATGTCCCTTTCCCCCTGTTTTTCTTTCTAATGTGGGTGTGCAGCATATAGCTGCCTCTCCCCTATTTGCTCTTTGGACTGATGCGGCATGCGCGGGCAGTGGCTCTCGCCTCGAGCACATCATCTGCTAATGGTACATAGCTGCCTCTCCTCTATTTGCTCTTTGGACTGATGCGGCATGCGCGGGCAGTGGCTCTTGCCTCAAGCACGTCCTCCGCTAATAGGAGTATGCATCGAGGCACGGTAGGCACGTTCTCCTCGGGCTCCTCTGCTTGGCTGTGTGAGTGAGAGGATGCGCCCGTTACCAGCACCGGTGGAGCGTCGGTTGAGCACCGGGCCGCTCCGTGCATGTTGGGGATTATCCTGGGTCATTCGCTGAACCTCCTCTTCATGCAGCAATCCACTGGCTGAATGTGCTGTGCTCTGGTCCTCTACGCCGCTCACAGCACACACAATGTCCGTCCCTCTCTTTCTAGTGGATGTCAGTGTTTCGGATTCCTTGGCCACGGGTGCTCCACTCATGTACTCGCGTGGACCTTTCCCTTAATCTCCAGCTGTTGTGACCTGGTTGGCCTCTCCTCACTGGAGCCCTGCAGGCCCCGCAGGCCCCGCAGGCCTGGGGTCTCGCACACTATTTCCATAAGCACACAGTGACAGTGAACTCTGCAACCTTTCTTTACTTTCCCTCTCCAGGTTTCCTTTCCCGGGCTCTACTAGCCCCTCTTCTTCCACCCTCTTCCCCTTGTCATTGGCTTCCCTCTTCTTCCCTTAAGGTGGTTCTCTCCTTAAGGTGGACTGGCCATATTTCATGTCACAACAGTTTGGTATTAAGTTCCCCCAGACGCAACGAGTAGAATGCATGAACATTATAAACAGATTAAAATCGGATTTGACTAGTATGCAGGGACTGATAATAAATGAAACCCATTAGTGCTATGCATTTGACTGGCAACTGAACACATCTGCTGGCTATTTGCCTGACTTAGTGTAAGCAGGAGGGATCGGTTAAAGCAGTTGGATATTCTTGAGACAAAGCATGAAACAGCCGCGCTAATTACGTTTCAGCCAATTTGGAAAATGAATCCAGTGTTCCATCTAGACTTAGACGAAAATCTCATGGAGGCATAAAACACGGCGCTCTTCCAAGATGGAGAAGGAAGTTATGGTAGAAAAGCAAACTCTGCTTCGTGGCCTTTCTACGCCTTCGAAAAGGACGACATTTGGCTGGAGTGCAAAATGAAGGATAAAGACTTCACACCATGCTTTTATGCTTTCATTTTGTGTTCTAGTCCGTTTTAAAATGCCCCCCCCTATATGGAGTCGTAAAAAAGCTAACAATAGAAGCATTCAGCCTTATTTTCTAAAAACCATTGATTGCTTGCGGGGGACCAACCATGTTAGCACTTATGCGCTGGTGGTTCCTCTGCATTTTTCAACAGAAACACGGCAGCTGCGACAACGAAAGAGTTAAAGCAACGCAACGTTGCTTTAACTACTGCATTGCCCTCTCCGTCTCCTGAACAAGTAAAGGACGCCTACAAATTACGCGTTGCAGGTGGCGTGTATTGATGGATTCCTGTGGAATCCACCTGTTTTTCTTGGGGGGCGGGCAGAACTCGAGCCAGATTCCATCGGAATCCATCCGTTTTGCGCCTGCATGAAAATGATCTAATCTCTGCTCCGTGCCCCTCCTCCGGCTCGTCACTGGTCAAAAATGTTGCAAAGCGTTACATGGAGATGTGAAAGCATTAAGCCTCGCCGTTACACCTCCATTGTATACCCCCTCGACCCCCCCATTTAAAACGAGGCCCATTAGAATGTTACATTTCTGTGAAAATCTGGATTCGGGCATTTATTTCCTGCATATTACAAGGGAGACTGGAATGTCCTTTTATGAAGCCTGCAGTTTAGTTTATTATAAATTGGGACATGAATATGGCAAGATGGTTGTGTAGCCTATTAGCCAATAGGGTCGTCAGTGAAAAGACCTTTTTAGAAAAAACAAACTAAAAAAGATCGATTTAGAAAGACAGCTCTGTGAATGTGCCTGTCAGGCACATCAGTAGCTGGAAGAGCCGTCCGGAAGAACAGGTATGTGTGTGTCTGTAAATGTGTGTTTCTGTGTGAGTGAGTGGGTGTATGTTTCTGTGTGCATATGTGTAGGGAGTACGCTTGTGTTGTAGCGGGTGAGAAAATGGGGTTACGGGGGTTAACCCCCCCCAATTAACAAGAGAATTGGCGCGACAGGCTGGAGGTGGGGAAGGAGGGGGCAGTATGTGCTATTTCAGCATTTTGAAGCCAACACAAAAACCGCCCAAAGAAATCGGTCTATTTTGTGTCCGGCCTTTATGATGTAGGAATATGACAAAGAACCGCCAATAGCAGGGATACAGGAGAATGCCTCAGGCAATCAGCTTTGCAGAATATAGGTCCATAGCTGCATGGTAATTCACTGCAATTCTTCAAAATTGCAGGTTTGTCCAACAGAATGGCAATCCACCCTTAACACTGAGGGGATCATTTTATAAAAAGTGTCAATTTCCTTCCTGGGGACCGCCAACGTCACCACCTATTTGCTGTTGGGCCCTTGAATTATCTTTGCACGTTTTCAAAACTAAGTGTTGAATAAAAGAGTATTAACAGAGGTTATCTTACTCTTTCATGTTGCTCTCGGTTTTGTAAAACCTGTGAATGTGGCCTGCAAATTACACATTGCAAACAACATTTACAATGGAATCCACCGGCTTTTGGCCAGCTGCTAAATTTTGTGTAATTCAGCCTTAAACGAATTGTAGGCAAAGGGGGGAGGCACAGCAGTGATGTTAGCTATGCTTCGTTCCCCTTCACTGCCATCAGAGTAATTGGCTGTAGAGGTAAATAATCAAGGAGTAAAAGCGTTACATTTTTATTTTACACCTTCTTTTCCCGTTTAGCCCCATGTAAAACGACTCTGTGTGATAATTGCTATCAAAAGCTTTCAACCCAAAATGGCTTCAGAAAACAGACAAGCACGGCATTGCAAGCAAGAATTGCTCACGTGTCTGACCGTTCTCTGTATCTCACCTGTGTTGTTTGTCTACATGTACCCTCGCTGCAACCATCTTGTAACCTGGTCACTTGCACGTATCGCTGTCATCCATGCCTGCATAATTTGCAACTACATGTAACCTGTTGTTCTTGTCTAAGTCTCTGGCGCCCAGTTACCTCAGAGTTTGGCGCATGGTATAAATAAAGAAACTAATGGAAAACGGAACTTTCCATGCAGCTTTGGCAGGAATCCACGTTTTCAGTGGTTCATCGTCTATGACTGGATGGACCCCGCCTTTATGACTCTTCAGTCCTCTGCCACTGTCTTTCAATTAGTAGAAATGAAAGAAAGCACTCTGATCTGAACACCTGAAAGGAAAGTTACACTGTAAATGCCTACTGCCTTTGCTGATACTGGAAGTGAAACCTTCACACCAGGGACGTTTTGTTTTACCCACAGAATGTCAGGAATCCTCCTTCCACGTTCAGTTTTTTGCTTTCTGTTTTGGTCACTCTTGCAGTTACCACGTACTTCATAGCATTACTCACTGCATTTGCTTCCGGTCTGCTGAAGACAGCTCTATTATTACATGTAACCAGGCATCTCCCTCGAGGCATGAGTTCTCAAGCAGGCTCTAAAGGCACCCACGACTCCCAGGTGAGGGGGGAATTGGTTTGAGTTGATTTGAGGAGTGCTTAACAATGCAAGATGGCTCAGCTAGTAACTTTATCCATTTCTTTCTGAACTGCAGGCCCAGGTTGAGTCGGGGTTAGTGGTTTCTCCTCAATCTTTGATGTGCAGAGACCAACCAGGCATGAAGACTGGACCTAAGCATTGGAGACCAGGTGGGATGACTGATTTGTGTTTCCTTGGACATTTTCTTCAGTGTTCAGAATGTTTATCGGACCACAGGCTGGAGAGGATTTAATGGACAGTCATGGATGAGGTTGAGCTTAAATTGTTACCAGCATGCTACTTTCTGGTCCTGATTTTCATTGGACCAATTCCCGCATTCTGAGTGGTGTCGTCTTGGTTTCCTATAATGCATTCTGTATGCCTGTGCGAAGCCCAGGGTCCTGGCTAGTGCTGGTAGATTTTCCGAGGGACACTGACTCTTTCAGCAATTGTCAGAATGCACTCGTAGGTCGGTTTTTGATTTTGGCCTGCATTGTTCAGACACCCGCAGACTGCCCCTGGGGGGTAGCTGTGTCCAGTACAAATCAACACAACATAACATAAACTAATAGCTCTGTGGCAACACGCGGGCTTGGAAGCAAAACCACGGTGAGCAAACAAAAAAAACAAGCGAATTATAAATAACCTGCCTTTCCACAATGAAACTAGCGCCTAGCTAGCTACGGGTTATGTGCACTGTAAATACATGCAAAACGAAATAAATGAATAAATTAATAAAGGACTGCTATTAAAGTTTCCAGGATGCCTAGAGGTGATTTTGCAGCTGATGAACGTTTAGCAGCTTTCTGTGCTTGCAATTTGCTTTCTTGAGGAGTTGACCTTTGTCTTCTATTTCTTGCAGTGCTCTCCTTTGAGTTTTCAGATGTAGTCAAATAGAATTCTGGCATTTTGTGATATGACTGCCTAACAGACCATACTTTGGTTGATCAAGGTCATGAATTGTTGACTCCTGATTGCTCAGAGGGATTCATTCAACCTTGTCTTATACATGTTCTTCAGCATGAGGAATCTTCTTTCTGCCTGTCGGGCAGATTCATTTGAGGCAAGGCAGCCACTTGGGATGCAGCACAGTCTGTCCCTCTTGTTTACATTTTCTAAGCAGATACCTGTGTTCTTTCAAGTCGTATCAACGTCTGCACATTGGGTATTCTGGGACTTCCTCCAGATAATACTTCTTACGGAAATTGATAAATATGCTCTGTTTATTCAGTATTAGTACCCGGCGAGGGACAATCAGATTGTATCAATCAATCGGATTTGCCCTTATAGGGATGTTGTTACCCGGCCGAGAAAGACTCACCTGCTGCCCAGAGCACCGCTATCCCACAGAGTTCCTTCCCTTTTTTTCCGGCTGCCATAGAAAGGGAGAAGGGACTATATATAGTTCCATTGCGACAATTTTCTTTGTTTTCTTTTCATTCTATCTTTTTAATGGCCACCATGGAAAGGGAGAAGGGACTATGTGGAACCATGGCAGACATTTTCTTTGCTTTTTTTGCTCGAATTGAGAAACGGTTGACACTTCATTTCTCAACTTGAATAAAAATACTATTAGTACCCTGGTACAACGTGCTGGGGTACTAATTGCAATATAATCCTCATAGGGGGGGGCATTACCAGTCGGGTAATGCCCCTAGGGCAAAGTTTAAGCCTTTTCTGACCAGTAATGCCTCCCTCCTGGGGTTCCATTGCTTTAATAAACTCCGGGGTATAGCAGTTTTTATAGGATGATGTTTTTTAATTGTTGTCTGCATGGCTCAAATCCTTTATGCTTTGCTATGCCCAATTTTGTAAGGAATATTACGAGGAAGGGGGATATAGGGGTAATGCTTAGATTACTTTCCTGTAATTCTCCTTTCACTTTTGTCCTACTCTTCTTTGTCATAGTCCTTACATCCCTTCCTGCCCTTCCCAAGAATCTGTTGCATTGGCCCAGAATGGGCAAGTTTAGGAAATCCAGACGTTTTATACCACACTTGGCGGAGTGGGTGCGAATGGCTCTGAAAACCAATGGCAAATATTAAATGAAACAGGAGTTGCTGCACTTGAGGACTTTGATGAAGATAGGTAGGATTAGACATATTGAGGATTACAGGTAGTTAATGAAGACACCTCACACAAGTTAATTGTGAGAGACTGGTGCTGGGCCCCTAGAGCTGTTTTTCTGCACAGAAAGAAGATCTATTTGAAGCAGGGTAGTGGTAAATGACTTAAAAATTCAGGAAAGGTATGTAGAAGGGGAAAATAAAAGATACATCTAAAAGAAAACAGTAAAGAAACAAGAAGAGGATTAAACAAGAGGGACAGAAAGGGATGGAAAGGAATGTTTTGATTTAATTGATTTTGATGTTGGGTGGTTTTACAAAGTGCAGGCGTATTACCCGACGGCAACTTTGCGCTTTAGTATAACCAGGTAGAATGGAAGAAGATCTTAGTCTGCAAGTATTACCCACTATTTGTGTTCCATCAAAAAGTGCTGTCATTGGTTGTAAGTCAAATTAAATTGCTGAGTTTTAATTTGTTCTTTAAACACTGGATTGGTTGAGTGAAGTCATTTATAGCAAAGTTTGGATGCCTGACACTAAAGCACCTCCCACCAAGGTGTTCCTTCTTGTAAAATGGTACTTTCAGCAATGTCAAATTCTGGGACTACAGATATTGGATGAGTTTGCAAAGTTGGATTTTGTTTGAAAGAAACGTGAAGATCTGAGTGAATGAAAAAGAAAGTTCATTGCATTAAAAGATGAATGACTGGAGAAAGGGTCTAAAAGAGTAAAAATAGAGAAAAATCAGACTTAGCTTGCAACTCATGTGCAGACAGACTTAGATGGCAGAAAATAATTCACACTAGCCCCACAGAGAATGGTAACGAGTTGGATAACATGCAGAGTCACTTAAAGACTAACATTATTCATTAAGCAATAAGCCCCGAACTGGGGCCTTAACGAAGTCCCTGGGGCATTACCGGACATGGTAATGCCCCGCACCCCCCAAATACCCTGGCGAGGGGCTTATTGCTATTAGCAGCCCAGCCCCTTTGGACTGGGGTACTAAAAGCAACTTTATTCAGTTGCGATAGACGCTCTGGCATTTTGCAAATGAAAAAATGAAAAGAAAATGGCTGCCGTGGAAGGAGAAACGATGTCCGTTCTCCCTTTCTATAGCGGGCATTGAAAAGAGTAAATAAAAAGAAAACAAAGAAAATGGTCGCCATGAAAGGGAGAATGACTACCTTTTGTCCCTTCTCCCTTTCCATGGCAGCCACTTGCAGGTTGGAATGATCAGCGAGGAACCGTGGAGAGGGCCAGCAGCAGAGGTAAGGCGTTGCCAGCCGGATAATAATCCGGCGAGGGCCAATGAGCTTTGTTGTTACAAGCTCATTCACCCTCGCCGGGTATTAATCTTGAATAGTCTCTGCGTTCAGCTTACACTTATCCTGCAATACGTAGGTGAAGAGTGCATCTCAATGTGTATCTTCTATTAAAATAATCAAATTGTGTTACACTATACTTGGGTCAGGTGAGCCTCCCCCTATTAGTTGACCTTGATTACTCAAGAGGAAGCTTGTGCGAGGGCCATTTGCCCTGATCATTACCTGCTTTCATATCATGAACATAGGGCCAAGACAAATCAACCTAACAGAGCTTTATCAGGAAAATCTGAATAAGGCCCATGCATGCGTGGACACTTTTGAGGGGCAATCAGCAGGCAGCCAGTATGCCCCTCCTCACCGTAAATGTGGCAAATTGGTTAGATAGCTGAACTAGGACAATTGCTATTGAATCATTGGTTCTTCACATTTCCAAATTGTGTGTTCTTTTACAAAACACTGTCTCCAGGCCTCTCCACATTACCTTGGTTTGAGTCAGTGAATATCACTATTGCCTTACTCCTCAATTCTCTTAAATGAGGCTGGTAAGGTCAGTCGCTGTTCCCCAAGAGATCAAGGATTCATACTCCAGCCCAGACGTAGAAGGGGTGCCTATCGATCCCGTCACCGAAGGAATGAATGCCACTGTGAGAGAAGCGACATCACAGTGCAGCAACATGTCTCCCTTTCGGGAAAACTTTTTTACACACTGCCTCTGGTTCCATGTCAGACAACCTATCCACAAAGAACATGTGGGAGCAGAACTGGTTGCAAGTCTGCAGTGCAAATGAGATGTCCAGTGGGTTGAGGGCCATGCTCACATTTTTTAAACCACTTTCTAAAAGCATGTGAGGAATGTGTAGGCACTCCTATTTAAGGTGGGTAAGGGATCTGAGGAACAAGTGCATGCATTATTTGTCCGAGACTGCATGTTTTGTATTGAGTGAGATAGCCACACATGGCTTATATTTGTATGCTGCATTGCTATATTTTCCCGGGATGCTGCAGGTCATGTATGAAAGCATTGGTAAGGCTGAGCTTGGCCCACATCAGTAGAACTATAGGGTGTGCTGCAAGCCTGACAGCAGCAAATTGGTAGAGCTGTGTCGGGGCAGAGCTTTGAGGAAAAGGGATTCAGAAGAATAAGAAGTGTATTGGCGAAAATGGGTTTGGGCCCTGTACTGGAATCCTTTGGGATGCTGCAGACAGCGCTGTGGTACATTGACAGATCGGAGGTTGGAGCATTGGTGGAACAGTTAAGAGCAGCCTGGTTGTCAAGTAGTCCCACGTCAGGCATGAGCAGACCATCTAGTAAATATTGTATTCTTTGAATTCAGGTACATGTAGTTTTACATTTTGGAAACATAAGCCTACATTTCCCAAAATGCCAAGTTAAAATAAGAATGGATGAGCTAAACATGTCTGCAAAGGACACCATGAGAGGTCTGGACAGAGTATCTGCAATACCAGGCTCAATTCTGGCATTTCCAAATCCCAGTAATCATTTGTCAACAGAAAGGCTTCTTCTGCAGGATTATTTCTACATTATTAGAATTTAATGTCTGTGATTCTGAGCCAAGGTGGTTCCATTGATCGGTGTCTCCTCCCTTTATAGAAGCCCCACTGTCGACCAACACCCATCGTTTACTCCTGTCTTTTCTCCTCCCAGGAAAGTTTGCAGGGATCGGCTGACTCCCGTGTTTTTTCTGGTGGCATGAAAAGTACGTACACCATTCCGAGAACCTGCGCGCATAACAGTACCCTCCCCCAAAGATGGGCCCCGTCTTCTCGAGGCCCAAAACTCAGACAACAAACGAGGAGCATGAATATGATCGACAGGCTCCCATGTCCTCTCTTCTGGACCGTAACCCTTCCAAACCACATAATACATTCTGACACCCCTGGAAACCTTGGTATCCAGGATCTTGTGGACTTCATACTCCTCCTCACCCTGCACAGACAGGGGAGGCGGGCGGGAAGGGAGAGAGGTACCAGGATGAAAGGCCTTGACGAGGGACACATGGAAAACAGGGTGTACTTTCCATTTGGCAGGGAGAGACAGCCGTAAAATGACAGGATTTATTACCGCAGTGATAACAAACGGACCGACATATCGTGGGAGAAGCGCTCGTCTACCAGGGATACGCAAATTCTTCATGGAGAGCCAAACTTTACCCCCCACAACATACTTAGGAGATGGAGAGCGATGGGCATCAACAAATCGTCTGGCAGTAGACTGAGCACTGTCCAGGTGTAGTTTAACCTGCGACTGTATTGAAACAAGTCGCTGAATGCAAGAGGAAGCTGCAGGGTGGTGAGCGGGCAAGGCCGGAGAAAGAGGCATCGACCTAGGATGCCTACCATATAAAGCAAAAAATGGCGAAGAACGTGTAGAGGTATGGAGAGAATTATTATAAGCGAACTCTGCCATAGGAAGCATGGACAACCAGGTGTCCTGATACTGGTGAGTAAGACATCTAAGATACTGTTCCATAGTTGAATTGAGACGTTCGGTCTGTCCATCCGTTTGAGGATGGTACGAGCTGGAATAGCGCTCATCAATACCAAAAAAAGCGGTAAGAGATTTCCAGAAACGAGAAGTGAATTGTGAGCCCCTATCAGTAATGATAATGCAAGGGAGGCCAAAAAAACGGAAAACATGTTTAAGAAACAGATCCGCCAATGTAGGAGCAGCAGGGAGTCCTTGGCAAGGTACGAACAACGCCAATTTAGTAAAGTAATCAATGACCACCCAAATGGTATTGAAGCCAGAAACCGGGGGCAAATCCACCACAAAGTCCATGGAAATCATATACCATGGATAATCAGGAACAGGCATAGACTGAAGCAAGCCGACAGGTTTGGAACGAGGACTTTTACATTGGGCACATACGTAACAACAAGCAATGTGTTCAGTAACATCTTTAGCTATAGAAGGCCACCAGCACCACCGTTGTAGCAGATCGATGGTCTTCTTGGTACCCGGGTGTGCTGCTAGCATTGACTCATGACACCACTTGATGGCCTTCTTACGTGTATCTTCATCTGGAAGAAATAGCAGACCCTTAATATGAGGCAACCCTATTATGACTTCAATGTTAAGTCTGGCGGTTTCCACAGGATTATCTCTCACCCATTCCCGTAATCCATCACGCAAGGTGGGTTGTAGACTACACGCACAGATCACTTGGTGTGGTAATAGAGGACGACCATCTGTACTTGGAGAAGATGACTCGCCATGAATGCGCAAGAGTGCATCGGCCTTCGTGTTTAAAGAACCGGGCCGGTAAGTAATGGTGAAGTTGAACATAGAAAAGAATTCATGCCACCTAGCATGCCGAGCAGTGGAACACTTAACGGACTGTAAGGCTACTAAATTCTTATGGTCAGTAAAAACCTGAACAGGGAATGCTGTACCCAGTAAGTGATGACGCCAGGTCAAAAAGGAGTCCCGTACCGCTAATAACTCTCTTTCAGTTATAGTATAGTTCCGCTCATAGGAAGTCAGTTTCCTTGAATGAAATGCCACCGGATGCAACCCCTTGGTTTCTGGGCATTCCTGAGACAATATGGCACCAAGAGCAATGTCCGAAGCGTCAGCCTCTACGACAAATGGTAGATTTGGATTAGGGTGTTGAAGCACCGGAGCGCTGGTGAAAGCTGCCTTGAGACTCTGGAAGGCTTGATCACAAACATCGTCCCAATAAAAAACCACTTTACTGCTCGTCAAAGAGGTCAATGGGGCGACCAAAGTGGAGAAATCCTTAATAAACCGCCTGTAAAAGTTTGCAAAACCCAAAAAGGATTGCAGGGCTTTCAAAGAGGTGGGCGGAGGCCATTCCAAAACCACTTTAACCTTAGACTGGCTCATTTGGATTCCTTTACTGGTTATCTCATACCCCAGAAATTCCACTTCCGAAGCATGGAAAATACATTTCTCTAACTTAGCAAACAGATTATTCTCACGCAATCTGTGTAACACACGGGAAACGTGTGTAACATGTAAGTCATAGGATGTGGAGTATATCAATATGTCGTCTAGGTAGACTATAAGAAACTGGTCCATCATGTCATGAAAAACATCATTAATGAAATATTGAAATGTGTCGGGGGCATTACAGAGCCCAAACGGCATGACTCTGTATTCAAACAAGCCATACCTGGTTTTAAAGGCTGTTTTCCACTCGTCTCCACTACGGATTCTTACCAAATTATAGGCACCGCGTAGGTCTAATTTGGTGAATATAACGGAAGAACCCAGCTGATCCAGAAGTACTGAGATGAGAGGAATGGGATATTGATTCCGAACAGTAATGGAATTGAGAGCCCTATAATCAATACACAGGCGGAGGTCCCCCTCTTTTTAGGCACAAAAAATAAGGGAGAGGCCGCAGGTGAACGAGAGGGGCGTATGAAACCAGTTTTCAATGACTGATCAATGTATTTCTTTAGAATGAGGTCTTCCTTGTGGGTTAAGGAATAAATCCTACCGGAGGGTAGTTTACCCCCCGGGATCAGATCAATAGGACAGTCATAGGGTCTCTGTGGAGGCAAAACCAAACCACCTCCTTCATCAAACACATCTTTGAATTCCGAATATTCAGTAGGCAAAGCACTGGTGATAACTGCTCCAACAGTAGAAGCGATATCCAATAGACGACGACACGGACTACTCGCTGGGAGTTTGTTCTTCCAACACCGGTTCTCGCAAAATTCTGACATAAGTTCAATACTGCCTGAGTGCCAATCAATGATAGGATTATGCAACCGTAACCACGGAAGACATAATATGAGCCTGAACTGAGGTGCAGATATAAGATCAAAGAAGATAATTTCGGAATGCCCCATCAAGGTTTCCATTTCCAAATCCTCTGTCTGCTGGATGACCATTCCTGAAACCAAGGAAGATCCATCCACAGCGTTTACAACAACGGGATTTGCTTTATTAATAGTAGGAAGACCCAGATCCTTGGCATACAGGGAATCAATGTAGTTTCCTGTGGCTCCAGAATCTATGATTGCTGTGGCTTGAACTATCTTGTCTTGTGATAGCTTGAAATATACCACTATTTCAATCAGTTGGACAGATAAGAGTCCTTGGATACGTAATTGCTTGGCAACTGGACTCCTTTCATTGCCGAGCTTTCGCGTTTCCCTGTTTCTTGGAGGGTTTCTTGGTACAAACTTGGTACAAACTTTCAATAAGTGTTCCGAAGATCCACAATAGAAACATAGGTTGTTTTTCTTCCCATGCTCTCTTTCTTCTTGTGAAAGAGGACCTCGGGTAGCTGCCCCAATCTGCATTGGTTCTGATGTACTAGGGGAAGATAAAGGGTTGACTTGGACGTCAGGAATCAGACCACGTTTCTCCCCTTTTCTGGCAGCTTTACGAGCGTCTATCTGAAGAACTAGTTCCAGTAGTTCTGGAAAGGAGGCTGGAACTACAGGTACTATAGCAAGGGTATCCTTTAAAGATTCAGACAGACCTTCATAGAACAATGAGGCCTTCTTATCATCCGGCCAAGCCGTCTCAGCAGCTAATTGATTGAATTTGGCTAAATAGGCCAACAGCGTCATATCCCCTTGCTGCAGGCTTAATAACTCCAACTCCATGACTTGGGCTTTGTATCGAGTATCAAACACCTTCCCCATGGCTTCAATCAATGCGTCACAATCGAACAATAAAGGGCTACCCTCCTCCAAAAGAGGATTAGCCCAGGCAGCTGCTGTACCCCCAAGATGGGACAACAAGAAGGCTGCCTTAGTAGCAGAATCAGGAAAAGCGCCTGGTCGACATAAAAAGTGCAAACGACATTGATTCAGAAATGTCCTGAAATGTTTTGGGTCCCCATGGAATCTTTCTGGTGGAGCCAAGGGAAACTGGGAAGTAACATACACCGGTCCGGCCCCCGCCTGTGCAGGTTCAACGACCGGGGGAGTCGGTAATACTGGTGCTGCATGAGGCAAGGGTTGTATGGCTGTTTGGAGCTCTAGAATTTGCTGCTGAGTGGTGGCATGAACATTGGCCATATCTGTTCTCAAATCCGCCACTAATTGAAGGAGGTTAGCTAGGGTCTCATTGGGGTCCATGTTTAAAGGCTTCTGATTATGTCAGAATTCCTCTTCACTGGTTGACCCCGTAGTGTAGAAGAAGAATTCTTCCCACCAATGTACCCCTCTGAATGATAACAATACACATACAGAGGGATCCATTAATTGAAAGATGTTTGGATATCCCTCCGAGACCATCGTAGCTGTAGAAGGAAAGAAGCACAATTAGTATCCAAGTATACTGTGTGGCTTCACTAAATACTAACACTCCTCCCACACTAACCTGCTCAAAGATAGAACTGATCCTAAATTGATTAACCACGATCTGAGCAGGAATCGGGAAATATTAGGAATATTCTGCAAAAACAAGTGACCTCTCTGGTTACAATCCCTATTAACACTAGACTACCAATAACAAGAAAAGACACAGAGATTCTTACCCGATGGATTCCAGGGTTAATTGCACATGGTAAAGGTTCGTGATGAAAGAGAAAGATAATTTCCGTCTGAGTTAGAAGGAATACGGAAAGTCGAAGTGTTTTTACCAAATGGTGAAACAACTCCCGCGATGCAGCGGACGCTGTCCCACGTTGCAGCGGAGGCTGTTTCGCTGGACGGCGGATGTCTTCCCACGTCGCTCCCGCAGCGCAGCTGATGCTGTCCCACGTTGCAGCAGAGGCTGTCCCGCGGCGCAGCTGAGGCTGTCCCACATTGCAGCTGAGGCTGTCCCGCGGCGCAGCTGAGGCTGTTCCACGAAGTAGCAGATACTGTGTTTAACAGTACAAGAAGTAACCAGAAAATAGCAAGAGTGAATGAAGTCAACAACTTCAAAAGAAATCCTTTAAACAAACCAGGTCAAATCCATACGAGCAAACTTAGACTGAGGATTAGGCAATAACAACATCCAAGGGCAGAAGGCAAGGGTCGAAAACCAGTAAATCACTGAAGCACCAAAACAGACTAGGAATATCCAAAAGCAAGGTTGGTTAGAGAAGCAAGGGTTCAAGATACCAGGTAAACAAGATGTAAGGTAAGTAAACAAGTAGCGCCAAAAATGCTTGATCAGAAGCACTGAGCAGAGCAAGCAGGGGGGCGGGATTAAATACCCAATGTCACATGATCACCGCCGTGAACCAGCACGCACGTTGTATCTCCTTAGCAATGCATTGCTAAGCTTCCATGGCAACCTCCAGCCGCCTCGAGATATTCCTCCCTGTGAACCACTACACAAAGTTCGGCTGACTCCCGTGTTTTTTCTGGTGGCATGAAAAGTACGTACACCATTCCGAGAACCTACTCGCATAACAGGAAGGTCAGGAACTTTCTGAACACTTATCCACACTGATCCTAGCTTGCATCAAATACATGGTGGAGATCTCAGGGTTAGCTCTAATTCCTGTGCTGTAGAATCGACTCTCCATCAAAATTATTTTCCTGCATGGTGGAGTTGAGGAAGCAAGGCTATTCATTGGTCAACTTTAACAGAATGGATGAGGAGGGAGGAATGATGGAGGAGAGAGGATGAGAACGGACGAATGCGAAGGATGGCTGATGACCAAGAAGGAGAAATAAGTAGTGAAGATAAGAGGTAAGGTGAAGGAATTAGGATTGAGGAGGGTGGCAGATGACTGAGGAGGAAGAATGAGCAATGATGTGGGAGAAGCAAGAATGAGGAGTCAGGTCTGAGGAGTGAGGGGTATCTGATGCTTAAGATAGAGGAAATAGTATGAGGAATGATCAGTGAGAGGAAGTAGTGAGGTATATTTAAGGTGATGGTGGAGAAGAAAATAGGACTTGTGAGGACTGAGGTATGAGGAATTAAGGTATGAGACACAAAGAGGGCAACATATGTCTAAGGAGGATGCATGTGGAGTAAGTAGTATTGAAGAGTGGTGACAGAAAGTTAAGATTTAGGAAGGAGGTAAACTCAGTGAAGAGAATGAATGAGAAGTGTTAAGTTGAAGTAAGGAGGAGGAGTACCTTTTGAGGAGTGAGGAGTGAGATATGAGGAGTGAACATGGGAGTTAATGCATGAACAGGGAGGAGGATGATTGAGGAGGTGGAATGTACAGTGAGGAAAAGAGGTGAAGAGCATGCTGCTAACATTTAGAATGCATCTCAGCGCTTATTATTATGTAAGCTCGAGGATCATGCAGAGGAGTGGGGAGGATACTAATAAGACTTAGGTGGAGGAATGTGAAGTGAGGAGGAATGGGGAGTAAGTATAAGGAGTGAGAAGGTCAACTTTTGACTGAGGCTTTGGAGGAAGAATGAGGAGAGAAGAGGAGTAATATGACATGAAGAGTGAGGAGGAGAGGCAATTCAAGTATGATGAATGAACAGGAAATAGAAAAATGAAGAATGTTCAGGACAAATGATGACTGAAGAGGCAGAATGTGAATTGTTGCGACGGTTAGAGGAATGTGGAGAAAGGGTGAGAATTGAGGTATGAGGTGTAACGAGAACAACTCATAGCTTACGAGAGCAAGCACAAAATGAGGAGAAGGAATGAGGAATATGGATGATTTGTCAGAAAGTAGACAAATTAGAACATGGAATTATGTCTTAAAATGCACAATGTCTGTGATAAGTGAGGTGGAGAGGAAGTGGGAGATAACGAAGATAACTGAACAGGGAATACTGATAAATAAGGAGGGGGAATTAAGACTGAGAACGAAAACTGATGAGTAGAGATTAGGAGCGAACAGTAGAAATGAGAATGTCCGAAAAAGAACACAGTACAGTTGCAAGTCTCTCCTCTCTTCTGGTGCACACAATTGCTTCTCTGGTTAGCAGAGAATTGTTCATATTCAGTTAAAGTCCTGTTTCTATTCTTTGTGATCCCCCATTAAACTCTGCGTGTCCCTCTGACAAATGGTTCTGTTTTTTAACCTCATATTTGCAGCAGTTTCCTGATTTTGACACCCATAGCTCCTACATGGTTATTGTTAAATTATATTTCTGTTGAAAATATCTCAGATTTTTTAGTTGCCTCACCTAACCATGGTCTGTCTTTTTGGGAAAATGCCTGTGACACATGCCTAATAAGTATGTTTTCTACCCTGCTATATTGTCTGGGAGCGCTCCCTGTAGAACTGGTTGAGGGCTTTCCGTTTTGGAGGGTGATGCAGTGTCCTGCCGGTGGGTGTTGTTTAGCCGCCACATTCTGCTGTATTTCTCGCAGCTGCCTATTTGTTTCACTCCTTGCACATCATCCAGTCTTCTTTGCCTGTCCCGAATGGAGGACTCTTTTATTCATATTACTTTATTTCGGCCTATTCAGACCGTAAAAGACGAATCAATAAATAAGAACTAATGGAGGACCATCGTGTCACAATGCTGGTGAGTCCATTGCCAGCTCCTTGATGCTTTGTGGTTCTTTCCCATGTCTCTGCCTTGTTCCCAGTTCCAGGTCCTATTCCAACACCCATTTCTCCCCCTCTTCTTAATGCATCACCTGCTAGCCCTTTTCCTGCTACTCATCATTCCTACTTCTTGCCTTCCTGAGTCAGCCGTTTAGTTCTTCCTCCTCTCCTAACTGAGTCTGTGGCTATGTCTTGGAGGACTACTGTTCTATTGCGGCTCTTTTAATACCCTCCACTGTATTACAGTCTACACATTCCAACAAGGTGTTACTACACCTCTGTGCTTTCCCCCTTGGAGAGTTTTCCCTGCACCTGGGGAGCATCCCAAGTGACCAGCTAGAATCCCTTTGTTTATCCAAAAGTAAGGGGAGACACAGCGGCTACAGGTAGGGGTCGCTACAACCTCTACACTTATCGAAGGACACAGAGGAGTATGGTAAGGTCACCCACTGATACAAATACATTTACTTCAGTTTTACCAGAAAGTAAAGGGCAGCTTCCTACTGAGCAAATGCAAATAAGTTGGTTTCATCTCAGAAGATTTTCTGAATTCAACAGTGACCTTCGTTCAACATTTTGATATCTCCCAAAATGTTGAGACCACAGCAGTTTGTGTCTTTTATAGGCTAACACACACCAGTCTGACCTTGCCAAATGTTATAAAGTTCTGCACACCTGGAATTGAATGCAGGTTTAGTAAAAGCATGAAAAATACTAGCTGTAATTATGCAAGACAATAACATGTTTAGGGGCTACAGCAAGACTGACGCTTGACAGTCCTAAACAACATATTTTTAAGTTTCTTGTCTTTTGAAATATTTTGTGAAAATAAATAAACAGGGTAATTCATAGAATTTCACACAAAAGTGGCGCATGCGGCTGGCACACAGTTTCTCCGTGCGATACACTGCGCCAGCCGCGTGCGATAAAATCCATTTCATCGCACAGCGTATTCATGGATTCCAGCCTCCAAAACCAGTCGTGGCGCAGAGTGGCACAGCGACCCTGCAGCAGCGCCAGTTACGCCCCCAAGAACGCCCTCGCGCAAGGAAAAGCCATCAAAATTCCCAATTCATCGCAAAGGGCTGTGCTAACCCTGGACCAGTTCACAGGGCTGCCAAACAGCAAACGCCAAGCCGGGAACATGTATTTCAGTGGTTCGCGGGAAGTTTCACATGCGATTGTCCTGGGTACGTGTACATCACGGGGTGCGCGTGAAGTAACACACGCGATTCCATCAGGGCACGTGTATTCCAGGGGTGTGCGGGAAGTATCACACGCAAAATCAGCAGGGTACGTGTATTTCAGGGGTGCGCGGGAAGTATCACACGCAATTCCATCAGGGTACGTGTATTTCAGGGGTGCGCGGGAAGTATCACACGCGATTCCATCAGGGCACGTGTATTTCAGGGGTGCGCAGGGAGCACTACACGTGAATTGGCCGTGTGGGTCCTCCCAGGTGTTCCCTCTACACCCTCCATGGCCCCTGCAGCCAGCCCACACCACAGGGGACTACCCTGCACCCCTGCTCATGTCCCGCAGGCAGCCCATCCACCATGGCCATGCACCTCAGCCAAGCCACATGTCACCTTGCACTACTGATCAACAACGCATGTCTCCCAGCACCCTCACCCCCCCAGCATCCAGGGGCACCCTCCACCAGGCCCCCACTCCTTTTTACCACCTCCCCCACCCCCCAGCAGTGCGAATCGCCTGTGTAAGTGTATATCAGGGTTGCGCGTGTAGTCTGACATGCAAATTCATCAGGGTATGTGTATTATGGGTCCGCGTGAACTTCCACACGCGATATCAGCAGGGTACGTGTATTACGGGGTTCGCAGGAAGTTCCACACGCGATTGCCCTGGGTGCGTGTATTTCGGGGTGCGCAGGAAGTTCCACACGCGATTTCAGCAGGGTACGTGTATTCCAAGGTGCGTGGGAAGTACCACACGCGATTGCCCTGGGCACGTGTATTTCGGGGTGCGCGGGAAGTTCCACACGCGAATTCAGCAGGGTACGTGTATTCCAAGGTGCGCGGGAAGATCCACACGCGATTGCCCTGAGGACGTGTATTTCGGGGTGCGTGGAAAGTTCCACACGCGATTTCAGCAGGGTACGTGTATTCCAAGGTGCGCGGGAAGTTCCACACGCGATTGTCCGTGGTGCGTGTATTTCGGGGTGCGTGGGAATTTCCACACGCGATTGTCCGTGGTGCATGTATTTCGGGATGCGCGTGAAGGTTCACACTCGATTTCAGCAGGGTACGTGTATTCCAAGGTGCAAGGGAAATTCCACACGCGAATCCAGCAGCCTACGTGTATTCCGGGGGTGCCGGGCAGTCCTACACGTGAATCGGCCGTGTGGGTCCTCCCAGCTGTTCACTCGACACCCTCCACGGCCCCTGCAGGCAGCCCACACCACAGGGGACTACCCTGCACATGCCCCGCAGGCAGCCCATCCACCATGCCCATGCCCCCCAGCCAACCCACATGTCACCTTGTACTACTGCCCACCAATGCATGTCCCCCTGCACCCCCACCCCCCAGCATCCAGGGGCACCCTCCACCAGGCCCCCACTCATGTCCCCCTGCACCCCCACCCCCCAGCACTGTGGGTCACTCTCCACCAGGCCCCTACTCATGTCCCCTGCACCCCCAGCCCCCAGCACTGTGGGGCACCCTCCACCAGGCCCCCACTCATGTCCCCCTGCACCCCCACCTCCCAGCACTGTGGGGCACCTTCCACCAGGCCCCCACTCATGTCCAACTCATGTCCCCCTGCGCCCCCACCCCCCAGCACTGTGGGGCACCCTCCACCAGGCCCCCACTCATGTCCAACTCATGTCTCCCAGCACCCCCACCCCCCAGCACTGTGGGCCACCCTCCACCAGGCCCCCACTCATATCTCCCAGCACCCCCACCCCCCAGCACTGTGGGCCACCCTCCACCAGGCCCCCACTCCTGTCTCCCAGCACCCCCACCCCCCAGCAGTATGGGCCACCCTCCACCAGGCCCCCACTCATGTCTCCCAGCACCCCCACCCCCAGCACTATGGGGCACCCTCCACCAGGCCCCCACTCATGTCCAACTCATGTCCCCCTGCACCCCCACCCCCCAGTACTGTGGGGCACCCTCCACCAGGCCCCCACTCATGTCCAACTCATGTCCCCCTGCACCCCCACCCCCCAGCACTGTGGGCCACCCTCCACCAGGCCCCCACTCATGTCTCCCAGCACCCCCACCCCCCAGCACTGTGGGGCACCCTCCACCAGGCCCCCACTCATGTCCAACTCATGTCCCCCTGCACCCCCACCCCCAGGACTGTGGGGCACCCTCCACCAGGCCCCCACTCATGTCCAACTCATGTCCCCCTGCACCCCCACCCCCAGCACTGTGGGCCACCCTCCACCAGGCCCCCACTCCTGTCTCCCAGCACCCCCACCCCCCAGCACTATGGGCCACCCTCCACCAGGCCCCCACTCATGTCTCCCAGCACCCCCACCCCCCAGCACTGTGGGGCACCCTCCACCAGGCCCCCACTCATGTCCAACTCATGTCCCCCTGCACCCCCACCCCCCAGTACTGTGGGGCACCCTCCACCAGGCCCCCACTCATGTCTCCCAGCACCCCCACCCCCCAGCACTGCGGGGCTCCCTCCACCAGGCCCCCACTCATGTCCAACTCATGTCCCCCTGCACCCCCACCCCCCAGCACTGTGGGGCACCCTCCACCAGGCCCCCACTCATGTCCAACTCATGTCCCCCTGCACCCCCACCCCCAGCACTGTGGGCCACCCTCCACCAGGCCCCCACTCATGTCTCCCAGCACCCCCACCCCCAGCACTGTGGGGCACCCTCAACCAGGCCCCCACTCATGTCTCCCAGTACCCCCACCCTCTAGCACTGTGGGCCACCCTCCACCATGCCCCCACTCATGTCTCCCAGCACCCTCACCCCCCAGCACTGTGAGGCACCCTCCACCAGGCCCCCACTCATGTCCAACTCATGTCCCCCTGCACCGCCACCCCCCAGCACTGTGGGCCACCCTCCACCAGGCCCCCACTCATGTCTCCCAGCACCCCCAACCCCCAGCACTGTGGGGCTCCCCCACCAGGCCCCCACTCATGTCCAACGCATGTCCCCCTGCACCCCCACCCCCCAGCACTGTGGGGCACCCTCCACAGGGCCCCCACTCATATCCAACTCATGTCCCCCTGCACCCCCACCACCTAGCACTGTGGGCCACCCTCCACCAGGCCCCCACTCATGTCTCCCAGCACCCCCACCCCCCAGCACTGTGGGCCACCCTCCACCAGGCCCCCACTCATGTCTCCCAGCACCCCCACCCCCCAGCACTGTGGGGCACCCTCCACCAGGCCCCCACTCATGTCCAACTCATGTCCCCCTGCACCCCCACCCCCCAGCACTGTGGGGCACCCTCCACCAGGCCCCCACTCATGTCCAACTCATGTCCCCCTGCACCCCCACCCCCCAGCACTGTGGGCCACCCTCCACCAGGCCCCCACTCATGTCTCCCAGCACCCCCACCCCCCAGCACTGTGGGGCACCCTCCACCAGGCCCCCACTCATGTCCAACTCATGTCCCCCTGCACCCCCACCCCCCAGCACTGTGGGGCACCCTCCACCAGGCCCCCACTCATGTCCAACTCATGTCCCCCTGGACCCCCACCCCCCAGCACTGTGGGCCAGCCTCCACCAGGCCCCCACTCATGTCTCCCAGCACCCCCACCCCCCAGCACTGTGGGGCACCCTCCACCAGGCCCCCACTCATGTCCAACTCATGTCCCCCTGGACCCCCACCCCCCAGCACTGTGGGCCAGCCTCCACCAGGCCCCCACTCATGTCCCCCTGCACCCCCACCCCCCACCAGTCAGGGGCACCTGCCAGCAGGCCCCCACACATGTCCCCCAGCCAACATGTCATCACAATCTAGATCCCTGGCCCTTATGGGCAGCCTCCAAATGTCAAACACCCACCCGAGTATTGCATCCACCCACTTAGAAATGGCAATTACATGATACAACTCCAATGGCAAGTTTGTAAATGAACACATGTCCCTCACATACACACAAAGGGTGTCAGTGAATGTCAAAACCCATATCATGATATGCATGAAACCAATGAGATGATACTACACATTGAAGTTTGAAGAAAAAATATGTATTAAAAGCAACATAAATTGAATCAAAAATAAACAAACGAAAATGGGAATTAAAAAAAAGAAAGCAGCATGTCCGTAAAATAATGTAAAACCACAAATCATAATCCAAAGGAAAGGTGTCCAAAGTCACAGTTCACAAAAGTAAATCCAATGGAAAATTAAAATCGAAAACCATTGCTCCATGGGTAAATCATAAAAAAAATAGAAAATCCAACAGTCAACTATATACAGATAAACAATCCAGGGTCCATGATCCCAACAGAAGAAATGAAACCTATCTAATAACACTACATAATAAAAAAAACTATATACAAAAATGTGGCCCATTGTCCAAAAGGTCCAAAAAAAATGCAAAACCAAAGGAAACCTAACACTAACTACAGAACTATTTACAAGGGCAGCGGGCCAGTCCGACGGCTCACTTCGGGATGTTCCTGGTCAGGGCATCATCGAACTCCTGCTCAATGTCCCGGAGGCGGTCCTCCTCCATGGCCCCGAGGGTCCGCAGGGCCATCGACATGTTCACCTCCAACTCCCTGCGGATTGCCTCGAGGCACTTGGCCCGCCTCAGGGCCCTCCGCATGGAGTTCTCCGCCCTGACCATCGTGAGCCGTGCCTCTTCCGCCCGCTGACGCTCCGCATCTATGGCGTGGCCCAACCGCTGCCACACAGAAGACACTTCCCGTCCTGGGTCCTCCTGCCCTCCGGCCGATGCCTGCCCCTCCGATGTCGAAGGCCCCGAGCCATCATGGCTCCCTCCTCGTTGCTGCTGCTACTGTGCCTGTGCCCATGCCCTGGCTCCTGCTGCCTGCACATCCTCCACCGCTGGGGTGCAGTTGTTGATGTGGCCACCCCTGCTGGACGTCCGACTCCCGACTGTGGCAGGGATGCCTCCTCCACCAGCCTGGCCGCACCGTCAGAGGCAGCTCCACAGGGCACCCAGGTGACTAATGGGTGGGAAGATGGCACGGAGGACGACTGGCGCATAGGGGGTTCAGTTGAGGAGGGGGTCTGAAGCCCCATCAAACGGAGGAATCCGGCCTGGGTGACCTGTCCCAGTAGGCCGACACGGTCAACGAGCCATTCGAGATGACGTGCAGTCTCCTCATGAAAAGACTGCAGGTCACCTCGCATGGCCCGTTGACGCAACGCCACACCAGTCAGGACAGGCTCACCCCGGACCCGGATAGCCACGTCCGCAGGCAGAGGAAGGCCAGTTGTTGTGAGCTCGTCCCCTGCCTGAAAACGGGTCTGGACGTAGGCATCCCTGCTGGTGCAAGATGATGCAGTGACAGGATCAGGGACACGATTGCACACAGGCACCTCCGCGGCGGCCTGTGCTGCCTCCTGTCCCTGGTCCTGCACTGCACCACTAGCACCAGTGGAATCCCCACCTCCAGACCCCGTCTCTGTCGCTTGCACGGCCTCCTCCTCCACCAAACCCCCCACCAACCTGGATGACTCTGTGCCATCTTCCCCCGTTGGGCCCTGTGGGGTCCCAGCTGCCCTTTCTGCTGCCCAGGAGTCCAACTCCGACATCCGCCTCTTGGACCTCCCCCCGGCAGCTGCGGCCTGGGACGCGGCACCGGACTACTCACTCCCCGACGAGATCACAACCTGGGAGGGGAGCCGGGCCTTGCGTCTCTGGCTGGCGGTGCGATCCCCGCCGCTGTGCTCAACAGCACCTTCTCCGCCCTCTTCATCAGTTGACGCTGCAGACAGGGAGAAATAAAACACAGGCATCAGGGCACTGTACAATGGACACATACACACATGACAGTTGTACATGAGTGGCATTGGCAAACCTCAGACATGGCATCACAATCGCCAACACACATGTCATTTCAACTTGCACACATGAGCCATACCACAGCCATATCGCAACTGTCAGCACCATCCATACACATACAACAGCATGAGCAGGCAAAGGTGAGCCAGACATCACATGCAACACAGGGAGTGCACTACACATGTACACACACCACCACACTTGCATGCATGTGTACACCTCTGCCAACTGTCGCAGTGTTCAGATCGGCATCCATGTCACATCTGCCAATCAGGCTTCCACATCCCGCTCTCACATGCATCCATGTTGCATCACTGTTGCACCCTTGTCAAATACACACACATGCACATGTACACAGTGCTGATACATGCAGCTGAAAACAACATCCATGTGTGACATCACGAACATGCCTACTTACATACACATTCATCCAAACATGTGTGCCCACACAACTGCATTTGCCATGCAAGCCTACACACACAAGCACCATCCATGTCTCACACATGACAGCCCTCGCATGTGTTAGCCTCACAGCCCTGTACACCCCCACCCATACTTGGCCCCATACAAACACATGTGCAACCTGCACACTACTGGCACATCACCACACTCACAGCTTACAATCATGATGCATGTACACTTACCGCTTGAATCCAGATGGGTCTGCCTCTCAAGGACCTGGACGTGGAGCGTTGGGGATATGCGTTCCAGGACCCTCATCTGATCGTCCGACAAGTGGCCCCGGCGCCCCTTAGCATCCGCTGCCTTCAAGAGGCGCTGGGCCTTGTTGAGGGTCCTGGACCTGAAGTCCTCCCAGCGTTTCTTGACATGTTGGAAGTCGCGGACTGCCACCCCCTCTGCGTTGATGGCAGTCACGATGTCCGTCCAGATCCGAGTCCGTCCTTCCTTGTCGGTGCGCAAACCTCCGAAGAGGACATCATACTGCCCCAGGACTTGCTCCACCAGGACACCAACTTCGGTGGCAGTGAAGCTGGTGCCCCTCTGCCTCTCTGGCCGGGGATTGTCAGTGGTGCCAGATGTTGCAGTGCCCGACATGACAACCCCAGAGGCAGGAGTGGGTGGGCAACTGGGTCCTGGGGCTGGGCTGTGGAGCGATGGAATCCCAGTCAGGAGTCTTCGGTTCCAGCAGGGGTGGTCACAGCAACAGCACCCCAGGCAGCAAATGGCAGGGCATGTGGGCAGCAGGCAATCAGGCAGCAGCAGATGGCAGGCGGGAGCGTGCTCGGGGCTCTGGGGGGCAGTAATTCGGCCTTCTGGGCAGGAGCATGGTCTTCCGTTTGCTTACGCGTGGCCAGCTTGATACGGAGTGATTTGGCACGTGAAAATCCAGCACGTCTGCTTGTAATTCGAGGAAAGGGCCTTAGCGCGAAAGCGCGTGAGCACACATACGCGAATTCATTGGCCCAAAGGCCACCAGAGCGTATGCACGTCTGTGACGTGCGTGCGCGGGCGTTTCCCTGTACACGGGTGCATGTTACACGTCCAATGACTGCACGTCAGAGTGTCAGCTTGTGTAATTGGAGGATGGGATCCTGTTCCTGGGCCAGCAGATCAGAGGGGGAATGCAGTCCTGCAGCCTCAGGCAGTGCCGGCACACCAAGGCGCAGTTCGCCTTGCCCCAGACAGGTGTGGTGCCCGCCGACGTGGTAGCCGTACGCCACCTGGCAATACCGCATGGGAGCAATCCACACACGGTATGGCAAACCAACAGGCAGCATCAACTGAGATGATGGATCAGGCCATGGATAGGGTGGCCACTTCCATTGTCCCCCAAGAAAGGCTAATTGAACAACTACAGCAGGCAACAGACTCCATTAGCCAGTCACACAGGGAGGACATGTTGGCGTCCAACAGGGACAGGCGGGCGGCACTGTAGACTCTACGGGAAGCCATTTCTATTGAGTCCCAGGGCCACAGGGAAGCCCTGAGGGTGGAACTCCGTCAGCTCAGGGCAACTCTGGTTGAGCTTGAGGCTTCAGCTAACACGAGGACAGAACAGCAGCTGGAGCGGCTCACACTACGCTCTCAGCTGAGATGCAGGCAACTAGGGCGGAGGTCCGGGCCTCCCGTGAGTTGTTGCATGGGGACCTACGCACAATTATCCTCCAGAACCAGACCTTCCACACCCGCATGCTTGCTGCCATGGAGGACCAGACTAGGGCTTTGCGTGGGCTGCCTCCCATAGTGCCACCACATCCTGATGCAGCTGCAGAGGGTGAGGAGAGCGACATCAGCGATTCTCCCACAATAGGGTAGCCGTGCAGGCCATGAGCCCATGGTGTTTTTTTTCGCAAGATCCACACAGGTGGGTTTTGGTGTGCACCCTGTCCTCGGACCTCCTGGGTGGCCTCCCCCAGCCCCCCCCCCCGGGCCCATTCATGGCCATTTTTGATTTTTGATATATTTTCTTTTTTTTTTTGATTTTTGAATCTTGATTTTTGTGGACAGTGTGTTGTCTTGTGTGGCTCCCGTGGGCATACGCTGTATTGTGGCTGGGCACGTGCAGGCTTGTCCTGAATTTGGGTCAGATGCTTGGGTTTGTGTGACACACACCCCTCCTGCTTCCCGTTTCCATGGGCTTGCAAATGGTGTGCTCAAGTGACATTGACTTACCCGGTGACGTTGGACTCCCATATGATGTGTGGGCAGTCTGTAGTCAATACTGTGTATACATTCCCAGTGCATATTGTGGTTGTATTGTACACTGCATGGTGTATTGATATGTGCCTCTGCATCCATCTCATCCTCCTAATTTGCAGGTCCATTTCTCATGTCTTCACAAGGCGGTCTACTTTGGAACTGGAGTCCATGTTGTAAGTAGTGCACTCTTGCATGGCACTAACACTGTATAGTTGGAAGTGTTTGACGTGCTGGCATTATCAGGTAGTCAGGCTACTGTCATGTTTATGGTAGGTTGGAGGTTGTGTAGGTGATTGGTATTATTGGTAAGTATTTGGTAATGTGTGTTGTTGGTCCTGCATTACTGTGAGCATTTCATGTGTGGGCGGTTTCCATTAGGGACACTGTAGTTGGTGACACTTGGGGCATGTTGTGGGGATTAATTTGTTTGCTCTCACATTGCATGACATGCCATGGTGTGTTATGTGGCCGTGCCGGGGAGGGTTTGGGTGACATGGCACTGTTCTCATGTTGTATTTTGCAAGTGGGTATTCATTTTTGCTGCATGGAAGTGTGTCTTTTGATGACACTGCATTGGAGGTGTTTGTGTAGGTAGGGATGCACACATTGTGACACTTTCACATGAACAATCGCAGGCTGATATGGTTTTGACAGTTGACTGTCCCTTTGTTCGTCATAATTGTCAGGTCGAGTCATCATCAGGGCTGTGTGCACTCCACAGGGGTGTGATTTCTATGTGAAATAATTAGCCACCAGCTGCGTACGGGCTGCCTCACCCCGTGCCCTTTCCCCTCCCATGCGCAGCGGGCGTGCATGTGGTTGGGGATGTGGGGGCACCACCATGTCCACAGCCAGGCCCCGGCGTGTTGCAACAGTGTGCAGGACACATGCTGCCACTATGATCCTGCACACTACTGGGGGAGCGTATAACAGCTGCCCACCAGAACGGTCAAGGGAGCGAAAGCGTGACTTGAGCACTCCGAATGTGTGCTCCACTATGCCCCGTGTTGCAATATGGGCTGTGTTGTATCTTACCTCGGGAGGCGTGATGGGGTTTCGAATTGGCGTCATCATGTGTGTGCTCAGAGGGTAGGCACTGTCCCCTGGGGAGGTGGTGATGGGGATCATTAGTGCGGTATTGGCATTACTCTGTATCTGTCATGCATGCGTGTGCTGTGGCATTTCTACTCACCGAGCAGCCATGCATCGCCATGCCGCTCAGCTTCCATATCACGGTTTAGGGTTGACATCCTGTAAAATGAAGCTGTTGTGGGTGGACCCTGGATAGTTGGCATATACTGAGGTGATGATTCCCTTGGCATCACATACTACCTGGACGTTGATGGAATGCCAGTGCGTGCGGTTTCTATAGATGTGCTCAGATGCCCTGGGGGGACGTAGAGCCACATGGGTGCAATCAATGGCACCTAGCACTTTGGGGAATTGTGCCACCCTGTAGAAATCCTGGCTGACAGCCTGCCTTTCTGCCGGTGTTCTGGGCAGGTATATCTGCCTGCGGACTGATGGGCGTGCAGTGATGATGGCCAACACCTGGTGTAGGCACCGTGACTGCGTGGCCTGTGACACCCCACCCCCACTATGGCACTTGTCAGCTGAAATGATCCGGTACCCAAGAAGTGCAGTACATTGAGGACCTTCTCCAGGGAGCTGAGTGCTTGGGAGCACAGGGTGGGTGATGTGAGGTCATCCTCCCACTCACTGACCAGGTTGAGTATTATGTGCGGTGGAAACCTGTACCTCCCATGGTCATCAGGCATACCAAATAGGCTGGTTCTGGGTGTGAAGATTCTGGCCCTGACTATCCTTCTCCTCCTCCTGCGGTATCCCACGGCCACTGCTGCTAGGAACGGTATATTCATCCTGGTGTCTGAGCTTGTTTGTTGTTTGCGCACTCTTTTATGCTGCGCGGGACGTGCGCCTGCTTCATGCTGGCGTACGTGTTTCAGGATTGGACCTTTTATTTTTTGGTGCGTTGTAGGCGACCGTGTAAATCTTCCCGCCCACCCCAGGAATACACGTAACACACTCTCCCAGGCCCAGTCGCGAGTAAAAATTCCTGCCCACCCCTGGAATACACGTACCGCACTCTCACAGGCCCAGTCGCGCGTGGAACTTCACGCGCACACCGAAATACACGTACCCTGCAAATTCATGTGTGGAACTTCCCGCGCACCCCGAAATACACGTACCCTGCTGGTATCGCGTGTGGAAGTTCACGCGGACCCATAATACACGTACCCTGATGGAATCGCGTATGAGACTACCCGCGCACCCCTGGAATACACGTACCCAGGCAAATCGCATGGCTGGGGGCTGGGGGTGCAGGGAGACAGGAGTGGGGGCCTGGTGGAGGGTGCCCCTGGATGCAGGGGGGTGGGGGTGCAGGGGGACAGGAGTGGGGGCCTGGTGGAGGGGGCCCTACAGTGCAGGGGGGTGGGGGTCCAGGGGGACACGAGTGGTGGCCTGGTGGAGGGTGCCCTACAGTGCTGGGGGGTGGGGGTGCAGGGGGACATGAGTGGGGGCCTGGTGGAGGGTGCCCCTGGATGCAGGAGGGTGGGGGTGCAGGGGGACAGGAGTGGGGGCCTGGTGGAGGGTGCCCTACAGTGCTGGGGGGGTGGGGGTGCAGGGAGACAGGAGTGGGGGCCTGGTGGAGGGTGCCCCTGGATGCAGGGGGGTGGGGGTGCAGGGGGACAGGAGTGGGGGCCTGGTGGAGGGGGCCCTACAGTGCAGGGGGGTGGGGGTCCAGGGGGACACGAGTGGTGGCCTGGTGGAGGGTGCCCTACAGTGCTGGGGGGTGGGGGTGCAGGGGGACATGAGTGGGGGCCTGGTGGAGGGTGCCCCTGGATGCAGGAGGGTGGGGGTGCAGGGGGACAGGAGTGGGGGCCTGGTGGAGGGTGCCCTACAGTGCTGGGGGGGTGGGGGTGCAGGGAGACAGGAGTGGGGGCCTGGTGGAGGGTGCCCTACAGTGCTGGGGGGTGGGGGTGCAGGGAGACAGGAGTGGGGGCCTGGTGGAGGGTGCCCTACAGTGCTGGGGGATGGGGGTGCAGGGGGACATGAGTGGGGGCCTGGTGGAGGGTGCCCTACAGTGCTGGGGGTTGGGGGTGCAGGGGGACATGAGTGGTGGCCTGGTGGAGGGTGCCCTACAGTGCTGGGGGGTGGGGGTGCAGGGAGACAGGAGTGGGGGCCTGGTGGAGGGTGCCCTACAGTGCTGGGGGGTGGGGGTGCAGGGGGACAGGAGTGGGGGCCTGGTGGAGGGTGCCCCTGGATGCAGGGGGGTGGGGGTGCAGGGGGACAGGAGTGGGGGCCTGGTGGAGGATGCCCCTGGATGCAGGGGGGTGGGGGTGCAGGGGGACAGGAGTGGGGGCCTGGTGGAGGGTGCCCTACAGTGCTGGGGGTGGGGGTGCAGTGAGACAGGATTGGGGCCTGGTGGAGGGTGCCCTATAGTGCTGGGGGGTGGGGTGCAGGGAGACAGGAGTGGGGGCCTGTTGGAGGGTGCCCCTGGATGCAGGGGGTGGGGGTGCAGGGAGACAGGAGTGGGGGCCTGGTGGAGGCTGCCCCTGGATGCAGGGGGGTGGGGGTGCAGGGTGACAGGAGTGGGGGCCTGGTGGAGGGTGCCCTACAGTGCTGGGGGTTGGGGGTGCAGGGGGACATGAGTGGTGGCCTGGTGGAGGGTGCCCTACAGTGCTGGGGGGTGGGGGTGCAGGGAGACAGGAGTGGGGGCCTGGTGGAGGGTGCCCTACAATGCTGGGGGGTGGGGGTGCAGGGGGACAGGAGTGGGGGCCTGGTGGAGGGTGCCCCTGGATGCAGGGGGGTGGGGGTGCAGGGGGACAGGAGTGGGGGCCTGGTGGAGGGTGCCCCTGGATGCAGGGGGGTGGGGGTCAAGGGGGACAGGAGTGGGGGCCTGGTGGAGGGTGCCCTACAGTGCTGGGGGTGGGGGTGCAGGGAGACAGGATTGGGGCCTGGTGGAGGGTGCCCTATAGTGCTGGGGGGTGGGGGTGCAGGGAGACAGGAGTGGGGGCCTGGTGGAGGGTGCCCCTGGATGCAGGGGGTGGGGGTGCAGGGGGACAGGAGTGGGGGCCTGGTGGAGGGTGCCCTACAGTGCTGGGGGGTGGGGGTGCAGGGAGACAGGAGTGGGGGCCTGGTGGAGGGTGCCCCTGGATGCAGGGGGGTGGGGGTGCAGGGGGACAGGAGTGGGGGCCTGGTGGAGTGTGCCCCTGGATGCAGGGGGTTGGGGTGCAGGGGGACAGGAGTGGGGGCCTGGTGGAGGGTGCCCTACAGTGCTGGGGGGTGGGGGTGCAGGGGGACAGGAGTGGTGGCCTGGTGGAGGGTGCCCTACAGTGCTGGGGGTGGGGGTGCAGGGAGACAGGAGTGGGGGCCTGGTGGAGGGTGCCCTACAGTGCTGGGGGGTGGGGGTGCAGGGGGGCATGAGTGGGGGCCTGGTGGAGGGTGCCCCTGGGTGCAGGGGGTGGGGGTGCAGGGGGACAGGAGTGGGGGCCTGGTGGAGGGTGCCCTACAGTGCTGGGGGTGGGGGTGCATGGGGCCATGAGTGGGGGCCTGGTGGAGGGTGCCCCTGGATGCAGGGGGGTGGGGGTGAGGGGGACAGGAGTGGGGGCCTGGTGGAGGGTGCCCTACAGTGCTGGGGGGTGGGGGTGCAGGGGGACATGAGTGGGGGCCTGGTGGAGAGTGGCCCTGGATGCAGGGTATTGGGGTGCAGGGAGACAGGAGTGGGGGCCTGGTGGAGGGTGCCCTACAGTGCTGGGGGGTGGGGGTGCAGGGGGACATGAGTGGGGGCCTGGTGGAGGGTGCCCCTGGATGCAGGGGGGTGGGGGTGCAGGGGGACAGGAGTGGGGGCCTGGTGGAGGGTGCCCCTGGATGCAGGGGGGTGGGGGTGCAGGGGGACAGGAGTGGTGGCCTGGTGGAGGGTGCCCTACAGTGCTGGGGGGTGGGGGTGCTGGGAGACATGCGTTGGTGGGCAGTAGTGCAAGGTGACATGTGGGTTGGCTGGGGGGCATGGCCATGGTGGATGGGCTGCCTGCGGGACATGTGCAGGCGTGCAGGGTAGTCCCCTGTGGTGTGGGCCGCCTGCAGGGGCCGTGGTGGGTGTAGAGGGAACAGCTGGGAGGACCCACATGGCCAGTTCACGTGTGGGACTCCCCGGCACCCCCGAAATACACGTAGGCTGCTGGATTCGCGTGTGGAATTTTCCACGCACCCGGAGTACACGTACCCTGCTGAAATTGCGTGTGGAACTTCACGTGCACCCTGAAATACACATACCCTGCTGGTATCGCGTGTGGAAGTTCACGCGGACCCATAATACACGTACCCTGATGGAATCGCATGTGAGACTACCCGCGCACCCCTGGAATACACGTACCCTGCTGGTATCGCGTGTGGAAGTTCACACGGACCCATAATACACGTACCATGATGGAATCGCGTGTGAGACTACCCGCGCACCCCTGGAATACACGTACCCTGCTGAAATTGCATGTGGAACTTCACGCGCACACCGAAATACACGTACCCTGCAAATTCACGTGTGAAACTTCCCGCACACCCCGGAATACACGTGCCCAGGCCAATCGCGTGTGAAACTTCCCGCGAACCCCGTAATACACGCACATGCTATTTTTCACACAGCGGGTGTCCGTGTTTGTCGGTACCCCTTTGCACCTAATTTGTCCTAGAGGGCCACTGTATGGATCATTCTTCATAGCTGTATATGGGTGCTTTTTGTTAGCGCACATTTTGGCGCACATTTATTTCAGGCGCAGGGACGCTACCGCCTGCTTTCTTGTGCCGTACTTGTTTGGCCCTGTTTGCGTCTTTGACGGTGCGCTGGTTTGCCCTATTCGATTCCATGAATACGAGTTGCAGGCGAGCGTGTGGGCGTTCCGCGCACTTGCCTCCTGTACTTCCCCCGTGACGCCCATATTTTCACGCCTTGTTCCCCATTCCGAGTGTTACGCCCCGTGTTCCGCCTACTTTTGTGATGTGCGCCGCGCTATGTGCGATTTCGCAGCGGCCGTGGCGCACGCCGTTGGATGACCTGTGCGCCGGCGTGCGCCGCGTACTTTTTCAGCACACATCCCATATTTTTCTCGCGCACGGACTTCAATGAATCGATGTGCGCTGGTTTCCCTGCGATTTTCGCAATTGCACTGCGATTTTCGCACTTTTACTGCGAATCGCACGTTTTGGCACCTCTGCGCGGGAATTTTCGGCGCACTTTAATTCCATGAATCGGCCTGAAAATGTATATGACTGTGTAGAGAAAATAATGCCTCAGAATGGCATGGACTTAAAATAGAATCCATGGCAATGAAATGGATTGCAATACAAAGAGTCATTGTGTGCTACAGTCAGTACAGTATCGGTTTATTTTGCTTTTCTCCATATATACAATACACATAACCAAAATATACAGTGTAAAATATAAGTTCTAACCTGTTTGTGGGTAACACAAACACCCAAATTCAGGTGATTTGGGGAATCGCTGAGCATGCATGCCCAATACGTCAATTAGCAAATCTATACATGGTGGAAATCCAGGGCTAACACAATGCAATTATAAATTACTCTAAAAAAAAAGACTAACAATAACAACAACCTAGCATCTCATTGTGGGAAAAATGCAGCTGTCTACTTAACCAATACACAACTGATAGATTTCATGTTGAAACGACAACGAATATTAATAGACACATTGAATTCATATCGGTTACGTCTGCATAGCCTCTTATTTAATCTTTTCGCCTTATCTATATCAATACTTTTAACTAACCAGAGTTTGTTTTAACCTTTTAAATGTAAACACAACACAAGGGGTCTGGCACAAAACTGGCCTTGAGAAGAGAATTTGTCCATTCTGTCACCCTTTTTTTTAAACTGTAATTTTCTGTTGTTCTGCATTGTGTAGTCAAAGCTAGGAAACTACATTGTCCCCATTTAAAAAAATGAAGGGGTTGGATGCATCCGGCCCCCTTTTTTTATACGGATCATCATAGAAATAACAGTCTGGGCTCTTATGAAATGTTTGCAAATTGCATTTATACTTAGAGAGAAAACGTTTAAAGGTCTCTTTTAAAATGTACTATTCAAGGGTTTTGATTAAGTATGTGTAAGAACATTTATATAAGTTATTCAATGGTATTTTAACGCTAAACCAAACAGCGATTAATTATTTTTTGCTTCTTGTGGAAGCTAATTTTGAGGATTTTAAAGCATTATTTATGATGCTATTTTATAATTGTTTTGTATGTATGTTTATGGGTTATATTTCCCGAAATAAAGTTTTAGACTGATTAACATTAAAATCATCTTGGGATATGAGGTGAACTTATTGGTCAGTAATTTACCAGTGCCCTGTCTCTGGCTCGTCAGCGTGTTTCTCATGTGCCCTTATCATACCACAAACATTGGCCACCTATTCACACGAGTGCCTGCACAGTTCCTAATACCAGATTCACTGTAAATAGATTATCTTTGTTAAAATGTGATCCTGCTGTATATTCTTCTTTCTCTGTATTGTACTTACCCAACTTTTCCTTTACATTAAGTATCCATGTACCATGTCCTGTATCTTTGCATGCCACTTGTAACCTAAGCTGAAAGTTTTCTTGTATCTCATGCGCCCTGATACCTTTGGGTCTGGCGCACATTACAAATAAACAAATAAACAAATAAACAAACAAACCCCTTGTTTACTGTGGGCATTTATTTCTCCAATAGAGATATTGTTGCTAGGTTATTTGCTATTAGGTAGAAATAGGCTACCCGGCATAACATAATCCTCTGAGGCCAGGTAAAGTAATTAGGAGATTCTTTCAAGGTTCTCAGTAGTATTGACAGTAAAGCTCATTGGTTCATATTTATTGAGATTGGTAACTGTTGAAATCATAATGCTTGTGTGCTGCTGAACTGGATGTCAATGTCAAGTCTTTCCATCTTGTCAATAGATTTAAATGTAACGTAAACGTAAACATTTATTGGAAGAGTTCCATCGGAGGTTGTTGCATGCAACACTAACGTGAAACCTGCCTGCCTCAGACGTTTCAATAACTACACTGCAGAGGCGGAGTGGCCTAGTGTGCTGTGGCTACTTATATTGGGAACGTTTGTTACGGTTATTTGCTGCTCCATGACACTGTCTGGATACCTGTGAGCTATATGACTGCCGTGCCTCTGCATGGTCTACGTATGCATTTGGAGTTGCCTTCTTGTATTTTGCAGTGTTTTTTCAATGTTGTGGGTGGGTGCATAATTGGTTATATACCTTCTGCTTCCTGGACATTGTTGGGTACGGAGATGGGGTTTGGCTGTTCTGCTATGGCATTTTTAAATGGTGGTTGTTTTGGGTGGTGGGGATTTTTGGGGGTAGCCTAGGGGTCTTGGGTTTTCTTCATTTACTAATATTGTTTTCTTTTCTTGGACGGGTTTTCTGATGAATGTTTAGATGGTTTTTCTATTGTACCTTGGGAGGGGTCGTGGGGATGGTTCTAAATGTTGTTTAAATTTCTCTTTGGGCTGAATAGACTTCGCTGTCTTATCTGTTCTTTTTATTTTTTGCTCACTGTTTTTGTTTTTTTTGTGTTATTTTTACTTTTGATGTTTTAGACCTTCAGAATATAACAATGATTTCCCGCTCAGGTGGGGCTTCTAATGACCTACGTATTATCTCTTGGAATGTGAATGGGATCAATAATCTGCTCAAGAAGAAGAAAGTGTTTCAAATGTTGCAGGATATGCATGCAGACATCTGTTTCTTACAGGAGACTCACATATTGGAGGATGAGATTTCTGGGTTGTAAAGGGAGTCGGTTAGTGCTGCTTTTGGCTCTTCATTTTCATCCAGATCAAGGGGGATGGTCATTTTGTTTCGGAAGAAATTACCTATGAAAGTTTTACACAAGATTGCAGATAAGGAGGGTCGAATTATTGCGTTATTGGTTGAGATTCAAGGGGAATTGTTAACTCTCTGCAATGTGTATGCTCCTACTGTGGATGACGGATCCTTTTTCAGAATGGTTGCACAGACTCTTTCAGATTTGAATAATTCTAATGTTTTGCTTGGGGGTGGCTTTAATACTGTGGTTGATCCAAAAATGGATAGAAGTCAGAACTGCCGTGTGCTGCGTTGTGATTATCATCATCAGGCGCTTAGATCACTCTTGGAGGAGCATAATTTGAAAGACATGTGGCGTATGGAGAACCTGAACAAACGGCAATACAGTTTCTTTTCTAGTGCGCATGTTGTGTTTTCTAGACTAGATATGATTTTTACTGGTGGGAATGTGTCAGAAAGTGTTGTCTCTAGTGGTATTGGTAATATTTTATTGAGTGATCATGCCCCTGTTGAGATGCATTTGAGACTTAAATTTCAGTGTAAAAGAAGTTTCTCATGGAAGATGAACACCTCTATTTTGTTGGATGATGATATTTTGGACCGGATTGTTTCTGAAGCTGATTATTTTGTTTTGGAGAATCGCTCAGAGGAGATCAGTGTGGCGAATACATGGGAAGCCTTTAAATGCTGTATGCGTGGTGTTTCTTTAGGGCTGTCTAGTGGTAAGCGGAAGAGAGAAGAGAGTAAGAGGCGTGAGCTTGATTTGCGTATTGGTGAATTTCTCGGGATCTGATGCTTGATCCAACAGACTCGGTGAAGCTGGCTGCTTTGAAAAAACTCAAAAAGAAATGGAAGATTTTTTGTCGCTGAGGCCCGAGCGTAGTTTGTTCTATTCTAAGTGTGCATATTTTGAAAAGGGGGAGCGTTGTGACAGATGGCTGGCATACCGGTTGAGGAAAAGGATTTCAGAGTCGGCAATTGCTTCTATGATTGACATGGAGGGTAGAATTACATTTGGTCCCATTAAAATTAACTCAATTTTTCGTGACTTTTCTGAGAATCTGTATAGCAATGAGGCAGGTATTACTGGTAGGGGTGATTACTTTTTTGGTAATTTGAATTTGCCTAGGATTCAGGATGCTGAGCGTGTTCTTCTTGGTGATATGATTACAATTGACGAGATCAAAAGCGCGATTTCTGGGCTGAATGTGGGTAAATCACAAGGGCCAGATGGCCTTCCATGTGAATTTTACAGGGTCCTCCCGAACTCGGCCTTGGAACTCTTGAGAGATATGTTTGTTTCGAGCAAACCGGTGGGGTCGTTACCTAAGAGTACTAACCATGCGTCAATTTCGGTCTTTTTGAAAAAGGGTAAGGATTGAAACCAGCCAGCTAGTTATCGTCCAATCAGCCTTATCAATGCAGATAATAAGATTTTGGCCAAGGTACTTGCCATGCGCCTTGGGCAGTTCATGCCGACTTTGATTGGGGAGGAACAATCTGGTTTTATGAAGAATCGGCGTACGTCCAGTAATATCAGGAAATTGTTGTTAACTATGGAAATGGCGGATCGATTGGACTGTGATGCAGCTGTCCTTTCCCTTGATGCAGAAAAAGCTTTTGACAGATTCAGTTGGGATTACTTGTACTCGGTTCTGAGGAAGATGAATCTGGGTGAGGATTTTATTTCCTGGGTTGCTCTTTTATATGCCAGTCCAACGGCTGACGTTAAGACTAATGGGGTGGTGTCAGAACCTTTTTGTTTGAAGCAGGGTACGAGACAGGGTTGTCCTTTTTCTCCTCTGTTATTCATATTAGTGATTGAGCCCCTTGCTGTCTGCATCAAGAATGAACTGAATTTACGTGGTGTTGATTGTTGGGGTGTGGTGCAAAAGGCTTGGCTTTATGCTGATGACCTCTTGTTGGTGATGCAGACTTTGGAAGTGTCCCTTCCATGTCTGATGAGGATTTTGTCGGATTTTTTTTTGAATGGTAAATTGGACAACTGGGCAGTGGCAGAGTCGAATGCCTATGGGCCGCTGGGTCCGGAAGCCCTGTTGACCACTAATACAAAGATTCCGGGAGGTAGTTTGTTAACCACGTCCTTTTTGCATAACTCTTGGATTGAAGTCTTGTCATTGCTAAGTAGGGACGCGTTTAAGTGTAAGAATGCCTCTGTCTGGCTGAATCCTAGTATTAGGGATAATTCCAAGACGTTTCTTTGGCCCGAATGGTTCCTAATGGATATTAAACAGGTCTCTGATTTGGGGAATGATGATCAGTGGCTGACAGCTGCTGAGCTGAGAGAGAGAGATGGAGTTTTGAGGATTTGTCAGACTCGGTTTATAGACGCCTCAAGAGATCTGTGGGTGAGGTGGACTGGTCTGACTCTTTGGACATGAATATTTTTCTGACAGATTCTAACGGACAGGAAGGTGGTTTAGCCAGTAGGTTATACAAGCTTTTTGTGTCACATAATCGGAGTAATGACAATCTAAGGGGAGTGTGGAGTGAAAGAATTGGGTCTGATACTGATCTTGAGGCCTGGCAGAATATGTGTGGAAACGTCTCCTTGTGTTCGCTGAATCTGAGTGAAAGGTCTCGTCAAATTAAGATTCTGAATCGTGTGTATTGGTATCCGAAAACATTCCATAAAAGGGGCATGACTGACAATGCTGATTGTTGGGGTTGTGTTCAGGAAGTTGGATCATTGGAACACATGCTATGGAGCTGTGTGCGGGTCAGGAATTTTTGGATTGACATTTGTGATGTGTGTGTTAGAATTTTGGGTGAAGGGTGTGTCCTGGATTTTAAGACAATGATCCTAGGGGATGATTCTGGGCTGGCTGATGTCAGCTCCACCCTTAAGAAGTGTTTTTTTAGAGCAACCATTGTTGCGAAAAGGTTGATCCTGCGAAGGATGGGTCCATTTGAGGAATGGGTCCAGGAAATGCACTGTCTGTCTAGAACAGAAAAATTGATCTACAAATTAGAATGTAATTTGTCTTTATATGAGAAGATTTGGAATATGTTCAATGACTTCTTTTGATTTTGGTGTCTTTTCTCATTATCCTTCTGTACTATGATTCTGTTTTTTTTTGTATATACTTGTAAATAAATAAAGAAAAAAAAGAAAAAAAAAGATTTAAATGTAACGTATTATCTAAATGTTTCCATTTACAATAAGTTCCGTTTTTTAAAATTATGATATAGTTTATTACCAACCTTTCATAAATGTATCATTCATCCATGTTTTCCAACATAAATATATTAAAACTAAGTGTAATTGGATTTGAGCTGTTCTCACTCAGAGATTTCTTTTTACATTTCTAACTATTTCTAGCACCATATTCCTAATAGGAAGACGTATGTACAAAGACACAAGCCAGGTTTTACTTGCTGTTATCTCCAATGGCAGTAGCTGTGGAATATGTAGTGAGGGTCACTAACCATCGTCACATGGCTTTTCTGACACCAAGAAGATTTATTGTTTTACACGAGAAGCGTGACTTCCAAGTGTATAATGCCTCTTCTGTCAGAGGCTGGGAGGCATACTCTGCTTGTAGGGCCAGAAAAATACAAATAGATGTTGTCTTGCACTGCCCTATTTATTTGTACATCACAAGGCATAATTGGCCAGGATTTTGACGAGAAGTGGCCCTCTATATTGTAGACCTGCTCTTCATTTCCTGTTAGCATGACCAAATGAGAACATTACCTTTGCACTGGCAAGAAATTTTGATCAAGGCTTGGGCAAGGAGAGCTAAGTCCCTTGTAGGATCTGAGATGGGATCTGCTGACGGAAATGAAGCTGGAGAGGGGGCAGGTGTACAGCTTTTAGAATTGATGAACTATTAAATCATTTGCTAATTTGGATAGTATGTGTTTCGTGCTGTGGGTATTCTACTGAATGTAGTCATTTGCACGAGTTGTGCCTTTAAAGTTGTTTGATGAATGGCCACAATGAAAACAGAACATTATAAGATTTTAGGATTCCTGGGCATGTTTTATATGATTTTGCTCTGTGTATTTATATATTTGGTGTGTACTAATGAAGTTGTGTATATTTGTGATTTGGATGGATATTTTCCAAATACAGTGATCATGATGATACAAATATTTCTTCAAACGGCCTTTGACCAATGGTTTGATAGATATTATAATCGAGCTAGAGCAGTGGTATTCAAACTGTGGGTCGCGGCCCTATGGGGGGCAGCGGCCGCATGCCTGGGGGGCCGTGAGAGGCCAGCATGAAATGTAAAAAAAAAAAAAACATTTTTTAGATTGGAAGAAATTGGCAGGGGTAGCTCACATGGTCGGGCTGAAGCATGGGGGGATAGAGGTGGCCACACATCTCTGATATTAAACATCTACCAGGAACGGTCATGTGTATACACATCAGTTGGTTTGGCTTGTACATGCATCATTTAGTTTGACCCATATATTGCTTGGTTTGGCCTGAATGTCTATTTCTTTTTAGTTTGGCCTGTTGTACCCATGTGGTTTACCGTGTTTATACATCACTTGATGTACATATATGGTTTGCTGTGTTTACACACCACGTGGTCTGGCCAGATAGCGTACACTTCTGTGGCACCGTATTTAAGCAAATGTGCTTACTGTTCTCCCTCCGTCGCTACAGTATACAGCAGACCTGCGCCTCCACTGATGGTGGCTCTGCGCCGTCCTGCTCCCAGAAGAAGTTACTTTGTAGCTTTATCGCTGAGTTTGTTCCGTGCCGCGCTGAAGCCTGGAGGGTTGGGTAGAAGTCAATCCCTAGCAGGTCCACGTTCTGCTGAAGCCGCCTCGGATCCTGTCCTCAACGACACTCCAGCTAAGTGCCAATGTTAATGAGTATCTTTCTCTTGCTGTGAGGACGGCGATGGCACTGCTCCTGCAAGTGCTGTGGACAGTAGGGGAAAGAAGACTGGCGGCTACCTGCCCTCCTCAGATAGAGGCCAGAATTGGCCTGAGGGGAGGCAGCCCCCTTTGAAGCATCAAAGGCCCTTGGTCCCCCATCCGTTCGCATGGGAGCGGGGCCTTTGGTGTGGGGGTGTCAGGGGCAGGGACTGCCTGCTGTCACCTTGCCCTGTCACCTTCTGGCAGTTTGGGCACCCAGAAGTCTGGGTCCCTTTTGTTACTGGGGCTGGGGCCCACCCTGTACACCCTCATGCTGGTGGGGCAGTGACTGCTGTCTGCTGGCACTTCAGTGTCTGGAAGGTGAGCAGAGCGGAGGCACAGAGGCCGGGGCCCTGGCTCCGGCTGGGCTCATGCAGCAGCAACGTGTGTGCTGGGGTTGTACAGGATGGTTAATTTCCCAATTCCCATACAACTCTTTTTTTAGTAAATCGTCGGCCTGGGTTGCCAGTTTCTCTAACATTCAGGGGCAAAACAACATGATTCATTATTTATTCAGCCAGGTAAAAAATAAATGCATGCTCCAGGAATGCGCCCTGCGCTGCACATAGTCCAGGAGAAGAGGCCACGTTGACAAAACCGGCCTCTGCACATCCGTGTGTTTCTGCTGTCAGGTGAGATCAATAGGTTGCGCAGTATGGAGCGGGTGAAGGGCGGTGGGAGACACTAGTGCACGAGGCACAACTTGTGTTTGAACAGGACCTCAGTGGCTTGCCAATGCTGTTTTTAATAGGACTTCAGCAAAGGACATGCAGACTGCTTATAAATCGGGTGCCTGAAGGGCTGCAGCAAATGAATGTTGTAATGTGAGCTCTGCAAAGCGCACATTTAAATCCCCAGAACGAGGTAGGACAAATGTTGCATTAATTAAGTGGTCAAAAACTAAAGTCATATTTTAGCTTAGTTTCCACCTTAGTAAGAGGATGAACGCATGTGAATGCCAGTAACAGCAAGACAAACATATATGTTTCCATCATTACTGACTATATAATGAATGTCTTTATGCATAGACCATAGTACCAGCTATTCTCAATACAAGCTGCTGTAAAATACACCATCACACTTGCACACGTAAGAACAATGTACCACCATTCGGTGTGCAGTCAATTTATCGAATGTAATAATGTCGAAAGTGATAATGTCGAAAAAATTTCATTGAAAAATAAAATTTCGAAAATACAAAATATCGTATTTTTTTCTACATTTTTTCCAAAAAACTCATAATAAATGCAAGGTACAAGGTAAGCATTTATGTTCAATTTATTATGCATGCTTAACTTTATATTGTAATATTTCAACATAGTATAACAAAGTATTTCAATATTAATTAGTATTTAAAATTCTAATAATTTATTTATTTAAAACACTTTTTTATTTGAAGTATAACTGTAACAACAAATATTAAATAATAAATTGGTGGTGGGGGGTGGGGGGAGGTTTGTGGGGTGTTGGGTGAGGGGCGGTTGGGTGTGGGTACCGCCCCATTTAAATGGAACTACTGATGGCACTTTACATTGGCATATTACATTTGTTGTTCAATTTTGTTTTTATTTTTTTTCTCGAAAAAATGACTTTTTCTATTATAGGTATAGGTTTTCGATTTATTTGTTTTTGACATTCTTTTCGACATTTTGGTATTTGAACGTTATTTTTTCGATATTATGACTATAAACCCCACCATTAGTATGTAAAACCTAATGCTTTTGTCATATTTCGGTGCACATTTTGAAGGCTATTTTCCCCCTGCACCACTCTTGCGTGGTGTGGGCTCGCTCAAAAATTCCCCCTGGGAAAATTACGCCCCACCAGCTTTCAAACTCACCAGCCGCCACTGAAAACAATCCAGTGTGCTCGTGTATGGACACCACACATTTCGCAGCTATCTCTATAACAAAAAATAACACCAACACAGAAGGGCAGGCCAGGGGGGTCCCAAACTATTTATTGTTTGCTCAGGGGGGCCTTGGCATAAAAAGATTGAAGACCGCTGGGCTAGAGGCAGTCGCACCAACTATGGGGGAGGGGCTATAAAACAGCAGACTTCATTTTTGCTGATGACACAATCCTGAACTCAAAAGTTCCAAAAGGATTGCAAACGCTAATCACGACCTCCTCTAATGCTGCAAAGGACAGAGGCTTGAAATTGAACATTAATGAAACAAAGACAACAGTATGTCACCCACTGAGAATGAAGAGGGTCCAACAGCTGATAATGAAAGTTGATGGGGAAATAATCAAAACTGTACACACTTATGACTACCTCGGTTTAAGAATAAATAGCTCATTGCATTCTAAGTCCCAAGTGGATAAGAGCGGTAACAATTTAGCAGGAAGGACTGAAGCAGTTTTTAAATGTTCAAAACATCATGGTGAAAGGATCATCTCCCGGACTATGGAGGTCTATAGGGTCTGAGCATTGCCTGCTTCACTTTGTGGTGTGAAATTACGGGGACACTAAGTCAAATGCTCTGGAAATCAAATCAAATAAAAGGTGTATGATGTTGTTGTGTCTACTATTTAGTTCTCCATCAATGCCAACAAGGATGGAACTGGAGATTTCAGGTATTAATTATAATATTAGACTGAAACCCCTGGTTTTATTGGGCCAGAATCTGGAATAGTGAGAACTTGTCAACATATTGTTTAATCTGAAAGGACATTTTGCAACTCCTGGTGCAAGAGAGTTGCCTTGGGTAAAGTTTATTAAAACTATTCTAACAACAATACGATTCCCTGAAATATGGGACAATCCTTGCTGTTATGGTCCATGCACTAAAAGTATGGGAAAGGAGGCCTTTGAGGAATGGAAATATCATGTGGCTGTTCAACAAGGTGTGGCCGTTCGGATGACAAGAGACTACGTAGTGATCCATTGTCCACCAAGTTTAGAAAATTACCTTGATTTGTTGGAGCTCAATGAAAGAAATGTACTCCTAAGACTCAGACTCTGAATATTGCCTCTTCAAGTTCATAATGGGGTAGTGGTCATTCAACAAAATGAAATTTTTGTGTAGGTGTAGACAAGTCTCCTTTTTTGTTAGACTGTCCATTATATAGAACATTAAAGTGTGATAGATGAAACGAATTTTGAATGCAAAAGGAATAAGGTCTGTTAAGGAAGCTGTATTGCTCTGCAAGGTGGCTTTTGCTCTGCAAGGTGGCAGAAAATCATGTATGTTTAAAATAAATTGCCTCTTAGTTAGTGAAAGGAATAGGGCCTCTTTAGGAGGCAGGCAGCCACGTAATGAACATTGCAGGTACGGGACCGGCACCGTTCATTACGGACTTCCCTATTACGAGGACTGCTGCAGGACCTGCTAAGGAATGCCTTGTCAGACCAGGCGTCCTGAGCGGGTCCCGCTAGCAGTCCAGGAGGCTAACAATGGGTCCGTAATTAACGGGCCCGTTGTTAGCATCCTCCCCATTCCCATTGAGCCTTATCTGGGCTCGAATGGGGATGTACCGGGTCCAGGTCCCGCGAAAGGGATTTACTGGGCCCACCAAGGTCGGAATGGCTCGGTAAGTCCCCTTTTGCGGGACCCAGACCTGGTACCCGGTATGGGGGTAGCCATGCTAGGTGAACAAACGTTTACAACCTATAATTTATCTAACCTTCCCAAGTGTACTTTATAAACTTTAGGGGACTTCTGAATGTTAAGGTTAATTGATGCTTTAAGTCTTGAATTTTGAATTGTAGAATTTTGTATTTGTTTTGGTTGTTATTTATTTTTACACACTGTCATGTCGATTCTATTTTTGTAATTGAGGTGTTGTGTATGTACAATCGTCCAGTACAACATGATAAAGATGTTTAGAGTTAGTGTCATAATGTAAAATAGGTTATGGAATAGTTACTGGAACTTTTGTATATGTGATTATGTTCACGGGTCACTTCCACTTTTGATGGCTTTTGCACTTTGCTGTTTAGCTATAAAGAAAATAAATATCTTCGATGACTTTGCCTGATCTCTGTGGCTGAACTAGATGTACATTTATATTTTTGTTAAGAGTGTATAGTTAAGCATCTAGTTCAACCTTTACAATAACCAAATATGACACAGCATTTATCATCAACATTATTCCATGAATCTTGACATCAATAAGAAATCATATAAAAAGAAGAATCCATTTAAAAAGAAAAGAAAAAACAACACTTCCTCTTTCACAAAGAAAACCACCAAAAAATCCCATGAAATAATATTTCCAGGTAAAACCAAAAGGAAAGCCTGCGTTAGCAAAGGGTGCAGAGTATTGACTGTTGGATGTGCTGTGCGACTCTGAAGACTTGCTGTCTTTGTTGTCCATCGGTTCTGCGGTCTTGAAAAGGACACGTGCATGACCAGAGTGAGTCTGTTCACTCTAGACGGATGCGGCTTTTGTTTTCATCTACATTTCTACTACATCAAAGGGATTGAAGGCGCTGCAGCCTTAAAACTATTGGCGCTGACGTGTGTAGCCCCGCCCATCCCGGAAGGAAGGGCTACTTAACACACATACGTTTGCCCTTGCGGCGTGAAGCCCGCGTTAGTAAAGGGCGCGGAGTATTGACTGTCGGCTTTGCTGTGTGACATTGAAGACTTGCTGCCTTTGCTGGCCATCGGTTCTGCGGTCTTGAAAAAGACACGTGCACAACCAGAGTGAGTCTGTTCACTCTAGACGGACGCAGCTTTTGTTTTCATGTACATTTCTACTACATCAAAGTGATTGAAGGCGCTGCAGCCTTAAGACTATTGGCGCTGACGTGTGTAGCCCCGCCCTCCCAGAACGAAGGGCTACTTAACACACATACTTTCACCCTTGCGGCATGAAGCCCACGTTAGTAATGGGCGCGGTGTATTGACTGTTGGCTGTGCACTGTACGTGGACGGCGTACCACCATCAACCTCCTGAGGAACATAAGCCATCAAGATCTAAACTCACCCGGGGATGCACCGTACTCGCTATTTCTCTGAGAAAAGCTCATTGGCCACTGTGGTACAGAGTTGCACAGGCGAACCCAATCTGCCGCAGGAACACAATGCCTGATGCCGGACCTCAAACAAGGGGGAAAACCCTGCAGCAACGCTGGCTAATGAACCCATGGACTTTGGCAAAACCAGCAGCCCCTAAAATCAAGGTAGGACAACAAAAGAAATTGGTAAAAACATTAAATGTGTTAACGATGCATTTGAAACTCCTACTGTAGAGGGGAGAGCCACTACCGATGTTAATAAGTCAAAACATTGTTAATACATACCATCTTTATATACCTTATCAGCCAAGGCAGTGGGCTACTTAAAGAAGTGGTGAGTCACCCGGCCCTAGAAGAGGTGAAATAGACGTTTAAGCAACTTACTATACCAAATCAGGCTGAATTGCAGGCGCTATTAGACTTGAGTCAAATAACAAACTCGCCACTTAACATCAATGCGGTGGAAATAAATGCGGCTCTGTTCTTATCGCCGTTTAAGGAGAAAGACCTTGAACTCCTGAATGCTACGAAGCACACGAGTGAGATAAAGGACAACACTCTAGCCAATGAGAGTGTGATCCTTGGCCCAAACGAAACTCAAACTGAAGATGGCTCGAACAAAGTGACCTTGGAAATGGTTGTGGTACAAGTAGCAGACCTCTCCCAAACTGATGACGTGCTCTGCAGAAATAGTAAAAACTCAGGTATACAACCAGATGGATATATGAAGGATTGTAGAGGCGTGACAAGCAATGAGATAAAAACAACGGTTATCTCTACTGTCATTACAAGTAATTCTGAGAGTCCATCTAAAGCTCCGACCCTGGTGAGTGATGCACCGATGCTGACCACACAGAATCTAAAAAGGAGTAACCTGAACTCATCGGCAAGTTTGTGGGGAAACTCGCAACTAGAATTAGCTGCTCGTGATACCCGGATGACTGAGTGACTAAAAGCCGGCTATCATGTTGTGGAAGCGAAATTAAGCACAAGCTTTCTAACGGATCCAAAAAAAAAGAACAGAAGTGAAAAAAAAGCAGCTAAAGGTAGAAAATAGGCCTTGTTCCGGTGCTGGATTACAAGCAAACACTAGTACCCCAATAACAAAGTACATGGCAAAGAAAAATTTGGGAACTAAACAAGCTGACCCATTGGAGTATGCCTCAAATCTGTCCATAAAGGCACAGTCCACTCAACAAGACAAAAGCGAATAGGTGGAAAAAGACCTAGAAAAGGGCTGCCAAATAATTGATAATGAAGGGGACACCAATCGTTAAATAGGATCTAAATCAAATTTATCAACTGCAGCATCTATATAAATCTACAATAACGTTCTGGCTGCATCAACTAAGGCCCTAACCCCTTTCATTAAACTTTATCAATCCTTGCAAGACACTTTAATTAATCAAAGAACAATGATGACAAACGTGTTCTCAAAACTAGTATCAATTGAAGACTTTATCGGACTCTTCAATTAAGGATAGATTATGAAGCAGAGCAATCCTTGTGATGGCAGTCTCTACAAAAAGAGTTCATGGCAAAAGATCAATCATCAAAAGACGATCTCATGGCAGCATTAATTGAATCCGTAAAATGGATGCGATATAATGAAAGCAGTGAAGCTGCAAAACATCAATGTTCATGCACGACGGTAGCTAGAAAGTATGCTCCAACTCCGCCACAGAACGAGTTACAAATGACAGCTGCTGCCACAACTGAAACCAGGTCGACGGCAGGTTTATATCCTGCAGTTACTATAGTGATGGCAACAACAAACAGACGACAAAAAAAAACATTGATAAAAAAGAATATGCCGCAACAGGCAATGGAAAAATAAACCAGACAATTCTGGGTAACAATGGACACGAAATGCCACTTAGTCAGATGAAGTCAACAAAGGTGGCACTGATGACAGCTCTCCGAACCATCTTCGAAACAGAACCCAAGAAATGTCTGGGGAAACCGAAGGAAGAAAAAACAATTCATTCTCTTCCTTTGGAATATTCACAGGCTCTGCAAAAATGGGAAGTCTTAACATAAAAGAAAGAACTGAAAACACAACCAAGCAAAAAGTCTTGTTTGAAAAAGGAGATAAAGAAGCCAGTAGAAACCTGACAACACCGACAAAGACTGCATTGTTTGAACGTGTAAAGACCAACAAAAGACCACTCGGAATACAGGAGGTGGTAAAGAAAAACAATAAATTATCTTTTGGCTCACTTACAACACACGCAGTAAAATCACATAATTGTCAAAGAGTGGAATCTGAAGACCAAGAGTCATCTCCCTCTGTCACGCTATCCGACCTATGTGATCTATCAACATATTTAGTAGACGAAACAAACAAATCATGTGCCTTAACACCTCAAAAAGAGGTAGGAACAATTGGCAACTCAGAAGAAAAATGTAAAGCAATGGATACAAGTTCTAAACTGAGCCCTCTAGCTATAAAAAAAAAATGTGCTACAGAAATCGCCATACAAGAAAGATATGAAAAGTACAGACCACTGTAAGTTAAATCCGAAACTCACCTTGCAGCAGATGCAAAAACAAACCAATGTAAGTACAAAACCTCTGCCAAGACGGCATCACGGCAAGGAAAGCACAAAAATAAAACAGAGACTTCAAAACATTCACTCAGACGACAATGATGTCAACTTAAACTGTGGTAACATAATGAAGTTGTTTAATTGCATCCCAGCTCTGCGTACAGTCGTTTCCGATGACATCAAAACTGTGGAATACGCGACTGAAAGAACTTCTGACCAAGTGCTGCTTCACATTAACTCACAAGCTGTCAGGAGAATGTTACTAGATGGCGATTTATTATTCTATGGCTTTGACCTCTCACTCGAACCATATAACAAGAGGGAAGGCGACATCATTTTAAATGCCAACCATGCCACACCGACAAGAAACGAACAGAGAAGAGAGGTTTTGAGGAAACAGTTGATATTGAAAAGATCAGACGAAATGAACGCATCATTCCAACAACAAGATGGCAAGCGCAGACTTTCCAGTTGGACGCAAAAGAATGTACACTAGCTATGACAAGAACCACGAATTAAGAGCCTGAATTTAATTTCATGGAACACAAGGGTTTTTTGGCATTTTTTTTAACGATTTTCCTGTGAATTTAAAGGGCAATTTCGCACTATGCTTGCAGGAAACGTGGCTTTGGGATATCCCCACAAGAGACGGCTACACGATCATGTTAAGCCCCGCCAGGAAAAACCACAAAGGACGCCCCTTCTCTGGCCTTTTAACAATGGTAAAAAAAACTCACTGAATTGGTCAATAAAGGAATTACCCAATCAAAACATATTTGTCCAAGGGACTATAATTGAATATTTAAATTACAAAATCACGGCCAAATCCTGGCTGTTGATAATAAATAAATATTGGAACTCTGCCATGATAAGTGCCTCAAAATACATCGACTCAGTGACTTCTATGATAGACGTACCCTTGACTTCTTGTAAAAACTTGAAAATACTAATATGTGGAGATCTAAATAATATATGGTTTGAGACAAGAAATACGACTCAAAACCAAAGGTTTATTGCGTTTGAAGATTTTACGAATGAAGCTAAATTGTGCCATTCTGCAATGCGTAGCCGGAACTGTGTACTGCTGAACGGTAACGTCCAAGGCAATATTCCACCTAAACCAACCTGGCACCAAAACCAGACCTACAAAACGCTCGATTACATCTGGATGTCACAAAATCTACTTGACAAGGTGGATAATCTAAACATAGTAACATCAAGTAATAGCGACCACTATACGCCGAAAATAACTTAGAGAGAAAACTGTCCTCAGACGCTGCTAAAATATCGTTCTGCTTTAAGTACAACGCTAGCGGAAATCGACTACGGATAAGTGGGATGCAGATTGGAAACCTGACTGACACATTTGGTGGCATTACGGCACAACAAGACGTTATTTACGTCCCTCTATTAAACAAATTTGTCATAAAAACTGATGCGAAAGGAATTGCCGGCCACTTACATCAACACAAATATAGCAGGTTAATGGCCATAGAAAAAAAATCCCTATTGCACGACATAAGAACTCTTAGAAAATTGAATAACATCAAGGTCGTAGAAGAAATTTGACACCGACGTCAACGTTATAGAAATTGGGTCAAATCTTTCGCCGTATCAAGAGATCAAGAACGTGCCGAACTAATCTTAGAGCTGTTCCAAAAACATAAAGCATGAGAAATATGGGCGATTCTAAACACTGGTACTACGAAAAGCAATCAAGTACCTACTAATGAAGTAGCCCCCAAAATTTGGGAAAGGTACTTTTTCGACCTATTCAACCTTGGGATATTCTAACCCACTAGTCTATGCCCTGCAACATTACTGTGCGCTGCTTGCATCAGAAACAAAAGGATGGCCGCCAAAAAGATCTATGCACTAAAAATCACGGAGAAATGCGCAGCAAAACCTGAAAAATAGGCCGCCAATCCATTTTGCCTATGTCAGTGGCAACACAGAAGACCACTGCCAAAACCTATCATTGGGCTGCCCATAGAGTAAAATGAAACTACTTGGAAAAGCAGTGCTGCATTGCAAGGGAAACACAGAACTGCTTTAAAAATCTGTTTTTCCTTGGCTGTTAAATTTGCAAAATAATGATTCTCAAACATCACAAAAGATCCAACATCCTTATTGGGTGTTAAACATCACTTTATTTAAAGAATTCATCTATGCACAATGTCATCAGAAGCACATTTTATCATAAGAAAATCCACATTCAAAGGTGCTTGTATGGGGAAAAAGATGTCAGAAATGAGCGCAGTACCGCCGCTCGCCTGCGTCAGAAGCTGGCATTTATTTAACCTGTCATTTAAAACTTGTACATTAAAATCAAAGTATGGAAAAGAAGAGACTTCCTATCAAAAGCAATATAGGTTGATACAATTCAATCTTATGTTTTGAAAAGGCTGGAATCAAGAGATTTGTGGTTATATTTGTTAAGAATGTTAATTGTATTTTAAAAAAAGACTATTTTAAACATTGTTTTAAAAGTGAGTTAAAGCCAGCCACACTAGACTTCAAAGACATTCCACAGCTTCTCCCAAACAAAGGAATCTTCCCCCCTGCTCTCTGCTGAGGAACTGGCAGGGAGTTGTGAAAGGAGGGGGGAGGGGGACTTGGCCTGTTGCTCTGACAGTAAACAAAAGACTCCCTTGAATGAAAGGAAATGTAAATTTGGGCGTCAACAGAAACCAGCTGCTGGTAGGAAGAGGCTCAGATTGCTCTTGGCTCAGCCAAACCTTGGAGGCGGTGCTAGACGGAAATGTGTATCTGGAACAGTAGAAAATATAGTTTTGAGAAAAAGACTCATAGAAAACTGTGCCAAACTGGTAAAAATCTGGACTTTATAGGTTATTAAAATGAAAATGTTGCTCACATTTTAAAACTACTCTGGAATTTGTGCGATATTCAGAGACTGAACCACTAAAAATTTGGATATTGTAGCAATTGTGATAATGCTAGGAATATGAAAATTTACAGGGGTATGCCCAGATGTTAGGCACATGTATGTGATCTGACACTGGGTAACCAACCAAAAGCGCTAAAAACTGTCAATTGTGAACCAAAACTCTTAAGAAAATAGGACTTTGATGGATACGTGCCTTATTTAATTTGGAATGTAAATATGTATTACTAGTAAGTTGGTGATACTGTAAATATGCTTTCTATGAAAAATCTTCTGTGTAGAAACAAAGGGGAGGTTTTTCCCTGGACCATAAACACAGCGTCATCATGACACTCTGGATTCCTTCTCAAATCAGGAGAGAGGGAATACTTTGAGCAATCAGTTTCCTAGAGGGTGGGCTTAAGATAATCAGCCTATCCACCCGTTTGGGAAAGACATAAATAGGGACTGTTGAGGACTTAGACACACACACACATTCACCCATCAACTGATTTACTTGACTCTTTTTGAGAAAAATCAACCTTTACTAAAACCTTCATAACTTCTGAACCGTACATGCTAGGAACGCATTCTAACTCCTTATAGCTTTGCCACAATCGTGCTTAACGCACAGAAAAGTATGCCGCGATTCTGCTTTTGGCTCAATTTCATCCCATATAAAATAGCTTTTCTTTGCATTCAACCTCTGAATTCAGTTTCCTATCTGCTAGTTATCCAACCATCATTGCTAGTGTTTACCTGAAGCTATCCAAAGCATCTCCCACTAGTTCTGTATCCAATTTAGTGAATTACATCCATTTTTAGCATTTTTCCCATTCATTCAAAGCCACATTCAAAAGCATCTGACCTGTTTAAAATCATTCCTGGTTTTCTCTAAGCTTGCTGGGGGAATTGGGTTTGAAACTGCATTTGTAGAGTGTGTATATTCCTGAAAGCTGTTTTCTCTCTCCTTCCATCTTTATATTGCATATTAGGGGGGGAATGAGTAGTATCAAGGGGGAAAGAGTGATTACATTGCATTTGATTGAACACCCAAAAGTATTATTTCTGTGCTGCATTAATTTCCAATCCTTGCATTTCATTGAACCCACACAAAGTTTTATACCATGCTACATTATTCTTCTCATTCATACTCCTATTGATTAAAGAGATTGTTGGTTGTAATATCACCCAACGCTGCTCATTGTATAAATATTGTTAGTGTGATATCTAGTTATTGTTCAAATTCATAAAAGTGTGATATATATACATTGTTCAAATCCATTAAATAAATCTTTTAACTTTGCAAAACAACCTACTTCTTGGTTCAGTGAGACCGGGGGGGATTCAAAGAGAGGGGCGTGAAATAAGGGTACATCATTCAGAAATAAAAGAACTTTAGACATAAAAATAAATAATTAAGGGTTTCATCTGGGCATATCACGCCAGGCATTGACTTAGGTGGAGTGCTTGGTTGAAACCACTTACAGATTGGGGGATCGAATCCGGGATTTCTGAATTAGATATACCGCTTGTGAAAGTCTAATACAGTGTGCTAACTAATAGGGTACATAAATCCTGTTGGGCTACCACGCTGTGTTACACTGTGAAATGCACCCCTCAAAAGGGAACGCTCTAAGGAAATGGTCTGTTTTGCAAAAATAAAATAAACTTCTGTAAGTCAGGAAGGAAATCAATATTTCCAGAATGGCGACTTTGGTAGAGATCAATATGGCTAGAGAACACCTATTGCAAAAGTTATTTGTGAGAGGTGAATGGACAGAGCAGGATCAGAATGTGTGGTTGCAGGCAATCACACAATAGATCACTGCAACAGCATTAGATATATGGCAAGATCAGGGTCCCTTACATATGGCCCTGAGTGAACTATATATGGCCCCTAAGGCAAAGGATGAGCAAAACAAGATTGACAAAATAGCAGCATATCTATACTTGCATATTGGAGCCATACATGATACATATGCTGAAGGCCAAGATCTGGCAAGTGAGCAACTGCAGGCATTAGGAAAGGCACAAACTGATCTGGACCCTGCTGAGCAGAGGCTGCAGAGGGGCCAGGAGTCCAAAAATGAAAGTAGGCAGTACATAATCAAAATAAAAGAGGACATGGGTATCCTGCAGCAGGGAAAGGCAGAACAGGATACCAGAATTCAAGTCTTGCAGAAGGAGTACCAAGAAAGTTTGGACTCTCTATTGCAGAGCCAGAAAAAGCTGGAGCAACAGGTACATTTCAACAGGGCATGCGGCATGCAAAGAGCAGGTAGCCATCCTGCAAAGCCAACTAGACAGAGAGAAAGAGGAGAGCAATAAATTAATCCTGAAAGACCTGGACACGCAGGCAGAATTTGATGAAGAGCGCCAGAAAGCTGGCGTGCTTCAAAGACAGAGGGACGGCCTGGCGGCACAGAGGCAGGCTCTTGCTCAGGAAAGGGACACCTTAGGCCAGGAAGTCTGTCAATAAAAAGAGAAAGTAGAAGAAAATCGCCTGGCTCTTCAGGGACTGGGTGACCTCCAAAAAGAGCATGAAAAATTGTTAGAGCACACAAGGAGGGTGGAAGAGGCTCTAGCAAGGAAGGACCAGGCCAGTATGGACAGGACTCAGGAGGTAACCCTCCTGCAGCAAAGACTGGCCCAGTACTAAAGAACAACCCAGGAAGCACAGAGAGAAAATCAGGCTCTCTGTGAGAACAATGACAGGCTCCACGGACAGGTAGCCATGCAAGAGAGATTGATAGAAACCAGCAAGGCCTTGATAGAGGAACAGAAAGCTCAGGTTCTTGCATGGCAACAGGGAGCAGGGGCTGATAGAGATGAGGTTCGCTGGGAAAGGGAGACACCTGAACATAACCTCAAGAACCCTAGTACCAGAGGCCTTCACCTCTTCCAATCCCTGAACTCTGCCACCCCCATACCCACTGGCACACATGAGCCCAGGGCCACAGGGATGGCAGATTTCAATCCAATCAGAAGTATGGGGCTCATAGACCAGCACCTCACAGGAATGGATGGGTGGGCATCTGGGTATGGGTACCCAAGTACTGTGAAATTTAGTGGGGAACACCATGAGAGTAGGCACACTAAGGGCATTCTGAAAACCTCTGCCCAGCAGTGGGGGGGGGGGTACCCATCAAATCCTGGGAGCAAGGAGGAATCAGAAGACTCCTCTGAACGCCCCTGGACACAGGAGACTAGGACTCCACATTCTGCCAACCATTCCCAGGCTCGCAGAATCCAGGAAAACCTAGAAAACCAGACGGGCTCCTCTGGGAGCAGTGCCTCTGAGTTAGAGGAGGAGTGGACCAGGGTTACCCGAACTAAGAAGGCCAATAAGGCAAAAAGGGCATTGCTGAAGGACCCTTTAAAGCAAATCAAGGCTCTAAGGAGTGTCATCATGCCTTATCATAAGAATGCTAAGTATTCTGTTTGGGAGCACTTAGAGCTCTTTCAGCAGATGATGGAAACTTTCCATTTGAAGGACAGCAGTAGCTGTATTCAGTATGTGGAATGGACCTTCTCACCAGAATACTCCAGCCTCTTTGCGGGGCTGGAGGATCAAAATCATTCTAGATGGTCCACCTACAGGGTGGCCATCTTGAAGCATTTTTCTGTACACAGAAATCCTTAGGAGGCTCACATGGCAGCCTACAACTTGCAATGTGGGGAGGATCAGGCCCCACAAGAATTTGTGCAGAAATTAAAGCGTGCCTTTGCGCAGACCACCAGAAGGGCCTGCATGGACAGCAAAGAATTTGTGAATACTTTTTTCCATGCTCTACCAAAGTACATCATGACCCAGCTAGTGAGAGATTTTCATGAGAAAAGATCACTAGACTGGGTCATTGAACAGTCCACCCGAATTTATGAGGTGCAAAAGCCCATAGAAAACAAGAATAATGCAAAAACACCCAAACCAACCAACACCCCTGCTGCTGCAAAGGTGGCAGAGGTGAAGGTTGCTCCCATTTTAGATTTGGAGATGGGGGGCCCAAAAACCCGACTGCACAAAATCAGAGCAATCCCAAGCCCAGAAGGCCCTCGGGCAAGTCACAGTCAGGCAGCCAAGGAGGTAGTCCCACAAATGGGATCCCTCACTCCCCTGACTACATAAGTCCCCGCTACAAGGGGAACAGACCCATCCTGGGTTATGTGTGGACCCCTCCAGCCCAAGGGGGGGCTCCAACCAAACAGCACCTAACCCCGTGAACTTCCCTCCTCACTTCCCCCAGGAGGGCAGAAATTCCCCAAATCCTGGACAGAACTTTTTCCCATGTACCCACAAAACTTTCAACCCCAGAACAATCCATCTTTCTTTCCCCACTTTCCTGAGCCCAGACAACCCAATCCGGGAGAGGGGAGGCCAAGGGTGGAGGGGTACCCAAATCTTCCAAACCTGGGGTATTATCGGAGAAGGGATAGCTAACCTTCCCGGGATCAGCCCAAGGGAGAAATGAGAACCCCCTATCAGCCTGAGCGGGTGTCAAAGCTAGAGCGCCAGGTCCAAAACATGGCACAGGATCTGGGTCACATGCTGAGGGCTCAACAGATCCCTCAGATGAGCATGCCGGCGCAGAATGCCCCAAACTCCGGACCTGGTGCTCCAGAGCAACGACGGAGGCAGAACCCCGACAACCCACCGGTTCCCAGGTAGGAGGCACAAGGGGAAGGGGGTGTAAAGCCTTGGAGGAAGCTTCCTTCCCCACTTGTACAAAGCCCCTGGAAACCCAGGAACCGGAACCAAAATCTCCTGCCCCTGAAAGTCTGCCACCCAAGGAGCAGAGGGGGGGGATAGGTGAAACAAAGAACTCAAACAGACTCATTTTGAGGAGGAGGTACAAATTCCAATTTGAAGGAGAGGGATCCTCAGAGGATCCTGGGGAAAGGATCTTCTCCTTCAGAGATGGGGGAACTCCTCCCAAAGAGAAATGGGTCCCAAAGGATTCAAATCCATACTGGGTAGATGTGGGGATGGAGATAACGCCGCTCATCATCCAACCCCAGAACCAACAACATGAAAATCCCCTGGTTCAAACCTATCCTGGTGAACGCCTCCAAAAAGTGGGGGTGACCCAGAACCGGAACCAGAGGAACCCAAAACTTCTCCCATATCTAGTTGCCACCTTTTCTTTTCAGATTCCCTAGACTCTCCACAGAATTCTGCCCAAATATCTTCTCTATCAGTGTCCAAAACTAAAAAACTAACCCACCAGTTGTCCGAAAATGTACATTATCGGTGCCCCCTTGCAGAGAAGGAGGGAAGATTCTATGCCCCGGTCCAAATACAGGGGCAGGGTACAATTTTGGCACTGGTGGACACTGGATCCCAAGCTACCCTTCTGTCCAAAAGGGCCTTTGATAAACTGAATTCAGGAAGGGGGGAGAATTACCAAATTCCTCTCACCCTTCTTCCTGGACAACTTCAGGACTTTGACGGGAAGGAAATTCCCGTTGAGGGGACTGCAGATTTGGACATTAAAATTGGGCGTCACAAGGTGAAGCACCCGGTCATAATTGTGACTCCAGAGGGCACCCCTTGTTTACTAGGGAATGACCTCCTGCGAAGGTTGTCACCCCTAATAGATTGCGTAAACAAGGTCCTCTGGACCAAGACTAGCCGACTAATAAAATTAAAACAGAGTGTCAACCGTGTTAGTTTAAACGGCACCTGCCACATGGTTGAACACAAATCTGACCAGGTAGAATTTCACTTCCAGAACAACCAAATTCCAGACATGACAGTAATAGCAGTAGGACAACAAAATGGAGATGGGGGGTCCTCTCTATTTCTGAAAATCAACCTTCCTTCCAGTCTAAGGTGGCATTCTCCACTGGAAGGAAACACTTTGAAATTCTTTACCAATTCACAATCAAACATTCCCACTCCTATAGTCCAGAAAGATGAGAAATCAGCTCAGAGCCTGGCTGATATTCAGCAAATTGGAGAGCAGTTGTTCATCCCAGCTCAGTTAAATGAAGGGAAGGACTCTGTTCTCGCCCGAGTGTGTGTTCACAACGGTAAGAGCTTCATCAGCGAAGCCATGTCCCGCCAACTCCCAAAAGATCCAGCCAGTCTCACATTCAAACTGATAGACAAATGGGAAATGGATCTGGAAACACCCAATTCCAAAGATCTCCTGCCAAGCAGGTGTATGCTCAAAATCTCCATCGGCAACAAGAGCATAGTCCATAATTGTTGGGTCGTGCGAGACGTCACTGCCACCTTTTACTTAGGCAGTGACATTCTCAATCGCTTTGCCATTAATTTGGACCTAATAAACTTCAAAGCTTGGTCCCGATTAGCGGATAATCCCATGGGCTTTGATGACCCAGAGAAAGCATTTAGGTCAGCTCAATTGCTGCCTTATGAAGTTGAAATTCAGATTGGAGAGGAAGTCACCATCCCAGAAAGGACCCGACAATTCTCCCTGGAAGTGAACGTTAAAAGAGGACAGAAACTGAAAAACCCTGATGCCTATATTCATCTGAATGCTTCTCTCCAACAGCAAGGGTTGGGGGTAAACCCAACAGCACTAGTCAATGTAGAACATGACACCATTCCAAAAGAGGTGGATAACAGCGACTTAAAGAGTATCACTCTAGCTGCAGGCACCATTATTGGAATGGCAGTTGATGGCCAACATTTTTCCATAGATTTAGGCAATGAACTGTTAGGACCGATCCCCAAGGACTGTTTTGACAGTGACAGTGATGACAACACAACACCAGACAGGATCTTTACCTGGCATGGGGGGAACATCCTGGTGTACACTTCCTGCCCTTATGTTAAGGAAGATGTGACTTGTGACTTCAGGAGGGATGAGATGATTTTCCAGGTCCGTGAGGACTGCCTTTCCCACCTGAAGCCACCAGTACAAATCAACACTCTGACTAGGGACTTCTCCACCCAGCTGGAGAAGGCTGCTGAGATAGAAAAACCAGAAGTCTTTCCAGGCTTCAGGCAGATGGTTGAAGAGAGAGTCAACCTAGCTGATGCCTATGAGACTCTGGAGCAAAGGCAAAAATTGTTTTCTTGGATTTTCAAGATCTCTTTGCGGTGGACTCATATGACTGTGGTCGCACAGACATCCACAAAACAACAATTCCCACGGACCCTGGCATGACTCCAGTGTTTGTGAAGCAATATCGCTTGCCTCTCGCATCAATGGACTCCCTTACGGAAATAATTAAGAACCTTGAGTCCCGTGGGATAATATGTCCAGTCCACAGCACCTTCAATAATCCGGTGCTGGGGATATTGAAGCCAAACGGCCAGTGGAGACTCTGCGCCGACCTTAGGGAGCTCAACAAATGTGTCCATACTTCGCGATGGCCTCTTCTCTACATTGACCAAGGGCTGGCCCAGATCCAGGGGTCACAGGTATTCACTGCAAAAGACCTGACCAATGGGTACTGAACTGTACCTGTCAGTAGGGAGGACCAATAAAAGCTGGCCTTCACCTTTGGGGGGCAGCAGTACACATGGACCCGGACTCCCTTCGGATACATCAACTCCGGCAATTAATTCAAAAGTATTCTACATAAGGCCATGCCCGACCTTGGTGAGAGTGGTAACCTGCCCTATGTAGATGATGTTCTCATCAAAAGCTCAACTGTGGAGGAACACATAGCGGAGATCTGTTATGTTCTGACCCAGTTGAGGGCAGCAGGAGCAAAACCTTTATTTCAAAAGGCACAGTGGTGTAGAACCCGTGTCAATTTCTTGGGGCATGAGATTACTCCTCAGGGTCTCTGTCCCCAGGAAAAGAAAGTGGAAGCGCTCCAGAAATTGAAAGACCCCACAACTCTGCGGGAACTAAGGAGCCTCCTTGGACTGACTAATTACAGTAGAAAGTTCATTGAGGACTACCCAGAGATCACAAGACCCTGATTCATCTTTTGAAGGAGGGGTCAAGTGGGAGTGGGGTCCAGAACAAGCCGAGGCAGTAAGAAAACTCAAAAGAAGCCTCTCACAAGCGCCTTGCCTAGCTTACCCTGTCAAAAACAAGAAGTTCTTCTTGGAGACAGGGTTCTCAAATACATGCTTGACTGCAGTATTATACCAAAAGCATGACAAGGTGAATAAAGTAATATCCGATGCGAGTAAAACTTTATCCTCTGTGGAGGTAAAATTTAACGATTGTGAGAAGTCACTCCTGGCAACGGTGTGGGCATTGAAGAATTACCGCCCGTTTATCCAGGGGGAACACATCATATTGGAGACTCCACACCAGCCTCTGCAATATCTCCAAAGTGACAGAATCCGAGCCGGAAATGTGAGTAATTCTCAAATTACTTACTGGATTCTGTCAATGCAAGGCTTTCCTTTGGAGGTGAGTCCCCTCACGCAAGGTCTGGCTGACTTGCATGATTGTGCCAGAGAAAACTGTCTCGAGGACGAGAGTTTAAAAATCAAGGACAACAAGGAGGCATACCTCAATTCCCCACACAAAGTCTTTGAGGAAGACAAGTGTGAGGGAATGCCCACTGTCTATGTGGATGGATGCTCCTACCATGTTGACAACAACGGGGAAAAAGAACTTGTGGCCGGCGTAGGGAATGCATGGGTGAATGAGACCCCAGAACCCTCCGCAGGGTACAAGATTGTTCCCCGAAGTAGTCAAGTGGCAGAGTTCATGGCTGTACATCAAGGCATCCTCACTGCTGTCCAACATCAACTCCACAAAATGGTCATAATCACAGATTCGGATTATGTACGGAACGGGTTCGTGGAGCACCTGGTTAACTGGAAAACCAGAGGCATGCTATGTGCTAACAACAAACCCTTGAAAGATGGGAAATTAATTCAAAATATTGATGAACTGGCTTACTCGAATAGAATGACCATCTACTGGAAAAAGATCAAAGGTCATTCTAAAGTAGATGGACCAGACAAAACTGGAAATGACTTAGCTGATCAGCTGGCCAAAACCGGAGCCATCCAAGGGGATCTACTAGAGATCGAATCCCTGTTGGGGAAAATCCAGGTCGCTGCTATCACTAGGTCCCAGACAAAAGCTCACAATGAACTCTCAACTGCACAATGGTGTAAGGAGACCCCAGATGCTGATTTGATTACAGCTCAAAAAGGGGATCCAATAATTGGTAAATTTTATCAACACATTGAGGACCCTGAAAACTTTCCCCTGACGGATACCGATTACATTGGGAAAGAGGACCTCAGAGTGTTGATGAAATGTCCAAAAATGTTCTGAATCCAAGGCGGTTTGTTGGTAAGGACATCCCTAGCTGGCCATGATCAGTGGGTGGTCCCTACCTCATTCCGAAGCCTGATGTTAAGTCATGCCCATGATGCAGCCACAGCCGGTCATAGGGGGTTTCATACAACACTTGAAATCTTAAGAGAGGTTGCATACTGGCCACACATGGGGCAGGACCTCGACCAATACTCCAAGAGGTGTCTTGTATGTGCACAATTTCAGCCAACATCCCTCACACACCGTGCGCCTCTCCAAAAGAGAGGGATGACACTGCCTTGGTCAGATTTACAAATCGACTATATCGGGCCCGTGATTCACTCCTTTAGGGGGAACAAGTACATGTTGACCGTGACATGCTTGTTTACTAAATGGGTGGAATGTCTCTCAGCCTCAAATTGCAAGGCAGAAACAGCAGTTGCACTGATAATCAACCACATCTTTTCGCGTTTTGGACTGCCCCAAAGGATCGTGTCAGATCGAGGTAGCCACTTCACTAGCGAAGTAATGACAAAGATGTGGGAGATACTTGGGGACAAAAGGAATCTACACATTGCTTACTGGCTAGCCTCTAGTGGTGCAGTGGAGAGATCCAACAAAACAATTGCGAGCATATTAAAAATGTTTGTGGCAGATTCTGGGCCAAGTTGTGATATTCGATTACCTCTTGTCCTAATGGCCATCAGATCTACCCCTTCATCTGCGACTAAAATTTCACTGTTTGAGCTGATGACTGGACGCAAGATGGTGCTTCCCCAGCATCTGCTCTACAGAACCCAAGAGCAGACATTGATCAATGCCTCGACAACTCATGAGTATGTTGAAAATCTAAGAAAACACCTTCAACATGCTTTTGCCTATGCTCAGCGAAATCTAGAGAGATCTGCAGACAGCATGAAGACCCACTACGACTTAAAGACTACCAGAAAAGAATACAATGTAGGAGACCGGGTCTACTTATACAATTTCCAAAGGAACCAGGCCAAACACTGCACATTTTTGCCTAGCCGGAGGGGCCCTTTTGAAATTGTTGACAACAACTCACCTGGCGCCTACAAAATCTGCATCCCCAAAGGCAGTTTGACAGAGGGGGAAGATAAGTGGGTCCATATTAACCAACTAAAGTGTTGCCATCCTAGGCACCCTCTGCAGCAACTGGAGGAGTCTTCTGGAACCCCAGAGAGGGTCACTCCAGCTCCCTAGAATTCCAACTATAAAATATTCCATATATAGTCCAGAATTTACAATAGAAAAATGTGTCCTGATTTATCAAAATGTATGTGTCCGCCCCACTACATTAATAGTGGTGGGGAAATGTCTATAAATATGCTTTTGCTTTTTCATCCTAGGATTGGAAACCATCGTTGATTGGAAACCATGGAGACAAAAACCAAAGAGGACCACGGAGGGACGGAGCAAAGATCCAAGATCCAAGGGGCCCGGAGTATCGCTCAATACTCACATCAGGACTGGGCGAGGAGAACTGGTCGATCCATCCCTGATAGAGGAAAAGATGATGAACTTTGCCATTTTTGGAACCAAAAGAAAAGAGACTGATCATCCCAGTCTTGCGACTTCCCATTGATGGACGGCCAATGCCAAATCGCAAGAGGGGGGCTTGTTGGATGTTCTAACCCACTAGTCTATGCCCTGCAACATTACTGTGCGCTGCTTGCATCAGAAACAACAGCATGGCCACCAAGAAGATCTATGCGCTAAAAATCACAGAGAAGTGCGCAGGAAAACCTGAAAAATAGGCCGCCAATCCATTTTGCCTATGTCAGTGGTAACACAGAAGACCACTGCCAAAACCTATCACTGGGCTGCCCACAGAGTAAAATGAAACTACTTGAAAAAGCATTGCTGTATTGCAAAGGACACACAGAACTGATTTAAAAATCTGTTTTTCCTTGGCTGTTAAATTTGCAAAATAATGATTCTCAAACATCACAAAAGATCCAACATCCTTGTTGGGTGTTAAACATCACTTTATTTAAATAATTCACCTAAGCACAATGTCAGCAGAAGCACATTTTATCATAAGAAAATCCACATTCAAAGGTGCTTGCATGGGAAAAAGATGTCAGAAATGGGAGCAGTACTGTCGCTCGCCTGCGTCAGAAGCTGGCATTTATTCAACCTGTCATTTAAAACTTGTACATTAAAATCAAAGTATGAAAAAGAAGAGACTTCCTTTCAAAAGCATTATAGGTTGATACAATTCAATCTTATGTTTTAAAAAGGCTGGAATCAAGTGATTTGTGATTATATTTGTTAAGAATGTTAATTGTATTTTAGAAAACAAATATTTTAAGCATTGTTTTAAAAGTGAGTTAAAGCCAGCCACACTGGACTTCAAAGACATTCCACAGCTTCTCCTAAACAAAGGAATCTTCCCCCCTGCTTTCTGCTGAGGAACTGGCAGGGAGTTGTGAAAGGAGGGGGGAGCGAGACTTTGGCCTGTTGCTCTGACAGGAAACAAAAGACTTGAATGAAAGGAAATGCAAATTTGGGTGTCAACAGAAACCAGGAAGAGGCTCAGATTGCTCTTGGCTCAGCCAAACCTTGGAGGCGGGGCTAGACTGAAATGTGTATCTGGAATAGTAAAAAATATAGTTTTGAGAAAAAGACTCATAGAAAACATTGCCAAACTGGTAAAAATCTGGAATTTATAGGTTATTAAAATGAAAATGTCGCTCACGTTTTTAAACTACTCTGGAATTTGTGTGATATTCAGCGACTGAACCACTAAAAATGTTGATAATGCTAGGAAAATCAAAATTTACAGGTGTATGCCCAGATGTTAGGCGCATGTATGTGGAAAAATTTGGACAGATCTGACACTGGGTAACCAACCAAAAGCGTGAAAAACGGTCAATTGTGAACCGAAACTCTTAAGAAGATAGGATGTTGATGGATACGTGCCTTATTTAATTGGGAATGTAAATATGTATTATTAGCAAGTTGGTGATAGTGTAAATATGCTTTTTATGAAAAATATATTTTCAGTGTAGAAACAAAGGGGAGGTTTTTCCCTGGACCATATAACACAGCGTCATCATGACACTCTTGTTTCCCTCTCAAATCAGGAGAGAGGGAATACTTTGACCAATCAGTTTACTAGAGGGTGATTTTAAGATAATCAGCCTATCCATCCCTTTGGGAAAGACATAAGTAGGGACTGTTGAGGACCTAGATACACACACACATTCACCCATCAACTGATATACTTGACTCTTTTTGAGAAAAATCGACCTTTACTAAAACCTTCATAACTTCTAAACCGTACATGCGAGGAACGCATTCCAACTCCTTATAGTTTTGCTGCAATCGCGCTTAACACGCACCGAACAGTTTACAGCAATTCTGCATTTGGCTCAATTTCATCTCATATAAAATAGCTTTTATTTGCATTCAACCTCTGAATTCAGTTTTCTATTGGCTAGTTAACTGATTTACTGGTGAAGCGCTCTGCAGGAAGAATCCAGATCCAGACTCCAGAACTCTGAAAGCAGAAGGCCAAAATCCAAAGCTGAACCCTTCTCAGCTGGCCTTTAAAATCTTTCAACCTGATTTTCACCCCAAACATCCAAGGGGCAAAACAAATTCAACAGCCTGGCTGTGCTGTTTTTCTGCTTCTTGCCAAGAACTCTTGCCAGAACCCAGAGATCCGAACCAGTAGGGCAGAGCTGAAACCGGAGCTGTAACCCAGAACCAACCCGTCTGATCCAGTCCAAGAAGCCGTGCAGAGACCAGAGTGCCTTGCTGAGTGCAGAACCAAGTGCCTGAATCCTGTTCGGTGGCGAGCAGATTCCAGTCCAAAACCCTTTGACCAGATCCTGACGGGCCTATTCCCAAACCATAGTTGTGTTATCTAGCATAGAATTGTCCATAGCAAATCTCTTAGCCTTAAGTAATCCTATCCAAACCATTCCATCATATCCAGAACTGCTTTGTAGAATCTCTTTTTGCTATCCAGAATCCTTCTCTCATCCATATAGTCCTGTGATAATTGTAGTGCGAATCATCTTTGCGCTAATATATATTTGCTGAAGAAAGGCATGTGTCGCAGCGGGCAAAGATCAGACAGAGGCGCCTCTGGACTGGTGGCTGTACCGTTGGAATCTCGCATCTTCATAGCCCCTTAGTGTAAAGCCAATCCTTGTTTGTAATCTTCAAAAGCGCGTCTTTCATTTGAAATCTTAACTCCTTTTGAGAAAAATCGACCTTTACTTAAACCTTCATAACTTCTGAATCGTACATGCTAGGTCAAATTAAAGCTAACATCCTCAGCTTTCAAATGAACCCAGAACCGCATTCCAACTCCTTATAGTTTTGCTGCAATCGTGCTTAACGCGCGTGGAAAAGTTTGCTGCCACTCTACATTTGGCTCAATTTCATCCCATATAAAATAGCTTTTCTTTGCATTCAACCTCTGAATTCAGTTCCCTATCTGCTAGTTATCCAACCATCATTGCTAGTGTTTACCTGAAGCTATCCAAAACAGCTCCCACTAGTTCTGAATCCAATTTAGCGAATTAAATCCATTTTTAGCGTGTTTCCCATTCATTCAAAGCCACCTTCAAAAGCATCTGACCTGTTTAAAATCATTCTTGTTTTTCTCTAAACTTGCTGGGGGAATTCGGATTGAAACTGCATTTGTAGAGTGTGTATATTCCTGTAAGCTGTTTTCTCTCTCCTTCCATCTCTATATTGCATATTAGGGGGGATTGAGTAGTATCAGGGGAAAGAGTGATTACATTGCATTTGAATGAACACCCAAAAGTATTATTTCTGTGCTGCATTAATTTCCTATCCTTGCATTTCATTGAACCCACACAATGTTTTATCCCATGCTACATTATTATTCTCATTCATAGTCCTATTGATTAAAGAGATTGTTGTAATATCACCCAACGCTGATCATTGTATAAATATTAATTGTGTGATATCTAGATATTGTTCAAATTAATAAAAGTGTGATATATATATTGTTCAAATCCATCAAATAAATCTTTTAACTTTGCAAAACAACCTACTTCTTGGTTCAGTGAGACCGGGAGTGGAGGGGATACAAAGAGAGGGGTGTGATATAAGGGTACATCATTCAGAAATAAAAGTCCTTTAGACGTAAAAATATATAATTAAGCGTTCCAGCTGGGAATCTCTAGTGTGATGCTCAAAAAGGGGAAAGAAAGGTGGGCATGGTTCATTGAAATCTTATTTTAAAAAATTATCACTCATGAAGGCGTTGCCACCATCATGGCTAACAGCAGTGGTGGTCCCTATTCACAAAATATTTTTGCCTCATTTTTACAAAAAAGGCTATTTATCTGGGCCTCACACACTGGAATAGGTGACTGCCGACAAACAGGGTTCACAAAGGGGGTAGGGACAGAGGTTAACTTAATGTTATTAAACCTTTTAAAATTAGAGACCTTAAAAGGAGGCAAAAACCTATTCCTGGCCTTTGTGGACATGTGGCAAGCTTTCGACAGAATAAATCGAAAGTTGCTGTGGCAGAAACGAACAAAGTGGCAATGCCCGTCAAATTACTTAATCCTATAAGATCCCTGCATGAAGGAACAACTATTCGAATTCGGATGAACCTGGACGGAGACCTGACAAACACCATATCTACAACGAAAGGAGTAAAACAGGGCTGCCCTTTGGCAGCCCTGCTGTTCAAGTTGTTCATCTCCGACCTGCCAGCTGACCTGGAAGACGTAAAGTGCTTTCCTCCGAAAGTAAACAATCAAGCAATTAATTGCATCATATACGCCGACGATCTGGTACTGGTAGACCGGACACAAATAGGCTTACAGTGGCTGTTGTCAAAATTAAACAACTATTTGACAAGGAACAACCTTGAAATAAATACTACAAAATGCAAAATAATGCAGATGGACCCACAATTAGGGTCAAAAAATTTAAATTACAGATGGTATGTCGCAGGCGAAATAATTGAGACAACAACATCAATACGATATCTTGGAATCATATTTAGTACATCGATTCGAGAATGGCCATGGTACCAGGACTTGAGAAGCAGAATGACTATGTATGCATTACAAGTTACTAAACTGCATAATGGTTATGGAAAATTCTCATTGCGCCCCATATGATCGTTTTACTTGAACAAAGTAGTACCGGCAATTACATTTGGCGCAGAATCAGCATGGAACCTTGACTGCAAATATTGGGAGGTACTCGAACGCCTGTTTTGGGGAAAAGTTCTTAAACTGCCACGTTATGTCTCAATGACGAATTTGTGCCACAAACTGGTGATAAACTCTCTATTTAGTAAAATAGTCTGGAAATCATGTGCAATATTGCAAAAAATGAGAGAAAATCCTGCGTTACCTGCATATAAAATCTTCAAGCAAAGTCCACCTGGTGCAAGTTAATCATGTTAATTGATTGGGCCAACAAAATAGGCAACATTTTGGCCACCGCAGATATAGAGAAAGAGTCGCTCCAAGTACACCCACAATTAGTAAAGAAACTACTTCGAACCTGGACCTGGATCTCAAATCTGGAGAAAAGAACGACACTACGTAGTGCAATTCCACTTGGAAGTGCAACAAATGGACTAGATGTACAACCGAAATATTTATTAAAATGTCCATCTCGTTACCATCGAGATCAATTTCTGTGGCTGCGGCTAAATGTATTGAAAACAAAAGAGATGCAGTGGTTAAGGAAAGGGAATGAAACTAAAGACAATCTCTGTAGACACTGCAAAAAAGAAATAGAATCACTGCAACATTTGATCACAAAATGTCGGTCAATTTCAAATCAAAGGAATTGTCATCTGGGATTTTCATTCCCGCTAAACGGAAACACAGACGAATGGTGGACTCGTGTGATCTCAGGTCACAACATGAAAATAACTGGTGCAACTATTGACTTTATGGATGCGACTCTGAAAGAAATCTAAAGACTATCAGAATGCAAAGAACAATACGCATATAGAGGAAAAAACAAAAGTTTTCCTAGTCCTCAGTGTTAGTTAACATAAGGAATTGTGTTACTTTGAAAGTTCAAAGGATCAATAGATGTAACATTGTGATAAAAGCTTGTATAAACTAAAGATTAAAATAAAAAAAGGAATACGCTTTAAAGTAAGCATAAAATAAAAACTGATGTAAACCAGCATTTCATGTGTTTTTTCATATAAAGTGCCCAGGTTCATGTTTTCTGTGTAATTTAGACCTTTCTCGCTTCCTGTAGCGATGAGCACAGGAGAAGCTCCCAGGGGACTTGGTATGCTCCACCTACAGGTAGAGCGTGTACGAGGCTGAGGAGTTTTGGGAATTATTTCTGTCAGGAGGCACCTGCGATATAGCGGATGTTGGGTCGCCTGAAATTGTATATATTGTATCCCGGTGTGGCGCGAAAAGAGGAAATGCCTGGGAGATCCAGAGAGAGTAGATCGGCTCTCGGCTGCTGGAGGCGACCCCCTTCCAGCTGTACTTGTTCCCAGCTGTGTCTTACTCACCTGAATCCTGGGTTGAGAATTTGGGCCCTGCTGGAGGCGAGGGATTAAGGTCGGGAAGAGTGTGCCTCCGCGGCAGGTGCTTCTCTGCTAGAGCAGAGCCCGGGCACCGTCACGAGTGACTGCATGTGTTATGGTCGCTGAGGTAGGAGATGGAAAGTGAGGGAAAGGAAGGAACAATAATGAATAGTTTAGAAATAAGCTCACTCGCCGGCAATGCACAGGTGGGCAGTGGCATAGTGTATATTTTATTTCTATCAAAGTTGAAGGAGAATGAAGGAACAATAGTGAACTGTTTAGAAGTTAACTCCCTCACTGGCAATGCACAGGCGGGCAGTGGCTAATGTACATTTTATTTCTGTCAGCATTGAAGGGGAACAATTGAACAATAGTGAACTGTTTAGAAGTTAACGCACTCACCGGCAATGCACAGGCAGGCTTGGGCCAGTGTACAGTCGTCCTGTCAAAGTGAAGGAAGCAGTCACGTGCCCCTTTGGGGTTCCCCCTAACTCCCACCCCCTGGGGTGACTGCAGAAGCAGGTAGGCTTCCGGAAGGGTTGTGATTTAGTCACTATGGGCTGTAGTAATTCGCGGTTCTCCCTGAAGGGGAAGTCGTGCTGTACTTGCGTTCACTGAGTAAGGGGGGGGTTGGGAGAGTGACACGCATAAGCTAGGAGAGGACAGGACTCTCCCCGATTGAGGTGATAATAATTAATTATTTATTTACCTGAGGTGAATTGTCTCAATTCCAGGTGACCCCATTTATGATATTCAAACCTTGATGTTACAAATGTGAATGGACTGATTTAACAGTGTTTCAAGTGTTAATAATTAATCATTTATTTACCAGAGGTGAATTGACTCACTCCTCAGGTGACTCAATGTATGATATTCAACCATTTAGGTTAAATATGTGAACTGACTGATTTATCAGTGATTAAAGTCTCTATAATTAATTATTTATGACCAGAGGTGAATTGACTCACTCCCAGGTGACCTAATGTATGAAGCTCAACCATTTATGTTACAGATGTGAACTATTTTATGCTGAATGTTAGGGCCTATTTAATGTAACAATGCGCTACTTGAGCCATATATGGCATATATAAAGCAAGCTATCAAGCTGGTCAACTAAAGATAAGTCTGTGACAGTTTTATTTAGACTAGGTGCACACTAATCCAGGTTAGCAACCAAGTCTAACATAACTCTCACTGCCCAGAGCCCACTATTCTCTCTAAGGGGAGGCCATTGGTCATCATAGGAGAACACACCTCTAGTGTTGGAAGTATTGGACGACAGACAGTCTGTTTTCCATTTTGATTTGGCATTGAGGCAGAGCTCACCTTTAAATACTGCAACCGGCCGCGGAGCGTCGCGGAGTGAGCAGAGTGTGATGGTGGTACTGGGAGTATTGGAGGATTTGCACGCCAGACAGTCTGGTTTACATTTTCTTTGGCATTGAGGCGGAGCTCACCTTTAAATACTGCAACCGGAAGCGGAGCGTCGCGGAGTGAGAAGAGTGTGTTGGTGGTGTTCATGGTGGGAGGCAGTGCGAGGCTTGGGAGGTAAGGTAAGTTTGCCGTGACCCTTAACCCAGGCTCATTGTTACTGATGGCGGGTCCATGTGAGAAGGATTTGACTTTGCACATGAATGAGATTGCAGAGAGTAATAGTGTGGATCTGTTGGACCGAACCGTAATAATGTTTGCCAAAACGATACTTCCCACTGGGTACCCACAGACTCGCCTACATAATAGGCGTTGTAATTCTGCGTTGGACTCCGAAGGATGTGAGATGTCAATTACAGAAGCACCTCGCTCGCTGCCGTTGGAGCGGATGCAGCGTACAAGTAGGTTAATTACAAATACTAACACCAAACAATGCCTTTGTCGTTTGAACAATAAACATAAGACAAGTGGCGTGAATCATATAAAAACTAACCTTGATGGTGCCCCTCAGCTGGCAGCACCAGTGGCTGGTGTAGCTGCGGTGGCGGTCATGCTGAATGGGGTTGTGCCTTGGTCACTTCCGTATGCCGGAGGGTGTGAGAACCATTGCGTCGGGTTGGCCTGTTCAGGGACAGAGTTGGTCTCTGGCTTGCCTATTGGAGGAGTGGCGTCCTCCTCTGTTGGGGTGGTGCTGAGTGACAACACTGCTCTGACTTGTATTTCCGAAGCTGGAGCTCCCGAAGCTCTCATTGCTGAGGATGCAGCTGCATTGGACTTGCAGGACTTGCAAGATACCGCAAGTCCAGGCGTTGGGGCTGAGCTCGCCAATCTGGTCGGGGCTCCCCACAGTGATGCCGCGGCTGACACCGGTGCTGCTTCCTCTCGGGATTTGCCTCTGATGGACAGCTCTGGTGCGCTGTTAAATGTGCATGAGCAGATCCTATCTGGAGAGGGCAAGAATGAACTATACGAATTAGCCACCCCTGAGTCGGACATTCATGACTTAAAGTCGCACTTAGGTTCAGCTAAAGAAGTTGAAGACAAGAGTGTGGATCACATGTCTGACAGCACCCTGTGATCAAACTAAATAATGCTAAAAGAGTTGTCTGGAATCACGTGTAAGCCACACGAAAGGCACCTGGAAAAGAGTATCAACATAGTGGAAGGTGAAATTCACTGAGCTGAAGGCAACTCACTAGAGCCTAAGGATAGTTTCCGTCCTCTAAATGATGCAGTGTATAACGGTACATTAGTTGATGTTGTGATCCATGCACATGAACATAGAAAATCTTCATTGGCAGTTGCTGATCAACTGCTCTTAGACTTGTCGACCCTCAACATGAAATTACAAACCAAGAGAGTGGCAAGAAAGCCAAATGTACTGAATGGAACCCTCAATGCGCCTAGGATAATAATGAACGGAGACCGAATGCAACAACCACAACGTTATAATCCAGCACATTCTAATGGAACAGGCACCAGTTCGGGATTGGCTAAAAGGAGGCGAGTAGAAATGAGCCCCTCAAATGGCATCTTAAGCTCACAGAAAAGGCTTCTTATAACGAGTCAGAACTCGGCCAAAGGGGACACAATGATGCTTGCATGTAGGAATGAAAGACATCTAAGTGAAAGCGAGGACCGCGAGTCATCCTCTGATGAGAATTCTGACCCGTCCTCCTCTGGGGAATTGTCTTTCAACAAAGGAGGAGTCAAAGTCAGGAGGACAATGCAGCAAAACTTGATGCAGTCAAATAAGTTAAATCATTCATTTAACGCTTTGAGGGAACAATTGTGCGTGGACTTAATCCCTAAAATCTCACTTGCAGTAACAATAGCAACAGCTCCCTTCTCCAAAATGTACGAGCAATTTAATGAAAGTTACAGAGACCAGAACACTCTGTTAGCAATGTTAAACACCAAAATGGCAACAATTGGCCTGGAAATGCGTGAAATGAAATTCCAGTCTCATAAGGACCTGTTCTCACGGGAAACATCAAATGCTCTATTAGGAGAACATCTACGAAACTCGACGGAAGACAAAGACGTTTAGCCGAGGTGGCGAGGGAAGCATTAACAATCCTGAAAAAAGCCTAGCAGAACAGAGTTGAGAGTGGAATGTCTTCCCAATTAAAAGAATTTGTGATACCTAATCCGATGTCCGTGAAATCCTGTAACTGTGGTCAATCGTAACCTCTTGGACAAAGGGTTTGCTCGGAAAATGAGTCTCAACGTGACCAAACCACTCTATCCTTGGATAAACGTCAAGTAACAACTGAGAATTTAAACGGTCACGACATGTTGACTCAAGAGAACGTAGCCGGCCCTGCTGGTGCTGCTGAGTCTGCTGCAACTCCAAAAACAGATTCCAGAGCGCCTGCTAATGAAATCGAATTGTTGTGCCCGGAATCTACCCCTTCGACATAAGCAAATTCCTTAATTGTGGTATCCAATACGATTTCGAACGTGGACCTCAATAAACAAAGAAAAAGTTACCAATATTTGCCAAAAAAAAGACACAGCCTGTACAACCTGCCTCAACAAATCAACCTCAAAAAGGGAAGTGTACCAAGAAAACCAAAAACATGACAAGTTAAAAAAAAAAATGAATGGAAATGGTTCAAGAACATTTTTGAGAAATTGAAAATCCTTAAATCTCACAGTTTTGACGGCAGTACCGACTAACAGAACCATGGCTATTAGTGGAAACACTAGACAAGTCTCTGTGACTACTGGAACTGAAAGTTCTGACACATTCATTAATAAGAGTTCGGATGAGCAGATGGAAGACCTAATGAATCTCTCGACATATGAAATAAGTGATGAAGATCAGAGCAGATTCGAGGATTCGTTTGATGATGAAAACGATACACCGTCGGATAATGTCGACATAAGGACTAAAACCGACGTGGTCACACCAACTGAAATAGAGTCTGGAAATCAAAAGAAAGTAGGTAAAGTAAGAACAGTAGAATTGATGGATTTGTCAAAAAGCAAATCTCCTGATTCGAATATCTCCGTAAATAAGAATCCTCCCAAATTTCTAACATTGGAAGAAAGAAGACTTAATGCACATGGGCTACAAATGAAGGAGAATGTGGTATTGTGCGACAACATATGCACAGCAAAGAAGGTCTTGAATGACGAACCTAGGTCCTCTACAGTGATATCGAAGCTGTTTCTAAATCAAACCTTAAAATCTGGTGAACGAAAAGATGCTACGAAGTCTGATGGCGAAAAATTGGGAACCTTTGGAAATCAAGTTAGTCACCTAAAAAAAAATCAGAAAATAGTAGTAATAATAAAACAAAATCAAACTACTATATTGTCTTGGAAAGGAGAGAAAGCAGGAATGATGGAATGATTATGAACAGGAACAACGTAATTAGTTTATTCAGAAACATCCCAGAACTGTTTTCAATTACATCGAGCGATATCAAAACAGTTGAATTTGTAAACGAACCCAGTTGGATCGAGTAATCCTCCATATCCATTCCAACTATAAAAAAAGATCAATTTATGGAGGCTGAGGATGCCCGGCGGAGTCTTGGATTCAAATTAACAAGAGTAATTCGGGAGATGGACAAAAAAGATTCTGCGCATTCACTTAGCAAAACCGCTCAGGTTCCTATGCAAAGAAGCGAAATTCGAACTGATCACTCAAAGGAAAAGGAAATTGAAAATAAGTTATAGGCAACCTTGAAGAAAATAGTATCCTGGCAATTGGAGGACAATGATATGCCATTTGAAAAAGCAACGATTAACATGAGAAAAATCAAAATCACAATTTCGCTGGATGAGCCAGATAATACAGGATCAGATCCACTTGAACAAGACGAGCCAAATGATCCTCAAAATAATTCGAGGTGGCTCGCATCTGTTTTAAATAGCTCAAGTTAACGTCAAAAGGAGCTAAGGAGGGAAATCCTAACACTTGGATCCTGGAATACAAGAGGCTTTAACCATTTCATTAAAAACCAACCGTTGGAACTCAAGTAACTGGATATCTTCTGTTTACAGGAGACGTGGATCTCTCAAATACCTGTGGTGGAGGGATACGAAATAGCCATGAATCCAGCAATCAAAAATCAAAGGGGGAGGCCAATGTCTGGCTTGCTAACCTTAATCCACAGAATATCTGGATACAGGATAACAGAATCTCACAACAAGTCACAACATATCCAGACAAGTATAATTGACTGGAGTGAAGGGCCAACTGACCGTAATCAAAGGGTCTATTTAATTAACATCTATTGGCAACCAAACTCAACTGGAACCATGCTCTTCACTGACAAGTTATGTGATGAACATGATGAGATAATGTCTGGTACCAAATCACCTAATATTCTTATTTGTGGAGATTGGAATCTTGATCTAGTAGCACTACTTAATACAACTAATGGTAGCGGAAAATGCAAATGACATCCGAAGAAACTGAAACTTGCATCTCACATACAAGATGAACTATATATGAGAGAATTCCAAAGACTGAATGGACTAACATCTGGCGACATTCCCGCGAAAGCTACGTGGAGAAGGAACAACCATAATTCAGTCCTAGACTATGTCTTCGTGTCTAGTTGACTAGCTGGAATGATCTCATATTTAAAGGTTTGTGAGATGGAAAACAGCGACCATGATTTGGTACATGTGGGAATACAAAGCCCCCTGTGTGATAAAAAAAAGAGAGATTTAATGACAAGGTTGAGGTAGTTCCTGGTCGGAATCGCCTAAGACTAAGCAGCACAAACATAGTGGAACTAACAAGGCTTGTTGAAAATGAAGTAGACCTGAATTATCCACCATTCTTAGAGCAATTCAGAGAAATTAAAACTCATAACGGGAAATCTAACTTTAAATCGCGACATCATTTTGATGCAGAAATTATGAAGAGAAAACGCGAATTCCGTAAAAATATATGACATCTGAAAAGTTAAAAAAGCGAAAGCAATCAAGATTCGATACTCAAACTAAAGAGAACCTACAACAACTGGATAAAAAGCCATAAAAGAATAATGTTGCAAAATGATGCTGAAAGAATGCAAGAAAGTCTTTCTAAAAAAAACAACAAGAGACTTTTGGACCTTAATTAACAACTGTAAAGCTCAAAAACAAGCTCTAATAAGCAATTTGGTGACTGAAGCCCAATGGATTAAACATTATACTAAATTATTTAAGTGTCAAAATAGAACTGACGAAGTACTTTTCGAAGAGGATATGCCCTGGAACTTAACAATTGATCGATCTGATATCCTGGATAACATTAAAAGACTAAGTTTGTCGAGGGCTTGCGGACCTGATGGTTTAACAAACTTTATGTTAAAATCGCATCCAGAGGAGTGGGCTGACTTTTGTGAAGTGATCTTCTCCATTGTAATACAACGGAAACAGATACCAACATCTTGGAAGAGCGCTATAATTGTTCCGATTTTTAAAAAGGGATCCGCTCGGAACCAAAAAATTATAGGCCAATCACTCTCCTTGATGTTGTGGGCAAAATCTTTGCAACACAACTTCAACAACAGTTGACAAAATGGATTAAAAAGTCAGGTGAATTTGACATAAGGCAATCAGGCTTCATTAGAGGTGCTGGCTTCAATTTAAATGTATTCATGATCAACAGCTTGAAAATGGAGGCTATTAACAGGAACAGAACTGTCTTTGCCGCCTTTGTTGATCTCGCACACACGTTTGATGCAGTAGATCACAATAGGCTCTGGAACAAAATGAAAAAGAAAAACTGTCCAGATGGTCTTATCCGTGCAATAAAATAACTTTACACGGATATTAATATAAGAATTCGGCTTGATAGCAAGGGGACCCTGTCAAGTTCTATAAAAACTGAACGTGGAGTAAAACAGGGATGCCCACTTGGAGCTGTCCTTTTTAACTTTTTCATTGCAGACGTGGGTTCCGCTTTCGAAGATATACGATCCTTTTCTCCAACAATTAATAATAACAAAATTGAGTGGATGCTCTATGCAGATGATATCGTTCTACTAGACCTAACTGAAATCGGTCTTCAGAGGAAATTAACAGCCATACAAAGATACATTGGAGAGAACGGTATGATAATTAACAGCATGAAAACAGAGATAATTGAACTGAAAAATCTGCACTGTCTAAAGAGGATCTGGAAGCGGAACTTTCAATGGAAGATTGGAACAGATATCCTAAAAAGAACAAGTCAAATAAGATATCTGGGAGCCATAATAAGTGCGAGAATTAACGATGATCCAATGGCCAAAGCAGTAAAGGAAAAAAACAAACATCTGGTGGTGCAAGGATTGTTTATCAACAAAAAGTATGGTAAATTTAGTCTGAAACCTGTGATAGACTTCGACAAACTCAAGGTTGTACCAACTTTACTTTATGGAGCCGAGACTGCCTTCGGCTGCACATATAAGGTTTGGGAAACCTGCAAACATCAATTTTGGGCAAAAATTCTAAATCTGGGAAATGGAGTCCCAAAAGCGTGTATTCACTACGAGCTGGGCCTAATATCGATTTCAGCAAAAATTATGTGGAATGCACTATCATTATATGGTAAAATGACGGAACCAAATGTTGCATCTCAATTTAATATACTAAAAGTATAGAATGGTACGATGGCTCATCCTATACAAACTCTTTGGGCAAAAAAGTGTAAGTTAATTCTCGAAACTCTGAGCATGAACGAAGATACCCTGTGGTGTAATCCAAACAAAATAAAGAAACAATTGTGGCAATGGGACTGGATGGAAACGTGTCAACAGAGATCCTCCCACAAATGTATGGAACTTGTACCAACTGAAGCCAAGGCCTACAACACACTATCAGGCTACATAAGAAAGTTCCCAAATAGTGCTTCTCGTAATACTTTTCTAAGGTTCAGGTTGAATCAATTTGAAAAAAAAGGAAGTACTGAGACGAAGAAATAGATTGGCAATGAATGAGTTAACCTGTAGGTTATGTAACAATGCAACAGAGACCTTGAAACATCTTGTGGCTTTCTTGCCCGGCATTACAAGATAAAAGAATCGCAACTTTTGGGAAGGAAATCGAACAAAGATTGTCATGGAGTTGCGAAGATTGGTGGGCGGCACTCTTTGAAGGAGTGAATAATAAATTGAGATTTGCCTTGATTCATCTCCTGGGCCATGTGAGATATATACTGCGACCAACGGACTAATGGAAAACATTTTTCTGTGTATACATTTTGACCATTTACTGCTGGATGACCAATCTGGTTAGAGGATGAACATTTAAACATTTTAACTGTTTCGTTAGATGAGGGATGGTCATCAAGGAAGGGCATGAAATGCATTGGATTAAGATGAATTATGAGTGAAAGAAAATGTTGATTGTCATTTCAATACTTCAATCTTTAATTGTATTCCTTTGCGTTATTGTTGCTTTATTTTTTTTTATTTTTTAAAAGTTTTAATAACCTGAATAAAAATATTTTTTTAAAAAAAGAGCGCACCCCTAACTCTCCTGGGATATCATTTCACACGTGTGTGGTAAGGTGCAAGTATCCCATTCTCAGGACTCCTACAGGTTGCAGCACACACCACCTTTAGGATATCTTAGGGAGTAACCCCATACACAAGGAATTTTCCCCTCGGCCGCCATCAGTCCAGTCCAATATATCTCAGACGTCAAAGCAGAGATAGGGTAACATTTACATACTGACCACCAAATATTAGTACCCAGATTTTTCCTCACTTAGTCTTGTATATTTAATTAAACAATTTCAAAAAAATAAAGCTTGGGCTTCCACCAAGGATGGGCAGCTCAGCAAAAGATTTTTAAAAGTTTCAACTATAGAGAAAACCTTACAAAATCTACAACATCAGTCTTCCTTCTTCCATCTTTGTCAGGCTGCCAGGACTTCTCTTGTAGGGTACAGTTTCAGCCGTAACCTAAAAAATGTATCTCTATAATGTGCACTTGGGAATCGTCCTATATATTTTGGGAGAATGTTAAGTGCCTTTACTTCTACTCTCAGGTTTGCAAATGTTTTGCATTTTGCACATTGTGAGCAGGTATCAATCCAATCATGCCTCTAAAGCTTAATTTTCACTTTCGTCGGATTAGAGAGCAACAATTCCCTATCGATTTCAGCTAATTTCATGAATAAAAAGCAAGCATCAGCCCACCGCGTGAGAATGGGATCTGCCTCTAGCTCAATCATTCTTTCAGAAATGGGAGTATCACATCCTGTTAGGTGAAAAGACATTTTCTCAAAAAAGAAAGTGCTTTCCATTTAGCCGTAATTGAAAGGGACAAGAGACCTAGCTCATGTCGAAATAGGTATACCCTGAGGGAGATTCAAGGCTTATCTTCTATAAATAAACCACCCTTGTGCTTCAGCCTGATTTGCCCTACATTGTAATTGTACTACATTTTGAAGGACCTTTTGGCTGTTATTCACACAAGTGCCCAGTAATATATACTCGTTAACAACAACCATCAGGGAGTCATATACGTACCATCTAAACCTAGATTTACCATGTTAGATTTTGATACATTAATTCCAAAACCATTATTCCGCAAGTAAGTTTCTATTGTCACAAGTTGGTGTTGTAATCCCACTGGTGTCTGGTCCAAAAGGACCAGATAGTCGGCGTGGAGTAGTCACTGTATTTGATGACCTATCATTCTTGGTGGAAAAGCACAGGGAGATTCTAGTGCCAGATCCAAATCCAAGATGAAAAAATTGAAAAGGGCAAGCACCAGAATGCGCCCCTGCTTGAGTTCCCTAAATGTAGGGATTGGTTGGGTGAGCTTACTAGAAAGGTCCATTCATACATGATGTTTACCAAATACATGCAGCATTTCCTGTCAAGCAATTAGTTCCCTGTCTACACAATTGACCATGGTACAGAAATCAATAAACACCACATATAGTGGGGACTTCCGTAGCTGTGTTCTTTTTTAAGAGCTCCAACAGAAAGGCATTTAGCGAGGTTCAAATACCCGCTACAAACCCTGATTGGTGCAGATAAAAGTTGGAGCTTTCTTGCACCCACTGTAGAAATTTGAGAATGATCGAGGCGAAGAGTTTTTCTGGCGCATTAAAAAGGGCGATCTGCCTATAGCTATCAGGCAAAGTACGGTCGCCATTCTTGAATATAAGGACCACAAATGATTTTCTCCAGGATTCCAGAATATATCTCCTCTAGAATCAACAGTATTTCAGCCCAGCTCTCAGGATGTAGTTTAAACATTAGGTTAACTAGGCCATCACTAGGTCATCAGGGCCCAGCACCCTGGAATTACTGCACCTAGATATGAGGTAAAGAATATCGTCTTTATCGATCTGTAATGGGCAACCCACATTTAGATTACACACAGAAATGGGTCAACAAGGCAGAGGTAAGGCAAATTGATTTTTATTGTGACCAACCCAAACCTCTTCCAGAATAACAGTCAACTGAAGTGGAAATTGCTGCACCCCCTCATTTTTCAAAAATCACCTAATTTGTACAGTGTTCTTTCAGACAAAGCAGCAAGGATTTGCTCTGCAACTTGTTGAGCCATAGTGTCCCCCTAACCAATTCTTGTATTTACCCGCTCCTCTCTATAGGTAATTTAGATAGTTGCCTTAACTGCTCTTAGATTATTCTTCTGCCCTTGAATGATCCTGTCAAACGTGTGTTTATAGCTCAAGATCTGCCTATTGTTAATTGAGCTCCTGTAAGTTAACAGCTTAAGGGCAGGGACATACTTATCCATATGAGTGCCTCCTGGTGCTCTAGTTCTGCTTAAATGTACCTCTAAAGAGGATTTCAGTTGCCCCAGGGCCTGATCAGACCATGTCCGATGAATCCTCCCCCCATTAACTTCCACCCTCGGGGTATATAAATCTCCCACCTGTAGCATCTGCTAAATAGACCAGGTTGTTCATAGAATACAGTGGTTGCTGACCTCGGTAGCAATGAAATCACAATCCTGTATCAAGGGAAACACTAGGAGATATCACATTTGAGTAGGTTACAGCTCGAGGAAAGGCAGTACAATGATATGCAATTTTTACTATTATGAGGTATAAAATAATGTAAAGTATGTGTCATAGACGTTTTTTGTATTTTCATGGCACTTAGTTAAATTTAAATATTTGTGAATTGATAAAAATGTCCTTATCAAGCTCTATCAGGGTAATATTATGTCAATCTAGGCTTAGGCCTGGGTGTTAATGAGTATTTGTAATGCTGAGGGTATATGGGCCATCAAGACAGCATTGTGAGCATATAACAAAACAGGGATGTGCCTCTGACCCACCTTTTGGTGGGTCAGAGAGAGAGGTTTTCCTTAGGTTTCCTTAAGAATTGACATCAAATCAGTCATAAATCTCCCTATTTGGGCTATGTTGTACTGCTGCTAAGAAATCAGTGTGTAGTTGGGAGGTTACAAAATCCGGATCAAGGCATACGTTTGCCAGCACCAACCATATTTTAGGTTGATGCACCTCAATCAAGGTTGCTCTTATAGTGCCAAGTGGGTTTGACAAAGTTTCCCACCCATTGTACTTCTCCAGGATCAAGTGATACACCATCCCTAAGCCCTTTCCAATACCATGTCAGACATCAATTAGAATAGGGGCATATAACAGCCACATCTGTATTTGTCGTGAAAATCTCTGAGGCAAGGAACGTAAATAGTTCAAGACTGCTGCAGAACAGTAGACCAAAGACAGAAAAAACCTTCCTCCCAGGAGCACGGCCTGCAGGATATAAAATACCTGTCAGGCTAGGGGCTTGAGCGAAAAGTCAGGAGCAGCAATAGAGCTAGGAGAGAAAACAATATCAGAATTCAATATCAAGAACTCCAATAGTACAAACCCGCCACACCTCCCTTGGTAACACAACTCTTACCTGCTGTGTGATGAGTTACAATGATAGACCTACTTGACAGTGAAGACCATGTTAGAAGAGAGGGTGACCAAAGTCCAAAATTCTTGATCCAATTGTTGAAAGTCCCAACAACCTAACCCGAACGGCACGAGGGCGCATTTAAAAGTGTTCAAATAATCCAAAGGAAGGAAAAAAACAGCAGAGCATCCCAAGTAATACACCAAGAAGTGTAGTGCACAGGTAACCAGTGGAGGAATATAGCAGAGCATCCCAGGTAATCCACCGGTTGTGTTGTGCACACTTAGCCAGTGGAAAATGCAGCAGAGCGTCCCAGATAATCCACCAGTTGTGTTGTGCACACGTGAGATGAACAAGAGTTAGTTCCGTGAAAGGTAGGAGAGCGACTTGAAAAAGAGGTAGATCGTGGACAATACAAAAGTATGTATCCCGTGGGAGAAATGCAGGGACAACTTGCCTTGAAAATACTCCGGGCAGAACAAGGCAAGGGATAATAGGATGTTGCAAAGCGGGGAGTTATCCAGAAGCAACGTCAATAGAAAGTCCGTAGGCCAGGGAGCCAAGCAACAATTAGGGGTGGGGAATAGGTGCCAAAGAACAGAACAAGGAGGAGACGTAAGCAGTCCTTTTCACAATCCAAAGTCTGAATACCAGGAAAACAGGAAAGAAGTATATGCGTCTTAACTCATAAACAAGAACACAGTTAAGGAGCACCGGAGGAGCGTCCCCAAGCAGTTCTAATAGCCGCAGTATGGGGATGACGTGAAGCACGTTGCGTGTGGATCACGTGATCGCTTCCATCCCAAAAATGCTGCGAAGTGTAGTTTCCACGGTCTCGCCGCTGCAATAAACGGCAAGGCAATTTCCAAGTATGCCTGGTCAGGCGTCTGGCTCTTTATATGAGAGACCGGGTCATGACAGTATTCTAACCAGTCGGAACATAGCCAAGGTGGTTACCGCAGAGTCAAATAAAGATATAGGGTGAGAAGAGGCAGGGGTAATTCTATCCTTCTTGTAAATCACGAGAATACAGGCCTTGACAAAGATATCCGGAAATTCACAAGCTTGGATCCCACACTTAGATCCCAATATTCAGCAACATAGGAAAATGTGCACATGCCTTAGGTTTTAAATGTAATAAAACAGATATATAACTTCTACTGGAGACTCTATGGCATGATTTTAGGGAATATATAATACATGGCAGCCTGCAATATCTGTATAAAGCCTTATTACAGGATATTTGTGACACCACAACTGATCTGTAATAAGAACATGACATCACAACCTCTCCTAATCAGTTATTATGCTTCAGTTGTGATGTCACAATGCCTGCTGCTTGAGCCAGGAGAGAGAATTCCAGCATTCAATTAAACCTATTAAAAGCTTCTCAAATTCCATGCCGACAGTGGAGGAGTGGATTTTGGATGTTAGAGCTTTATCAAGATTTGAAAAAACTATGTTTAGTAAACAAAACAAGGCAGAACTTTATGATGAAATGTGGGAGAGTTTTAATGACCTTTATGGATAATGCTAGGTTGAATTATAGAGTGGAGTGAAATGGTTTACTTTCAGGTACTTTACATATAGGGGGGGGGGAATTGTGTTGTTTATGTGGTTGTTTTGTGTAGTCTTGTTTGTCTGTTGTTATTTGTTTGATATATCTGGTTTGGTTTTAAGTTAATTTTACATTTTGATATGGTGGGATATGGGGTCATGGTATGAAATTCTGCTGTATTGCTTCCTGCTATTGTATATTTTGCAGTTCAATGACTTATGATGATGATACTGCTTGTTGAATATTGTTGAAAATGAGAAATAAAGAGTTTAAAAAAAAAAAAATTCCATGCTGGCAGAACATTTTTCTGTGTGACTTTACAGCCATGAATTGACAAGGAACTTGTGCAATGCTGGTATGTAACACATGTGAGCAAGAATCTGTATCTTATTACCTATTTTAAAGCACAAAATGAAAACCTTTCTTCCATACATTTTTATTAAACTGCTTGAACTATTTTCCTGCAACACATTAGGAGCTGCACTTTTGATTTATTAAACCTAACCAGATTCTATATTGATTATGTGGATCACAAATGGAAGATCTCTTAAGACAAGGTATTTTAGGGAATGACATTGTGTGGCGATGTATTTAATCAAGCAATGCAATACCCCCTACGATACATAAATAGGGTATTGCAAGTCCCCGTGTATTTCTGAGATCTTATAAAGGAACTCTTCTATATTTGGTCACAAAACGCTTTGGTGACTTGCAATAGCCTTATACTGTATGGTAGGGAGTAATGTATCCCATATATTAAGCACAACTAGTTGCTGGAACTGAAATGAAAAAGGTGGATACAAAATACAATATTTGAACATTTGAAAATGTACAAGCATTTCAGAAGTACATCTTAGATCGAATGAAACAAATCCTAGTAAGATGAGTGCAGTGAATCACATGTGATACTAGAAACCATCTGTAACATAGAGAGTTGAAACCCAGCTAACAAAGAGAACTGGATATAATAAATGTACCTTATGGCAGTAAAGGCCTATCCACTAGGTCTAATGCCCGCAGTAGTACTTCTCACATACATGATGTGTCTACCTTCATGATAACAAGATTCTAACATGTCTTGCTTGCTGCCCATTGATATCACTCTCTGCATTAGGATATCATGGGGCGGGATCAGTCAAAACGGCATTGCAGGCGTAGCTGCCACAATAGGTGGTGGATGTAGAGCCTTCCCTTGACTTGGGGCTAGCTCCTGCCTGGTGGGCTGTGGATTGGTAGCAGCACTCGGTGCTGCGGAACCCTTGTTGGTGTTGGTTGTGAGTGCCTTGTTGCTCAATGTGAAGATGCCATTGTCTCCCTCTGCAGTGGCTTAAGCAGCAGCTACGTTGGAGATAGGTGTGTGCATGTTGTGAGGATATTCGGCATGAGACACATGTAGAGTATGTGCACATGTCTCCATAACACTGAAATCATCTTTATGTGTTCGTAGCCATTCTTATACCAACCCATTGGTATCAGGTGGTTGGAGCACTTTTGATGAATTGGTCTTCATGTGGTTTACTACTCCTGTGATACTTTGCATTAGATCATGTGAGTACAGGTCAACACATGTGCTTCTCTGTCTATGTTCATCTACATATACACAAGTCATTGTGTATTTCTTATAATCACTGTATGATACAGATATAGGGGTGATTTACAAAACATGTTTTAACTTATGCTTGCAATTTGTATGAGCAGGTTTGAATACCAATTTCACAAACACCATTTACAGAGTTGTCTACATGGCACTAGTAATGGTGGACATGCTCAAAAATACAAATTGTACAAGAAAAGTCTTGCCCAATTACTAGCCCTTCTGTAGGAGAGCACAACTCATGCACACGTATGTTTGGCATTGCTAATTCGTGCAAGTACTAAACACTGCTTGTGTAGCTCGGTGCAAGATAGAAGTAGCAAAGGCGAGAAGCCAAGGAAACTAAAAGAGCAAGAAGTGGTTTTGGTCTGACAGCTAAATAGCATCTGATCATTTTTTAGACTATTTCTTTCTGGCAGCCGGGTCCAGAGACCTAGTGCCTGGACCTGGAAGAAACTTGCCCAGAGCTCTGGTCACTTTGAAGTGTCAAATAACCTCAAGACCTTTTTTTCCTGAGAACAGAGTGCACAAGACATTTTCCAACTGACCGTGTGAACATTTTGGCTGAGGGCTTCAATGAACAAGACCAATTACTTAAGGAAAACCTGGGCCCAAAAAGACACTCAGTGGCATCTGAGAAGTACAGGGGAATTATCTTCATGCCTGACAGGGAGGGAGTGTTCATAATGGCTATAGCAGCACTTGTTGACCGCCTTCATGACCATCAATCTGGATCCCGGGCATCCAGAGGTACAGAAACTGCTCTCCTGAACGCCTGTGAAGACATGCTTGCAAATCTTGACTCTAACTCTCCTGCTGTTCTTATTCTCCTCAACCTCTCTTCTGCCTTTGACACAGACAACCATTATATCCTCATAAAATGGCTCAGTGATACCCTAGGCATCACAGACATGGCACTGGATTGGATGACCTCTTTCCTCACAACCGCCCTTCCCAGCTGCAACTGGGCCCTTTCTCCTCCTCCACCTCACACTCCACCTGCGGTGTCCACCAGGGCTCTATCCTTTCACCATGGCTCTTTAATATATATCTCAGTCCTCTTGCTCATCTCATTTCATTCTTCTCTCTTCATTTTCAGTGTTATGCTGATGACACTCAGCTCTCCTTCAAACTTCCCTCAACTACCTCCTCTTCCACCTCCCTGATCCCCGATTGTCTGACCGCCATCCAGGCATGGTTTGCGGCTAATGTTCTCTGTCTTAATGCCAGGAAGACAGAGATCCTTCTCATTCAGACACCTGCACCCTGTTTCCCTCCTACCCTCCTTGGGCTCTTTACCTTCACCATCCTGTGAGGCCAGGAATGTTGGGGTGATCATCGACTCTGCTCTCTGCTTCACCCCTACATCTTGGACCTTGCCAAGAAGGCCCACTTTCAGCTACACCTCCTCAGAGGCATTCTCCATTTCCTCACCTTTCCCCAGAAGCACGAAATCTACAGAGTGCTGGTCCTCTCCAGGCTGGACTACTGCAACAACCTCTTCCTCAATCTTCCCCAGAACAGGGCTGCAAGACTTATCCTTGCCCTCAAGCCCAGGGACCATATCTCTCAAACCCTAAAATCTCTCCACTGGCTCCCAGTGGCCGCAACGATCAAATTCAAGACCCTTTGCATCATCCACAAGGCCTTCTGTGACCTGGGACCTCGCTATTTCCAACTTTCCCTCCCTAATACCTCCCTGCCAGATATCTCTGCTCCTCTAACACCAATTCTCTGCTTGTCAAACCCTTCTCTAAGCAGAGAGGGGGCAGATCTCTCTCTTCGGCTAGTGCCTCTCTCTGGAACAGCCTCCCTACCCCTCTCAGACTTGAGCCGGACCTCCTTAAGTTCCAGAAATTTCTTAAAACCTTGCTTTTCTCTAACTCTCTCTCTTTCCCTTCCCTGATAATCACCCCACTGCCACAGAGACTGGTGGCCTGGACCTTCATGAATCTCACAGGTTCCAGGCCCTCTACCCAGCCAACACCAGAATCCCCCCCTCAGCACTACCTCTGCAGGCCCCCTGCCTGGTGGTTGTACATCCTGCCTGGTTTTACTCCGCCCTAGCACTTAACCAGTGGCCTCCGCCCTGGCCCCCCTTGCACTTCCTTCCAGGGCTACAACCAGCACTTTCCATTCCTTGCTCCCCATTCCCTCCCTAACTCTAACATTTCTCTGCACTGCACTTTCACCTCTGAATGTCACAAGGCCTAGTAGGACCACAATTGTATATCTGCTGTTTTTGCCATTGTTATGTACTTAACTGCTCCCTCCCCATTTGTCTTGTGGTGCCTGGAAACACAATTCTGTTGTATAGGTGCCTAACAAATGGTGAGGTCCCACCGTACCTGTCCTGCAGGAATTGCAGATGAGCCCACTAACCCCACCACAGCCATCCTGCCAGGGGCAATTTAAATGCACTTCCAACTTGACAGCCCAGTGGAGGAAAGGGGAATTGGATAATAAAACAAACTTCCAGAACTCTGTTCCAACTCTCTGCCTCTTCACTTAGCTCTTGCGTTCTCTGTTCTATTGCTTCCCTCCTTCTGGCGGAATTTACAAATAAACACACCACATATTAGTTCTTCAGCTGACCTCTTGAAACCACTCTTCCCTTGACTTGCTTGCTTCCACTAAAATTATCAGACTGACTTGCGTACTCTCTGGAAGGCTGATCTTGAATATCCTAAATAAACTTTCAGGAAAGGGGAGGAAAAAGTGTCTCTTCACAGTTTATTGGTCTCTTGAAAAATACACTGCTGATTGACTTAACTCTCTGTAGACTGTGAAGTTAAACATTGTACTTGTATTCTCCTGTCTCTTGACCTCCTTGTCTATTTAGTCTTGCTTTGTTTCTTCTTATCTTGGCATACTTTACTTTCTTGATTTATTCATCAGCTTTCCTAGTAAAACGTTATTTTCCTAAGATGCATTACACATTCCATGTGTACTTCAAAACGTCTTTTTTTCTTGCTTCTGTAGCACAACTCTTGCTGCTTTCACTCTCTATGTATTATTAAGATAGATTGGTTGTACTTGGCACTGTGCTTCCTAAATCCTTTGGTTTAAATCAAATTACCCGCTCTGAACACACTAAAGACTCCGCACCTGCCGAGCTGCTGCGTTATTGAATGCTCGCGCTGTTATGCGCACTACCTCTCTGTCTCTCTCACTGGGAAAAAGCCATTGCATTGTTGCTGCTTGCAAGGCTGCAAAGAGTGTTTCCTAGGCAACGTGCTCCCAAAGGGAACACAACGTCTGCCTCACCACGTTATGCACATGCCACAGGGTTCTTTACTCTAACCCAGGCTGCACACTGTGATTACTTCGAAAGTAAAAACAAAATGGAATGTAAACGTAGCAAAATTACAACTTGACTAGTTTCGAACTGCTTCACTTGGCTTTTCAGAAAAAAACTACACTCTTTCAAAACAAACACATTCAATGAACAAGTTTATTGGAATCCTAGAATTTCAGATTTCAAAACGGTTTAAATATCATTTTAAAAAGAATGATATGGCAACTTCCTTATGCTTATTTACAAGTCCCTAGTAAAGTAAACCACAGTGCCACTTAGCTTATGCTTCTGGTCTGGTTTTCTTTCAGTTTTGCACAGGATCTCTTGATGCAGTGAACTCCTCTGACGGAAACTGCTGATAAAAGGCAGTTTAGAACCTTGGTTAAAGTTCCAAGTAGGGACACAGCAGCCCATCATCCAATCATTCCCGAGTGTTACGTGTCTCCCCTGTTGGGAGGCATAGTATCGCCCAAGTGTTGATGTGGTCACGTGGGGAACTACATGACCAAGCTAATAAAGTGAACGAGCCGCTTCCGGCTCGTCAGTCAAGACTAAACTGATTCCGCATGTGTGTGTGTCTGCGGTGGCACCATGCGGGTGCCCCACCACGTGTGCTGGGCCCAAGGATGGGGCCCAGCTCCAGGACGGTGCCCCTACTGGGCAACGCCGTCCGGACGGTGCCCCTGCCGGGCAACGCCATCCCTGTGTGTTCTCCTGGCCCTGTGAGTCGGGCCAGGGTGCCGACCCCAGCCTGGGTTCCCCCAGAGCCGGGGCCACGGTAAGCCGGTTGCCACCCGGCCCATGTGCGAAGCTCCGGTGTCCCCGGAGCGGGTGGGATGAACCCCCACCCTTTGTGAAGGCCACGTGAGCGCTGCCTGTGTGTGCATGGTCGGCTGCCACCCGACCTAAGTATGGGGCTGCCCGGTGACCCGGAGCAGCCCCCAACAATGGCGACGAGGGCTGGAGCCCGCGTGCACAGAGCAGCATCGGCCGCTGGTGTGGAGATAGGTCTGCGGGTGGCCCAGGACCCGTGTTCGTAGATGTGGGGCGCCTGGTGCCCGCATGGGAGCCGGAGGTGTGGAGGGTCTGACTGCAACAGGGCCCGCGAGAAGGAGGAGCTGCGGTTTTTCCCCCGTGGGGAGGAGGATGTGCGGCGGTGGCCGCGTGGGCTAATTCCCCTCTCCCATCCGGGGGGAGGACTGTCCCAGGGGGAGGAGAAAGTATCCGCGGCGTCGGCCGCAGGAGGGGAGGCACTGCCCCTCCCCCACCCGCAAGCCGTGGGAACAAAGAGCGGCCAACCTCGCCGCATGAAAAACTACGATGCGGGCCCAACTCCAACTGGGCCCGCAATGGCAACAAGGAGCCGCTCCCCCACCCGTGTGGAGGAGAAGTGATCTGCGGCGCCTCGGCCACGCTGTTAGGGTGGCGCTACCGAGTGGCCGCATGAAGAAAGAAAGGCGGCATTGGCCTCGGGCGCTGCGGGGTCCCCACCTTGGGAGAGGAGATGCGCTGCCCTGGCCCATGACACCTTGAACGGGCGCTGCCCCTCCCCGTTGCGAGGAGGATGTTCGGCGTGGCGGCCCGCAACGGGAGGAGGGGTGTGGTTTTCCTGTGGAGGCCGCAGCGACAAGGTGAGCTGCCTCTTCCCCAGCATGCCCGCAGGCACCACCGGCTGCCCACCACAGCGTGGCTGCCCTCATAGGACCCGCGAGGGGCAGAATAAATGAGGCGGGCCCAACTACAACTGGGCCCGCATGGACAAAAGAAAAGAAAAAGGACCGGTTTGCAGTGTTTTCCCCGCCGCACAATGGGAGAAGTTCGGGGCCGCCAAACAGCTGAGGCCCCCCTTCCCCATCCACAGGAGGACAGCAGGTGCCCAGCCCACATTATCTGGTGCCTGCTCCTTCTACTATCAGGAGGGAGAGGCGCCAGCATCAAGAACAGGGGGCGGGACATGAAAAATAACATGTGGGCATACCACCACGGGGAAATCTGAAAACGAATGGTCGAGTGCCCTGTGGTTTTCCCCCCTCTCCTAACAGCATGTGGCCCAGGCTCAACCCGGGCCGAGCGCTGGGGAGGTAAGCGTCTCCACACGCAGGGGTTGCAGCTCTCCGGAGTGCTTGTGCGCCCTGTCACCCAGGCACCCGACCACCAGCTTCGCCCTGTTGGCTGACCCGGGAGGGAAGAAGGAGCTTGTCGTTCGCCAACAGCGCCCCGCCAGGAAGAGCTGCAGGAGACCTGAATGGCCCAACACAATGCCAGCAGCCCCTGCGTGATGGGGGAAGTGTGAGGAGTGGCCTATTCCCCGTCACCAGTGCCCTGCCGTGGGTTGCCTCCAAAGACTGTGGACTTTGCCGATGTGGCCCCTGGGCCTCCCCAGGTGCGGCTTTGCCGGCCCCTTTTGTGACTCTGGTGAGCGTGAGTGAGGACACAGACGGTTTCCAGGCACAAAAGAGCGGAAGATGGAGGTCGTCGCCCATGTCCTCAATGCACTCTCCGGGCCTGCAGAGGCGGGCTGGGACAAAATGGCCCAGCGGGCGGACAATATTATGTGATATACATCTGCACATATCAAATGCTTTATGTTGTGCCAGTAGCTTTCAGTGGTGCATTTTAGTGACGTGAGAGCCACTCACCCAGGTTAATAAAGGGTGTGTAAAGAAGTAGAGTGGCTCAAGTAGTAGTAGTGGTGGTTATGTTGGGACTTTGGGGTTTTGTTTTATTGTTATGAAAAAGGAGGAGTGTTACGTGTCTCCGCTGTTGGGAGGCATGGTATCGCCCAAGTGTTGATGTGGTCACGTGGGGAACCACGTGACCCAGCTAATAAAGTGAACGAGCCGCTTCCGGCTCGTCAGTCAAGACTAAACTGACTCCGCGTGTGTGTGTGTCTGCGGTGGCACCATGCGGGTGCCCCACCACGTGTGCTGGGCCCAAGGAGGGGGCCCAGCTCCAGGACGGTGCCCCTGCCGGGCAACGCCGTCCGGACGGTGCCCCTGCCGGGCAACGCCGTCCGGACGGTGCCCCTGCCGGGCAACGCCGTCCGGACGGTGCCCCTGCCGGGCAACGCCGTCCCTGTGTGTTCGCCTGGCCCTGTGAGTCGGGCCAGGGTGCCGACCCCGGCCTGGGTGCCCCCGGGGCCGCGGTAAGCTGGTTGCCACCCGGCCCATGTGCGGAGCTCCGATGTCCCCGGAGCGGGTGGGATGAACCCCCACCCTTTGTGAAGGCCACGTGAGCGCTGCCTGTGTGTGCATGGTCGGCTGCCACCCGACCTAAGTATGGGGCTGCCCGGTGACCCGGAGCGGCCCCCAACACCGAGAAGCAGCTTCACTATTTTGGAATGGGATAATCCCACTCCTCTATTACGTCGGTTAAGGAAATGTACACATCGACTTGAAAGAAAGCCCTAAACTCAATCACCCACAGAGACCTAATGAATCTGCCTACCCCTGCCTCTATGCCTGCAAGGCCCAACACAAATGCTCACTAAATAAAATAAATAAATACATTCAACAAGGGTTTACAACCGATTTCCTTTAACCCAAAAAGACAAAATGACTAGAGGCAAAGTTTTCTTCAGGATGAAAGGGGCGAGGTTAACAGATTTATGTCAGGTAATAGCCAGTGGAGGACGATGATCGATCTTGATTGTGCATCCATGCTCAGAGAAGAGTCCAGTACTTAAGCCAATGTTTTCACGTGCCAACAATAATCAAGGTGGAAGCTTATTCCACAGTGGAGTAATTGCTAGTCTGACATGCATTGACCAGAATGAGTTCTGTCTTAGTTTGAGTCAAAATGGACCAGTTGGTTCTCACCCAAAGATAATAATAATGCACAGGGGGGACAGGCAAGACACCTGTGGTACCCCACATTTGATGTCAGGTGAGGAAAGTTTAAAGCAACCTACCCTTAGTCTCGATTGCCCTTTTCTCAGAAAAGAGGCAATCCAGTTAAATGTCACCATCAACACTGCTACCTCCTGCTCTGCTCTAGAGATTAGCACAGGATGCACAAGGGTTTCAAGTGCAGCTGACAAACCCAATAGCATTGCAAGCCCATCTCACTGTCTTTGATGAACTGCAGCAAGTTGTCTTTCATATCTAATATTGCAGTTGTGGTCCCTCTATTGGGCCGAAGCCCCATTGCCCATCGGATAACACATCATTGGATCGCACAAAGCCTTGCTTTTGGTGGTATCTGCCTTACTCAAGAGTCTTAATAAAAAGATGACATAAGTTATGGATCAGCACAAAGAATACACAATCCTTTATTTACATGGAACGTGGCATATGCCTGCTTCTAGGATTGGGGTACGTCTTTCCCTCTTATGAAATGACTGGTTAGTAATGTTGCTAATCAGGGGCCGAATAGAATAACAGTGCACTCTTTGGTCACAATAAACAGGGATGGGTCATTACACAGGTGGCATTTTTTAAACTTTTAATTACTTTAGCAATAGAGCCTTTAAGCTGAAGGGGCCGGGAGCGGGGTGTGTCTATTTGCCAAAGTATCACTGGATGTCTTTTTATAAAGTGGCCCGGGAGCACCGTTTGATACTTGCTTAACAAGATTATTCCTTACTGGATCAAAACTGTAACTTTCTGGATCTTCCCACAGAGGTTGATGAATGTTTATTTGTATTCATTTTTATCCAAGTAAATGCATTTGATGTAGAGCAAACCTCACCAAAAGACATGTCAAGGTATAGGTCCATAAAAATGTACAGTGTATGTGGTAGGGAAAAGTTTTCATACTTTTTCATAAGAGCATTTAAGAGGGAAAGAAACGTAGTGCTGAGGAAAAAGAATCACTCACGACTCTGGTGGATTGGTGAACACGTTATTAGTAGAAAGCAGTGACAGCACAAACCCAACAGCAAGATGAGACACGAAGTTCCAAGCGTCCCTTCCCTCCGAGCCCCCCGGCGTTTATACCCACAGGTCTCATGCTTTCCAATGTAAAGGGTGGTCCCAACAGGTCAAGGGTTCACACTAAATTCATCCTTCTAGCAAAGAACAAATGCTCATTACTTCAGCCTTTGATACCAGCTGCGGTCTTTCATGTAAGCCAGTATTCTCAATGCGGTCACCCTGTTGTAACTCAGCTAGTCTATGATATGATGTGATATTTTGTTTGTATCGCGCTCATACACAAGTGTTTCAGAGCACGACGAGGCAAGGGAGGGGAACAAGGGAGAACAAAACAATGATCTTAATAGGTCCAGTGACATTGAGAACGCGCAAATGCAGGGGAGAAGGAAGGGGGAAAGTGCAAGGAAGAGGGTAGAAGTAGAAAGTGCTGAGCAAGGGATACAAACAAGTGGTAGTGCAGCCAGCAAGATGGCAAGTGCAAGGTTTAGGGTGCAGATAAGGGATGTTTGATAAGTGCATATAAGGGGACTGTAGGGTTACAGAGACAGACCCAAGTGCGAGGGTTGCCAGGAGGCTCTGTGGTTGGGTGGGCAGGGACCTGGGCCCGAAATCAGAGGGTAACCAGATGCAAGGTGCCGAAGCATACAGATCAGTAAGGGAGAGAAAGAGCGAAGTCTAGGTGCCCACACTTCTTAAAGATTCCTGTACGCATTGAGATGAGCGAGAGCATTAGCAATATGATGACGTCCACTCCACTGTGTCGCTTTTCTCAAGAAAGCGAGAGCTTAGATCCCGCTTGCATATGCCAAAAGGGAAGCACGTCAGAAGGGAGAGATGAGAAAACGAACATTCCAACAAGCTAGGTGAGAGGTCTTCATTGCAAAAGTATTTCCTGCAGTGTCCGCCTCGCATAAGCAAGAAATAACATTTAAATATGGCATGTTACAGGGCTTAGTCACTATAATACTGCAGTGCCAGTCACGGGGAGTACATAACAGTTTCCTTTCCCAATCTTCCTGCACAGAAGTGGCAATGGTAATTTGTTCCAAAGATGTAGAATGACAATGAAAATGCCTGTCTGGCGTAGAGGATTTCTTAACACAATGTATTTCCGAACAAAGACAAGATTTGCTGCATACATCACTCAAAGTTATTTTTTTAAAAAAAGGTTGTGCATGGATGAGCGCAGATGTGTTGCTTTATAAGTTCAATTGAATACGAGCTAAAAATGGAAGCCAAAGGAGAGTTTTCAAAATCGGATAGATATGGTCACATTTAGACTCTCCAACTTTTAGACAGGCAGCAGTGTGAGATGTTGACTTCAAAGACTTGAGAATGTTTTGAGGCAAGCCAAGAAATGATGCATTGCCTCCATCCATATGATCTAGAGCAAGGGAATGACCCACCGTGGGAAAGAGATGAGCAGGAATGAAAGACATAATGAACTGAAGCAACACATTTTGCCAATGGACATTCTCAGCTTTTTTTTAAATGTTAGTTTTCAAAGAAAGTCCACTGTCAAACCAGGAGCCCAGAGAATGACACCAGGAAACCAGCAAAGGACGAATACTGTTAACATTAAGTGCTGATAAGCAACCTTGAATTAAATGAGCAGATGTACCATTAGTGCAGAGAAGAAATTATGTTTCTGCTAAATAGAATTTCCGCTTGGCAGTAGCCATCAAAGATTCAAATAGAGAAAGATATTTACTTAATCATAGCAAGTCATCAGAACGGGACATTTTAAGATACAGCTGGGTATTATCAGCATATTGATGGATACTTTCTACCTACTCTAAGTTCTCCCAACATATTTAAGTAAAGATTACAAAATATTGGTGGTAGGGTGAACCCGGAGGGACTCCATAGCACCTGGAGAATGGGGGAGAGTGGCATGAGCCAATCTAGTGTCACGGTACTTGCCCCCAGACATCAGGAACAGACCAACCTGCCGAGGGTACTGGCACCCATGGGGACCTTTAAGGGATTCCATAAGGGCTTCCTGGACGTGGCCCTGGCGCCGTTGGCACCAGGCTCATGCTGCCATAAAAAATAAGGCAGGTTTCAAATGGAGATAACCACATGCAGACCAGTCTGAGGCAGGCTGAAGGGACTACTTTACCTGAGGAACTACTTGTTAGGGTGTGGTTGGAGGGACTACTTTACCTGGGAACTACTTCTTGAAAGCTATATAAACCACGCCCTCAGAACAGAACACGCTTCGTGTTATTCTGCACACCTGCAGCGTAACGTTCACCGTGTCTGTTAACTTCAGGCCTGTGAAGGCAAGCGTCCCCAGCCAGCACGATCCGCCCCGCAATGAGAGACAATGAAGGACTCTCCCAAGTCGGGAATAAGGCCAAGACAGAGTGCGGGTGAGCTTAAATGGGAGTTTATCAATCAGAATATGGCATGCAAAGAACTCTGCAAACTCCGAGAGCGCTCTGTCTGACAATAGGAAAGACAGGCGTATATATTTACAAAAAACGTCATAAGAACCTACATACTATAGGGGGCACAAGTTCCATGGGATTGGGTGGCGATGACTAACTATAGGTGCTGCTGCGATGTGGTTGGCCGTGGCTGGAGAACGTCACTGGCCAGCCTTGTGGGTTGGGCTGGGCCTGGCAGGTTGGCAGAGATCATCGAGGCGGTTTTGTTGTGCCATCGCGGCCAGTGTCAGAGATGAATGTCGTTTCCTGACTTATTTGCCCTAGGCCATGCACACCGCAGTCATTCAGTCCTTGCAATATTATCTTCTTTAGTAAATCTTCCAATAGGTTATTCTACAGGTTAATGCAACACAGGAGGAATGCACCTTGTGAGGGGTCTAATGGTCATTCGTCAGGGCATGGTTACCAGTGTCCTGTTGACCGGAGCCATAGGTTGAGGGGCTAAGCTTCAGGGCATGGGACGGACGGTACAAGCCTCCCTGTCTTGTTAGATGAGGTTATAAATGTGCCGCTGTGTGTTGCCACAGTGTTGGGTGTCCTGATTGCACAGGGCCATAAGTCTAAGATGATCTGGTGGGTTGTGGGGTTTACGAGGGGGCACCTTTGGAAGTGTGGGTTCAGGCAGAGGTTTACTGCTGTGCTGTAAATAATGCAGGTGGCGGCCCGTGGCCTTGGGTGCTGCAGAGGGGGCTACACATCTTTGAAGCGGCTCCAGTCTAGTTGGGGGAGGTGGGGCAGCGCGGCGCGGGCCTCTGCTCTCATGTTTGACAGTCTCCGCAGGGTGGGAGGGGAAATGGCCTTGCACATATTTACAAAGGTATCTTCTTCGTGTGTTGCCGGTTTTTGGAGGCGAAAACATCACAATCATTAGAACACTTTATAATATTTGTTTGAATTACTTGAAAACATACATTTCATTTTGCTAGAGGCGTTTCAATTATATCCAGTCTGAGCACCTTATTCGTACACTATGTTTCAACAATTACAATATTTAGCTATATGCATATACATTTGCAGTAAGTGAGGTAGTATTGAGGTTGGTGGAGTACATAGAAAATGGCCCGCCACCGTATGTGACGGTGGTGGCATGTAAGGGGTTTAGACATAAACGCATGACGAGTGCATTCTCGCACACCCTTCACATGTGCCCCCTGTATGGTTAAATTCGTTTTCTTGTGTACTCTAGCAGCATTAGTTCAGTTATGGCGCGGGGCCGCGGGGTGTGCGGTTTTCAATGATACATATAAGGAACACTCCCCCGGAATGCGTTTATCATTTGCACACCCCTGCAGGGGTGTGGGTCCTTCATGGCTGGTGTCATACACAATTCTACAGGTTTCTTTAGTAAAAGTGGTTGTATGGAAAGGATATACGTGTTAAAAGTGGTTTTTGACATTCATATTTGGGTACCTTTCTGCTTTCATCGGATGACCATTCTACAGATCTTCCCATCACCCAGGCCTCGCTGACCGGGTCACTCTGGGAGCAGTGATACACTGCGGACGGTGAAATGTTACAGTGTTAGTATCTTATGCTAGCTCATATCCGTCCTGTTGGTGGGAACGTGCTCACAGCGGATCTGCCAGGGTGCTGCGGCGACAGGGATAATTGAAACTCTCCGAGGGTGGGGGTCGCGCTGCAGTGCGCCACGCTCACACCATCTTTATTAGACAAAATGGTTTCTGAGGCCTAGCTAAATTCAATACGTGTGGGCAATGTCTTCAGCAGGTGAGCCATCCACCACCTGGGCCCGGGTGGTAAGGAGGGGACGCCCGATGAGCCATGGCCCTCACCTGGGGTGGAGATGTAGGCCAGGGGGGGGTCCTTTGGACCACTCCTCCCCTACATTTCCCCCCTTTCGTTACTTAAGTAACGAATACTTTAACTCCTCCAGCCTTCTGCATTCTGCTTCGTCCATCACTGCCTCATCCCATGCCTTTTATGGGCATCCATGCTCTACACACCCACGTAAGCTTTCCCCTCTTCTGGCATATTCATCTGGGGTACAAGTCAGGTATATACATCCGCCATCTCCCGCCAGATCTACCCACACCTCTTGGTACCATTCTAGTACACGAAGCTCTCTAATGGTGGTGTGCCATGCTTTATCTACGATATCTTTGTCGTGATAGATAGGCACCAGCTGATATCTTGGTGTGTTATCTGTTCCTGTTTGTACCTGCACTTCCTGCATGTTATGCATTGTTCCACGAGTGTTGCCCATTGTCACCAACATCATTGCACCATAAGGTACTGCGTTAGCACAACATCGAAGACCCACCTGGCACAGGCAAAAAAGGAACACCACAGCTGGCATCAAAAATTTCACAGTTGTTCCAAGCCATGAGGGGACCCTGGAGAAAATGTTATCGAACCACGTACTGTCTTCTGCTCCACCTTCCATTTTCATTTTTTCTCCTAGGTTGTGTACTGCTTCGATCACATGGGACAGGGAGCCGTTTTCTGCATCTTCGGAAGGTACGAAAGTGCAGCAGGCACTTTCAATTTTTCGGCAAACACCTCCATCCGTCGCCGTCAACAGGTCCAAGACATACCTGTTTTGCATTGTCATCAGCCGTAAAGCCCTTAGTTCCACTTTTATTACGTTGAACCCTTCTTCAGTGTCATTGGCCAGCTGAATCAGTTCCCAACGTGTTATCTGTAGCCATTTTGCGTTTGCCCTTGCTTGGACACTTGAGATGAGTGAGGCGAAGAATGTTTCTGCTGAGCTGAATAATCGATATCTGTCTGGGATCTGAGCCAACAGTTCTGATGATGCCTTTGATATGTAATTTGATGCTCTTCTGTTACGGGTCAGCACCTCTCCCTTGTTTCCGGAAGACAGGACATACATTTGTGACTCCGCAGTCGGCTGGGCTGCACTCTGTTGTATGCGTTCCTGTGTCCTTTTGCTTCCATCGATGTGGCTTTCTGGTATTACCATTAGGGCTGAGTGCAGAGTGGCCATTGAGCAGCTCCCACTCCATGACGGGGGAAGGTGCAGGTATGCCTGGTTGCCGCATACCCAGTACGTGTCCATTAGGGCCGCTGTCCCTTTTCTCAGATCTGGGATGGTGAGGGTCTTGTTACAGTTCTTGTTTGTTCCCATGGAGGTTTTCCCCTCTCCTTTGAAACATAGTTCATAGTCCATTTCGCTCTGTCGTTTGAAGGGTTTTTCAATGGCGGTTACCCAAGTTAGTTTTGAAATGTGTTCCTTCCATACTGGTGTGCATGTTTCTTCTATCCACTGCAGTTTCTCTGGTGCCACACCTCTCAGTGCTTCAGCTTTACACATTACTTCTTCATCCTTCCACTTGTTGTCTGAAAAAAGTGTCCCTTGTATTACAAAAAATGGTTCCTCCAGACATACCACCCCTGCCGTTTTTGGATAGCAAGTCTTCTCGTTCTGCAACATTTTAAAAGTAACTTCATGTGCCTGGAAGGTGTTCCTAATCCTGCATAACGTGAGATGAAGGAGACATTGGGCATCTATAATTGGCAACTCTTTGGGTAGCAATACTTTGGGTGTACCTGAAGCATGAGGAATGAGGGAGCAGACATAACAGCTCTCATTTGTTGTTTGTTTTGCGGTGGCACTCATATCTGCATACCACTTATTTGTCTGGTGGGGGTGTCGTGGGTCTTCCATTTTATCTAATCCTAACCCATAGTACTCATCATACTTCCTCCTCCCGGTTTCCCTTTTCCGTCTGTTATTCTTGTTCCTCATGTACTTCCCAGCCTCCTGGGCGAGGGAAAAAATAGGCCCCCCTTTCTCATTCCCGCCCCCCTTGGCCCATTCATCATATAAGATTTCGTGTGCTGCTAGCATCCGTTCCTTTTCGTCCCTGAGTTTATCTTGCATGTTGTTTTTTAAGACGGGGGCAGGTTGTCTGGTGGGGGTATCATACAACCACGATATGGCAGACGGGTTTCGGTCATTTAAACTGCGAGCATTATACCTATACATCACTGGTGGAGACACTGTGTTGTTTTGCATTCCACCCTGTGGCTCTTTCTTTTCTGATATGACAGCATTGGATGGTGTGGTGTGATAACCCCATACAAGTTTAGTTCCGTCCCATACCAGAAAATCACCTTCCCTCATATTGACACTTGCAGTTACATTGGTCCCAGTGGTGTTGTTAATCCCAGTGCTGTTAATCCCTCCCCCCTCGTTCATCTCGATAGAGATGAACGCTACAAACCAATATGTAACCAGACCAAACATTAGCATAAAAAACATCGTAATGCACACAGATAATCCGCACTCATACGAATATCTGCATCTCTCATTTAATAATTCTCTCATTCTACTAATTCTATCCGTTGCAGGCTGCCTGTTAGATGCCATGGTAGTTCCTGTTTGAGATATAAAAGTGCATTAAGTGCATGCATGTAAACATTTTGTTGGCACCATTAGTGCCAATATATATATTGACGGGTAATGGAAGCGGGTAGGGTTGTAGGGAAGGGTATTCACAGACAAGGGTGTAAGCATGTCATAATTTGATCATTTCATTAATTACATATAAGTCCAAAAAAAACCTTTTTTTTTCTTTTTTTTTTCCAGTAATATATAAAAAGAGAATGCAGAAATACTTCATCAGTCACTTTCCCATTCACGTTCATTGCTGACGCACAAACACAAGTTAATATTCAGACATTCTGTTCAGTTGAATCGGTTGCTGTTGTCTGTGCCTCCTCATCTGCCTCCTCTTGCACATTACTATATGCTCTTCGTACATCTGTCAAGTGTACCCAGTACCTCAAGCCCTTCACTTTTACAGCTGTGGGCGTGCAGAACACTACCTCGTATGGGCCGTGGAACCGTGGTGCATTCCATCGACGCACAAAACTCCTGACATAAATTAATTCGCCCTGCATCAGCTGTAGCTGTTGCTCAGACTCTGTGACAGACCCTGTTATGTTTCCCTCCTCTCTAGTGAAGGGTGGGGAGAGCTGCTTTGATATTGCGCGCGCTGCCCTTGTTAATTTTTTCAAATAGTCTGTGAATTCTTCTCCCAATATTGCGGCGCTCCTGTGTGCATCTGAGTGTTCGCGCAGTGGAGAGTGTGCTGTGTGCATTCGTCTCCCAGTCACGATTTCGTGCGGGGACAAATGGTGATCTTTACTTGGCTGATTTCTCAGTTCAAATAGCGCAAGGGGCAGACAGTAGATCCAATTCTTCTTCAATTAAAAGCATAGTTTTGATAACCTGCCCTTTAACAGTCCGTTCATCTTTTCCACTACGCCATTACTTTGAGGATGATAAATCGAACACAATTTATATTTTATTCCCAATAATGTAGTGACTTCCTTGAAAAGTTCATTCACAAAGTGAGTGCCGTTGTCTGAGCGAATCACGTCACAAATTCCCCAGCGCGGGAACACTTCCCTCACTAGGAACTTTGCAGCGCTTTTGGCATCAGGTCGTGCACATGGTCCTGCTTCCACCCACCTCGAGAATGGGCATACAACCACGATCATGTACCGTGCGCCATTACACCTTTCCCCCATGTCCGCATAATCAATATGCAGCTCTCTGAATGGGCCAATGGGTTTAGGAATTGTTCCCCGGAGCGTGCGTAATGTCATTCCTGAATTGTAGATTTGACATGTTGTGCATTCCATTGCTAATTGAAATACGTGCTCCTGGAGACAGGGCACGAACCATTCTTCTTGTATTTCTGCTGCAATGTGCTGTTTGGTATTATGTGCAGGGAAGTGTAGTTGTTGAAACGCAATTTCTAGTAACTGGATTGGCATTACCACTTTTCCTGAGTTATTTTGCCGCCACAGTAAGTCTGTTCCCGACTTGCTGCACCCTCGTTTTGTCCACATCAATTTTTCGTCTGCACTAGCTCCTTCCTGCAATTCTAGTATTTGTGATATGGGCATCATGTTGTACCCTCCTGGGGGCTCTTTGTTTGTCTTGTGCTGCAGCATGTACTCACCTGCTTCATATTTCTGAAAATAGGAAGCCTCCTTGGCGGCAGCGTCCGCTGCCGCGTTCCCCAAAGACACAACGTCTGTGTTGGATGTATGTGCTTGGCACTTAACTATTGCTACTGCAGTAGGGTTTTGTAGGGCCTCAATTAACTCTTTCAACAATTCTGCATGCTGTACTGGTGTTCCGTCTGCCCGTCGGAATCCCCTCCGCCCCCATCTCGCTAGACCTCCATGCACTGTAGTCGTCATGTAAGCTGAGTCTGTGTATATTGTCACTGCGCAACCCTTTGCTGCATGTAGTGCTTCTATGAGCGCAATCAGTTCTGCTGCTTGTGCGGAGTAATGTGATGGGAGGCGGTACTGCACTAATGTTTCATACTCACCGTCTTCTAATCTCACCACCGCCATACCAACATGCTTTTCTCCTGTGTCCACATCAATCGATGCAGACCCATCCACGAAGTACACTTCCCCCTCGCTCAGAGCGTTCTCACACACCACTATGTCCTCCCCTCTTTCTCCTGTGTAGGTTGCGCAATCGTGGTCCTGCATGTCTTCTAGTGTGCATGCTTCTGTAATGAATGTCGCGGGGTTTACTGTTTTACATCTCACCACATGGATGTTGGTGCTAGATAATATGATTTCATAAGCTGTTGCCCGCTGTGTTGTCAGTGTGCTTTTTGACCTCTCAAGGATTGCAAATAATGAATGTTCCACAAACAATGTTACAGGGCAACCCATTACTATTGTGGCACTTTTCTCAATCGCGAACGCGGCTGCAGCGAGCGATTGCTCGCACGCGAAATGGCCTTGCATTACGGCATCCAAAGTACCACTATAGTTAGCCAAAGGCTTGTGTCCTAGGGACGTCTTTTGTGTCAGAACAGCTGTCATGAGTGTTCCCTTGCAGTGTGAGAATAGGTAAAATTTGCGTCCATAATCAGGGATGGCTAGCACTGGAGCGCTTGAAATTAACCTTTTTAATGATTTGAATGACGTGCTCATTTCTTCTGACCATTCGATCTTTTTATTTTCCTGTTGTGCTTCTTTGAGTGCTTGTAGTAGGGGTCTTGTGTATGCTGCATAATCTAATATCCATGCTCGGCAATAGTTGCACATTCCCAAGAATTTCTGCATCTCTTTCACTGCTGTGGGTTCCGCTACTGATCTTATCGCTTCTACCCTGTCGGGAATTATTCTTTTTCCATATTTTGATATCAGCTGTCCCAAGTATAAGACCTCTGTCAGGCAGTACTGTAGTTTCTCCTTGTCTACCTTGTACCCCTTATTGGCCAATAGAGTCAGGAGCGTTGTTGAATCTTTTCTACATGTTTCTTCATCTTGTGCACACACTAGTAAATCGTCTACGTACTGAATGATTGTACTCACAACTGATAGGTTTCCCAAGTCTTCATGCAATATGCGGTTGAATATGCTCGGGCTCTCACAGTATCCCTGTGGTAGTCTGCAGTGTTCATACCTTTTACCCCCCAGTGTGAATGCTGTAAGGTATCTACTCTCTTCAGCTAGGGGTATTGAGAAAAATGCGTTTTTCAAGTCTACTACTGTGAAATGTGATGCCAGTTTCGGGATGCTGCATAATATTGATGCAGGGTTCGGGACCAAAGGGAACTCTTTCTGAATTACATCATTTAGGGGGCGTAGGTCCTGTATCATCCTCCAAGACCCTCCTTTTGCTTTTTTGATTGGATAAATACATGTGTTACATGGGGAGATTGAGGGCACTATTATCCCTTGTGGTAGTAGTGCATTTATGGTCTCTTTTATCCCTTCTTCAGCCTCACGGGACATTGGATACTCTTTCACTCGGGGTAAAATTGCTCCTTGCTTTAGCTTTATTACCACAGGTTGTACTCCATGCAACAGCCCTACATCATGGGGGCCTGTTGTCCACAAATTATTTGGTACGAGCCTCATGTCGTCATCAAAAAATGACGGCGGTGCTCCTACCACTGCCATCAATTGGACGGGGGTTTCCCTGGCTTGAATCAAAATGTCACAGGGCATCGCTATTTCCATTACTATCTCACCCTCCCCTTCCGTGTCTGAAAAGAGATCCTCATCTGTCAATTCTCTTAGGGCGATGTTTGCATTTGTACACAGCACTGTACGCCACTCACATCCTTCCCTATCCACTCCAATCACAGCAATCCTTTTCGCTGATACCTGTACAGCGTGCAAGTCTAATGATACCACTGATCCTGGTGCTGTGTCGGGGCACACTATGGGGCGGAAGAGGAACTCCGCTGGAATCCTCCAGTCCATTCTTCTTAGCTCTGGAATTATGAGGGCCAATGTCTTTAGCCCTTCAATAAACATTTCCTCATTTTCCGGCAACCCTCGTACTTCTTGTGTGGTTGTGTAGGCTTGCACTACCAACATTGCACGCAAGGGGCATATCCCGGGTGTAGAACACACTATTCCTCTCTCGGTAAATGATATGGTCATGTTAAGTTTACTCAGGAGATCCCTCCCTAATAAATTAATCAGTGAATGTTCGTAATACAGTAAGGGTGTCTTTACAGTTTTACCCCCCACTGTTACATCCAATGCTTCTGTGTAAGGAACTTCAATTACAGCCCCAGAGAACCCCTGCGTCTCTAACTTCCTGTTAGATAACGGGAACTGGCCCTCCCGGATACATGATTTCTCCATTCCCGAATCAACCATGAATATGAACTGCTTGTCTCCTATCTGCGCCCCTACCAATGGTTCCTCTGCTGCATTGTAGGTTGTAGATAGAACTGGACACGCAAGTGTTCTCTGTGGGCTGTCCTATGCGGGGTGTCTCATTGCCCCCCCCTGATTAAAGACACTTCCTGAAACCACTGACATGCCGTTGTAGGGTGCTGGTGCGGGGGCCCCGTTTGCTGTGGTCGCGAAAGGGTTGCCCGGCGTGTACTGTATATTGTCATTATTTTGTGGGTGGTTCTGTGTTCTATACTGGTGCCCCTGTTGATGCTCATTATTACCTTGGCCTGGGTTTCTCAGTTGTTGTTGTCCCATTGGAAGGCCATATGGGCTCCCCGGGTGGGGGTGGCCATATTGTTCTACCTCTTGGAACCCGTTGTTGGGTCTGGCTCTGCACTCCCTAGAGTAATGCCCCCATCTTCCGCAGTTCCAGCAACTCCCTTGTGCACCTCTAGGGCCCTGCCATCCATTTCCTCCCATTCCTCCGTATCCCGTCCACCTCCTCTTCGGCCCCTGTACCCACCTCGTCCCCCTCGAGGGGTCCACTCTTGCCACTGCGGACCTCCGCCTTGTTCCTGCTCGTTCCACTGCCGCTGTCCTGCTCCAACCCAATTAGTGGCCACCCTTCCTTGTATTGCTATCAGCCCCTCCTCCTCCTCATCTCCCTCCCTGCTGTGGGGGAGTGCGGCTACAGCCGCTGTGACCTTCACCAACTTTGTCTGCACTAGCTTTGCTTCGTCTGCCAATCTCTTCTGCGCCACCTCCTTCTCCCTTTCCTTTATTCTCTTACAATGGTGCACTATTATGCTCTGAATCTCCGGCCATCCCTTCGCTTCAATGCCTGCTATCTTGTCAAGCGCCTTTTGCACTTCCTTTGGGAGCCCTCTTTTTATAATGAAGTAAAATAAAGATGTCGATTGATACCAGGGCGTGCCCGTTTCTGCTCTCCACATCTCTTGAACCTGAAAAATGTAATCCATAGCCTCCTCCCCGTCATTCATTGTACACTGCATTACTGACTGTAAGTCTGGTGTATCTGGAAACGTTTCTCGCAAGGCATCCCACACCCTTGCACGCACGGTGTTAAAGGAGGCCCCGTCATGGCGGTCGCAGTCTAATGTTACTCCCGGGAAACCGGCCTTAACCCATACTCTCTCAGCCTGATCCCCCACTGCTGATACAAGCAAGCTCTTCACATCTCCTATTGCTAGGGGTACCCCAGCAGTGTGTTTCTCAAAGGCGTATATCCACTTACTTGCCCCTCCTGACAACGGGGGCAATAGCTTTAATAAATTGGCTTTATCCATCTGAGCCCATGGGATATAATTCGGCCTCCCTCCTCCCCTATGCATCAATGGGAGCTGTAGCCTTCCTTTTGTCGTTGCCTCTGGACCTGTTTTGGCTGTTGAGGTCCCGAGTGATGCCATTTTCCCCACCCTGTTCCTTAATCGCCCCGTCCACTCATCATCCAATGTTCTCATTGAACATGTACCATCCCCTCCTTCGCTTCCCCCTCCCATTGCCATGCTCAACCTGTCGCTTTCTTCTAACTCGTCCCTTATATCACATAGTAATTCCTCTCTGTCCCCCATAGGCCTTTCTTCATTTTCAATATCTCCCTCTCGTGTCCCTACTTCGATTATTCGTGTCGGTTCTCCTTCAATTCTGAACAGTATCTCGCCTTTTTTCCACCCGTCTTCAAGTTTTCTATTCTCACCTGGCGCTCTAGACGTGCGCCCTGATCTAACTGCATTAAGTGCTGTTTGTTCACATATGTCTTTTATCCTTGAGAGCTCATCTTTTGCTATTGAGAGTCTTAATTGTAAATCATCTGTGAGCTTCTCTATGTCCACCCTTTGTGTACTTGCCTGGGCTCGCTCCCTTGTACTTTCATATGGCGGGGGTGCCGTGGGCCGGCGGGGTGTAGTAGTTGTCGGGGGAGGCACGTAAGTGGGGTCACTGTATCCTTCTGCGGGCACAGGCTTGTTTAATATCGGGTACAAACTTATTACCTTTATTGGTGGCGCTACACTTGACAATTCTTTAACATCTTTCTGTATCATCAGTGGATTGTCGGTGGTGGACGGGAGGTCAGGATTTAATGCTGGTGCTTTAGGCGGTGGTATCTCTTCAAATAACATCCAGAGATCTAACACTTCTCTCCTATTTTGCAACTGCTTCCCCTTGTACTTCAAACAAATGCATGTGGCCACCATATCCAGAACACTTTTATCAAATGACCCTCCCTCGGGCCTTATCTGGGGTAACCCCTCTCCCTTCAACTCGGTTATCCATTGGTCATGATATTTCTTAATTCGCTCCGCGTAGCCTGGTAGGTTTTTACAAATATGTGATAAGGGTGTTTCGGCCCCCATCTTTTGTATTTTCCTAGTACTTGTTTCTCTCTGTGTGTCCACAATTACAATGTAAACCTCTTACCAATATGGGTTTCGTCTTTTATTTCACATTCAATAATGGGTTCCTTTGTGCTCTGCCCCCTGCCTGCGCAATACAAAACTGGCTGTACACAGTCTCTATTCTATTCTCTTTGGGGGGCACATACAAGAGCAAACCATCAGTTATTTCGACAACCTTAACCCGGAAATCAAATAGGTACACACTCACTTCACCTTGTAGCTCTTCTCTACAAAAAGTTCTATCCGGTCACACTTACCATGACCATTCGATTTCTATACATTTATAGCCATTTTACACACTTACAACATCAAATTGTCGTCTGACACATACGAGGCGCACACACCTCCCGGTAACACTCTATTCACAATTCAAACTGCCCTCCCTTTCCTCCCTAGCCGGCTATCCCTGTCCTTCTTATTCGGATATATGGATGCGCATATATATATATATATATTGGTCTGCTCTTCCCTCTTATAGTCGGACTCTCTTTCCCTTACTTTCTCCCTAAGTTTTGTACTAATCTCACTTTTATTTTTTTTCCCCCTAACCCTAAAGAAAAGAAAAGAAAGAAGTAATAGCGGTCACTAATATATTCTCAGTGCCCCCTTTTGCTGGACACTTTTATCTTATATTCCACTTCTTCATATATTCCCAGTACTAGTCAAGATAGCACTATTCACCTCTTAATCCTAATGGCCATATGCAAAGAAAAAGCAAGGAAAATTTTAGGATGATGCTTAGTAGATCTGCGTACCCCCTCTTCGTTCCCTGTCCTACACTTCTTCCCCCACTCCCTTTACAATCGCTCGCACTCAATACTCATGTGCCCGTCTTGAACCGATAGTCTCCGAAACTGGGTCCGTCCAGGCAGTGTTGCCGTCAGCTCAACAGTCAGCCCCGGCTCCGGCGAGCGGTACTCAAAGGGGATTTTTCAACTGGGATCCCGTACCCTCTCTCTTTTGAGTGCGCACTTCTTAGTGTACCGGTCGCCGTTGGCGCCCAGCCTCCCGGAGCCGGCTCACCGTGCGTATCCCTTTTCGACTGGAGATTCTCGTGCCAAAAGGGGACGGTAATGTTAGATCGGGAAAAAATAATAGTAATAATCACGCTTTCGGGGTCACCACTGAAGGCAAGCGTCCCCAGCCAGCACGATCCGCCCCGCAATGAGAGACAATGAAGGACTCTCCCAAGTCGGGAATAAGGCCAAGACAGAGTGCGGGTGAGCTTAAATGGGAGTTTATCAATCAGAATATGGCATGCAAAGAACTCTGCAAACTCCGAGAGCGCTCTGTCTGACAATAGCAAAGACAGGCGTATATATTTACAAAAAACGTCATAAGAACCTACATACTATAGGGGGCACAAGTTCAATGGGATTGGGTGGCGATGACTAACTATAGGTGCTGCTGCGATGTGGTTGGCCATGGCTGGAGAACGTCACTGGCCAGCCTCGTGGGTTGGGCTGGGCCTGGCAGGTTGGCAGAGTTCATCCGGGCGGTGTTGTTGTGCCATCGCGGCCAGTGTCAGAGATGAATGTCGTTTCCTGACTTATTTGCCCTAGGCCATGCACACCGCAGTCATTCAGTCATTGCAATATTATCTTCTTTAGTAAATCTTCCAATAGGTTATTCTACAGGTTAATGCAACACAGGAGGAATGCACCTTGTGAGGGGTCTAATGGTCATTCGTCAGGACATGGTTACCAGTGTCCTGTTGACCGGAGCCATAGGTTGAGGGGCTAAGCTTCAGGGCATGGGACGGACGGTACAAGCCTCCCTGTCTTGTTAGATGAGGTTATAAATGTGCCGCTGTGTGTTGCCACAGTGTTGGGTGTCCTGATTGCACAGGGCCATAAGTCTAAGATGATCTGGTGGGTTGTGGGGTTTACGAGGGGGCGCCTTTGGAAGTGTGGGTTCAGGCAGAGGTTTACTGCTGTGCTGTAAATAATGCAGGTGGCGGCCCGTGGCCTTGGGTGCTGCAGAGGGGGCTACACATCTTTGAAGCGGCTCCAGTCTAGTTGGGGGAGGTGGGGCAGCGCGGCGCGGGCCTCTGCTCTCATGTTTGGCAGTCTCCGCAGGGTGGGAGGGGAAATGGCCTTGCACATATTTACAAAGGTATCTTCTTCGTGTGTTGCCGGTTTTTGGAGGCGAAAACATCACAATCATTAGAACACTTTATAATATTTGTTTGAATTACTTGAAAACATACATTTCATTTCGCTAGAGGCGTTTCAATTATATCCAGTCTGAGCACCTTATTCGTACACTATGTTTCAACAATTACAATATTTAGCTATATGCATATACATTTGCAGTAAGTGAGGTAGTATTGAGGTTGGTGGAGTACATAGAAAATGACCCGCCACCGTATGTGACGGTGGTGGCATGTAAGGGGTTTAGACATACACGCGTGACGAGTGCATTCTCGCACACCCTTCACATGTGCCCCCTGTATGGTTATATTTATTTTCTTGTGTACTCTAGCAGCATTAGTTCAGTTATGGCGCGGGGCCGCGGGGTGTGCGGTTTTCAATGATACATATAAGGAACACTCCCCCGGAATGCGTTTATCATTTGCACACCCCTACAGGGGTGTGGGTCCTTCCTGGCTGGTGTCATACACAATTTTACAGGTTTCTTTAGTAAAAGTGGTTGTATGGAAAGGATATACGTGTTAAAAGTGGTTTTTGACATTCATATTTGGGTACCTTTCTGCTTTCATCGGATGACCATTCTACAGATCTTCCCATCACCCAGGCCCCGATGACCGGGTCACTCTGGGAGCAGTGATACACTGCGGACGGTGAAATGTTACAGTGTTAGTATCTTATGCTAGCTCATGTCCGTCCTGTTCGTGGGAACGCGCTCACAGCGGATCTGCCAGGGTGCTGCGGCGACAGGGATAATTGAAACTCTCCGAGGGTGGGGGTCGCGCTGCAGTGCGCCACGCTCACACCATCTTTATTAGACAAAATGGTTTCTGAGGCCTAGCTAAATTCAATACGTGTGGGCAATGTCTTCAGCAGGTGAGCCATCCACCACCTGGGCCCGGGTGGTAAGGAGGGGACGCCCGATGAGCCATGGCCATCACCTTGGGTGGAGATGTAGGCCAGGGTGGGTCTTTTGGACCACTCCTCCCCTACACCTGTCTTCAGCCACGCCTGTCCAGTTCTTCACGAGATACCTGCAAAGGAAGGAAGAGAGAGGAGAAAACAGAACAAGGATCTTACCTGATGCTCCATCTCGATCGCTCTAGCCGCGCAGACCACGTAAACTACATTGCTATCCTGCTCAACGCTAATACTCACCAGAGGGCTGCTCATCCCAGCGACCCATCGAAGCACCATCACTTGATCGCCACCATCACTTGATCGCTGCTCCGGAGATGCCGCACCTGTTGAACACAAAGAAAACATCAGGTTAGCTGCGCATTGGGGAAAGGCCTCATTGGACATTTAACTCTTACGCAACGCTACTACTCACCTGAAGGCTGCATTTCCTAGCGGTCCCGCAAGGCATCACCACGCGAACTCCGCCCCGGAGATACAGCACCTGCAGAATACAAAAAAAACAGCAGGTTAGTTACGCAGAAGAACAATACCGCATATAAAGACTTTATCGCATAACCCTGGTGTGAAACTTATCTTGGAATCCAACTCAACGCTCCTGGGAAGAAGTCCGCTTCATCTTTTCGCACCAAGGGGAAAACCTGTAAGAAAGAGGCACAGAAGTGAACTTTTGGCAAATTGAACTCTAAAGCAATCCATACCATTGGTATAAAGACTTACCCCATTGAGTCCCTGGTGTCTGGAACTCTGCAGGATCAGTGAAGTAACTAGATCCCTGAACTACTACGCACCCCTGCATACAGTCGCAGGATGGAGAGTCAGCCATTCATAACGCTAAGGTGAGACATAACAGAGGGGTGCAGAAGAAGGCAACGGGAGGTGGGAGTTGGCCCTCCTCCTTACGGCTGGGTAACATTTTGTTTAACCTTTCAACCTTTTAGGCAAACCTGTTTTAGTGACGGAAAAGAGAATCAGAGGGGGCACGAGGAGCCATTCAACATCGGACCGTCCAGTTCCGTTCGGCGCCCCTGTGGAGACCAGGTGAGCGTAACAGAACGCAAAGCCTTCACACAAACCTCAGAGACTGATCAACTAGCCCAGCTTTTGGGGGAACTCAGAGCAGAGGTGCATTCAGCTCGACAAGAGACCAGCGCTCTAAGAAGAGAACTAATTGTGGCAAAAGAGCGCACCGATGACCTAGCCAGACAATTACTCCAAGCCCAGGCTGGCCACACGCTGTTACCCGCAATGGGGGCATCAGTCCCAACTCAGTCAAGTAATCCAGTGCAAGTGGCCCGTCCGGGAGCCATACCTTTGGCTCCACCAGAATGTTTTTGCGGGAGACCCTAAACGGTTTGCGGTTTTTATGAACCAGTGCCGCCTACACTTCCTATGCAGGCCAGGGGCCTTTCCGAACGATCAAGCAAAGGTGGCCTTTGTTCTTTCATACCTCAGTGGCAGTGCTGCAGACTGGTCCATACCACTAGTTAATCAAGACGACCCCCTTCTCCGAGATTTCCAGGGGTTTCAGCAAAATATGGAGAAGCTGTTTGCCCGACACTTCCAAGGCCAGGCTTTAGATAACGAACTGCTGTCTCTTCGTCAAGAAAACCAGGATCTGTTAACTTATATTGCAACCTTCAACAGATTACTGGTGGAATCCAGTTGGCCAGAAGACAAAAGGACTACGTTATTTCATTGTGGGCTGAGAGGCGAATTGAAAGACGTCTTAGCTCAAGTGGTGATTCCACCCCAAGACTGTGCGGAATACATTGACCTTGTGGTACAATTAGACCACAGACTGCAGAACCGGAAAGCTGACCGAGCTAAACTGGAGAATCGAGTGTTTGTGCATCCGAAGGACAACACCCCCAAGACCACAGACACATCTGAACCCATACAAATTGGAGGTGTGCGGGGGCCACTGTCTAAATCTGAGAGTAATAAGAGAAGACAACAACAATTGTGCTTATATTGCAGGACGGCCGGACATTTTCTCCGTGACTGTCCATTGAAACCACCCAAGAAGGCAGTCAGGGTCGCCTATAAGGTCAACGCTGAACCTGAGCCGGAAAACTACCCGGCCTGGCAAGCGTAGAGGTCCGCTTGTCGAGCGAGAAGAAGGACTCTGAGACCTTGCATCTAGCCTTACCAATAATCCTCATTAGTCACCAGCAGCCATCTCGTATGCACGCAGTCAGGGCTTACATCGACAGCGGAGCCATAGGTAACTAAATGGATCAAGAATTGGCTTCAAGGATGTGTCTTTCTCTTTGCCAAAAGGCAACAACTGATTTGGTCACCACCGTTGACGGAACAGAGATTTCTTCTGGTCCTGTAGCACACTCGACGAAGGAGATGATGCTGTTGTGCCAAGACGGGCATCGAGAGACCATTGTGTTTGACTTAATCAAGGCCCCGCAATTTCAAGTAATTCTGGGAATGCCGTGGTTAGAAACGCATAATCCTTGCATAGACTGGCGTGATAAGAGGCTGACCTTCTCAGAATGTGCTAATACCTGCTATCCAGAACAATCCCTAACCAAGACAATCACAACAGTCACGAGTCCGGTAAATCAGCTACCCCAGAAATACCAGGATTTTCAGGATGTTTTTCAGAAAGACCAAGCCAACACCTTACCACCCCATAGACCATATGATTCCCAGATCGACCTAATACCTGGTGCTTAGATCCCATGCAGCAGAATTTACGCCCTCACAGAACCCGAAAATCTTCATCTAAAACAATACTTAGATCAGTACCTGGCATTCGCCCGTCCAAGTCTCCGGTGGCCTCGCCCTTATTCTTTGTCCCTAAAAAGGAAGGAGACCTAAGAACTTGTATCGACTACCGTGCATTAAACCAAGTGACAGTAAAAAATCGGTACCCACTGCCTCTGATCCCAGAGCTGCTGGACCAAGTAAAGGAAGCTCGAATTGACACTAAGTTGGATCTCAGAGGAGCATACCATCTCGTACGAGTTAAAAAAGGGAACGAATGGAAGACCGCCTTACGCACTAAGTATGGGCTTTTCGAATATCAAGTGATGCCTTTTGGGCTTTGTAACCCCCCGGTGGCGTTTCAATATTTTATGAACAATGTCCTTCGAGAGCTAATCGATGTTTGTGTCGTCGTATATATTGACGATATCATGGTGTACTCATCTTCCGAGCGGGATCATGTGAAACACGTCCGCACCATACTTGAAAAACTTCGGCAACATAAGCTGTATGCCAAATTAGAAAAATGTTTCTTCCACGTTACGGAGGTCGAGTTTCTTCGGTTCGTTCTAACTCTATGTGGTGTTCGTATGGACTTGTGGAAGGTGGACGCTATCCTCAAATGGCCTTCTCCAACTTCAATCAAAGAAGTTCAAAGCATGCTTGGATTTGCTAACTTCTATCGGAGGTTCATCCCAGGCTTTTCACAATTGGGTCATCCGATCACATTTTTATTACGAAAGATCAAACGCTTTCAGTGGTCGGATGAAGCGGAAAAGGCCTTCCAAGACTTAAAAAGAAAATTCACCTCAACCCCAGTCTTAAAACATCCTTGCCCAGATCTCCCGTATGTGGTAGAAACCGTTGTGTCCAGTTTGGCGATGGGGGCGGTTCTTTCTCAGAAAGACCCCGAGACAGGTCAACTTCACCCGGTGGCCTTTTGGTCACGAAAATTAACAGCACCTGAACTAAACCATGCTGCAACCGACAAAGAGCTTCTGGCCATCAAGGCAGCATTAAAAGCTTGGCGACATTATCTCATAGGAGCGAGACCCCCCTTTCTGTGATTATAGATCACCGAAATTTACAATACCTAAAGTCGGCCAAGCCTCAGTCCTCTCGTCAGCTCCGATGAGCGTTATTTTTCGCAGAATACGATTTCGTGATTACTTACCAACCTGTTTGCCAAAATGGCAAGGCTGATGCTCTGTCCCGTATAGGGATGGAAGAAGCATACTCAAATCCGGATCCTGTACCCATCATCCCAGGGGGGAGAATCCTTGGAATCACTTCTTCACTGACCCTGAACGACATCCACAAGGAAATTTTGCATCTCTTCAATTCCGGGGCCTTACAAGACTGGTCGACCAAAAGCAGATATCATTCTGTTACTGATCATTTACCTTATTTCCAAGGACGTCTCTATTTAACTAGTGAGGAACTTCAGAAACAGGTCATCTCAAATTATCATGAGTCGTTGGTAGAAGGCCATCCTGGAATTGCAAAAACCGAAGCCAAGATCAAGAGACATTTTTGGTGGCCAACATGGGGTAAGGATATCAAACAATTTGTGCTATCATGTGACATTTGTGCACAGAACAAAGCCCAGAAAAAGAAACCATCAGGTCTACTACAGCCTCTTCATGTTCCACCTACACCCTGGCATAAGTTGTCCCTTGATTTTATCATGGATCTTCCTCCCTGTAATGGCTTCAACACCATATTAGTGGTAGTAGACTTATTTTCTAAAATGGCTCACTTCATTACATTAAAAGGTTTGCCCTCAGCTTCAATTTTGCAAAGGAATTCCTAGAACAAATTATCTGGATACATGGATTCCCCTCCGTCCTAGTATCAGATCGGAGCAGTCAGTTTATCTCACAGTTCTGGAGAAAATGTTGCGAGTTGGCCCAAATTGACGTAAGGCTTTCGACCAGCCACCATCCTCAAACGGATGGTCAAACCGAGAGAACCAACCAAACATTGGAGCAATACCTAAGATGCATGTTACATCAAACTGAAAGCAATTGGAAGGATGTCTTATGGATAACCGAGTATGCCTACAATAACTCTTTGCATTCCAGCACGGGGCAGAGTCCATTCTATACAATATATGGAATGCATCCATTGTCACAAATCTCTCCCCGTCTCACCTGTTTTTGTTGAGTACTTGCGACCTTCTGGGATTTCTTCTTTTTTACGGTCCGGGATTTGTATAGACCTGAACGCTGATCTTGGGCGTCCAGCGTTAGGATAGCGGTTCAGTTTCCAAGAGCGTTCAGAAAGTCCAGGGTAAAACCAGGAAGCAAACAAGTTACGCTCCGAGGCACAGAGGACCGTGACTTGAGCGCAGAAGGTTTTCCTAGAGTTTGAAGAGGGTAGGAATAGGACGGGGAATCAAGGAGCTGGGAACAAGGAATCAAGCGAGAGCCCCGATCAAACTCTGGCAAAGCACGTCCGACTACAGGTAGCGGTAGCGTTGAGATGCGCAGAGCCGCGGGGGCGTGTCTCTCTTGTAGGATGAGCAGCATGGAACGCATAGACTGATCCGGAGCGTTCCGTTCCGAGCGGCCATGTTGGAAGGAATACTGCATGCAATCCTCTGCGAGTCAGGGACCAGGAGGACCAGAAAGGATGTAGACGACGGTTCATGACAGTATGCCTCCTCTGAAAACCAGCTCCTCCGAGTTTGCACGGATGGATCAGATGAAATTGTCGAACCAATCTGAGCGCATTCATGTTTGACACTGGTTCCCACGTACGCTCACTGGAAGGGTATCCTTTCCACTCAACCAGATATTATAGTTGACCTCATTGATATCTTGAGTCACAAATCCTGAAAACCTCGTATTCCAGTTGATCATTTGCAATAGCAGGGGTAGATCTTGGAGCTGTTCGGGATGACTGAATGAAAGGTTTTAGCAGAGAAGTGTGAAAGACTGGATGAATCCTTTTCCAAGATTCAGGTAACTGAAGTCGAAAGGCCACTGGGTTGATGATTTCTTGTATGGAAAAGGGACCGTAGTATCTGGGAGCCAGTTTATTAGGGCGCAGGTGTCTAGGAAGGAGCTTTGAGGATAACCAAACCTTATCTCCTACTGAATAGGGAGGTCCAGGTCTTCTCTTAGAGTCAGCATAATGTTTGACATCTTTTCAGGCCCTTTCTAGGTTTTCTTTAACCTCCTTATGGACTGTGATGAGGTTTTCGATCCAGGAGTCTACTGCAGGTACTGGGGTAGGATGTGGGAGTACGGAGGGTAGGACAGATGGATGGAATCCTTGACTACAGAAGAAGGGACTAGTCTTGATAGCTGAGTGATCTGAATTGTTATAAGCAAACTCGGCCATAAGTATTAGGAGTGACCAATCGTCCTGAACTTTGGTGGCGAAACAACGTAGGTACTGTTCGAGAGTCTGGTTGACACGCTCCGCGGCTCCATTGGTTTGTGGGTGGTAGCCAGAGGATAAGGCACGTTGGATTCCTAAACTGAGATATGTACTGGGGTCCTCGGTCTGAAATGATTTTGGAAGGCAGCCCATGAAGTCGGAATATGTGTTCCAGGAAAATTCCGGCAAGATCTGATGAGGAAGGTAGTTTGGATAAGGGTGTAAAATGAGCCATATGAGTAAACAAGTCAATAGTGACCATGATTGTTGTGTAGCCTCTAGAGGGTGGTAATTCCACGATAAAGTCAGTGGCGATGAATTCCCAGGGTCTTGTTGGTATTGCTGGTTGGAGAAGTAGTCCGGCCGGCTTCTTATTATCATGTTTGTTCTGATTGCAAACGGCGCATGTTTAGACATGGATCCTAAAGTAATCCATCATCTTCGGCCACCAAAACTGTCTTTGTACTAAATGGAGAGTGTTGGTAATTTCACAAAGTTTCGAATGTAAGGTATCATGACATAGTCTTGTGATTCTTTGTCTCAGTCCAGGAGTGGGAATAACTAGGCAATTGTCCTTGAATAAATATCCGTCCTTTGCTGTGAGATTCCATCTGTTATTTCTCTTGTGCTCCTTCCAGAGGTCTGAAAGTTGAGTTTGGCCTTGGATATTCTCCAGGAAGGTGAGTGCTTGGGCAACAAAGATTGTGTGGGGAAACATTTTTGGAAAGGTCCGATCCTCAGGGTTTTCATAGTCAGGACGTCTGGAAAGGGCATCGGCAATTATATTCTGTGATCCAGGGACATGATGGATGTGGAACTGATACTGGGCAAAGTAGAAGGCCCAACGGGCCTGACGACTGTTCCTACACTCCAAGGATTGTAGAACTTGAATATTTCGATGGTCCGTGCGGACCTGGACTGGATGTCTAGCTCCCAGGAGTAGATGTCGCCGCTCTGTGAAGGCTTGACGGATGGCTAATAGCTCCTTTTCAAAGACGGAATAATGAGTCTCACTGGGAGTCAGAGCTTGTGAAAGGTAAGCAATGGGGTTCTCCAATTTGTCCACAAATTCCTGTTTTAGGACTGCTCCTATGGCGTAGTTAGAGGCATCCGTCTCCACTAGGAATGGCCGGTTAATGTCAGGTTGCGCTAGGATGGGGGCTTGAGTGAACTCTGTCTTTAATCATTGGAATGCCTTGTCTTGGGCTGCGGACCAGAGAAATGGGGTATCTTTCTTCAAGAGAGAAATGATCGGTTGAACAATTTCAGAAAAGGACAGAATGAACTTTCAGTAAAAATGAGCAGGTCCCAGGAAGGATTGAATTTGTTTCACGGAAGTGGGAGCCGGCCAAGATAGTATGGCCTTTACCTTTGAAGGATCCATTCCAATTCCTTCTGGACTAAGGACAAATCCTAGGTAATGAACAGAAGTGACGTGAAATAGGCATTTCTCGGGTTTAGCCAGGAGTTTGTTTTCACGTAATCGTTGTAGGACTCCCTTAACATGCTCTTCATGCTTTAGAAGGTCCTTGGAGTAGATCAAGATATCCTCCAGGTAGACGATGACGAAGAGGAATAGCATATCCGAGAACATCCTATCCATGAAACGTTGAAAAACAGCTGGGGCATTAGCAAGTCCGAAGGGCATTACTAGGTATTCAAAATGGCCAAAGGGGGTTCTAAAGGCTGTTTTCCATTCGTCACCTTCTTTTATACGAATGAGATGGTAAGCACCCCTTAGGTCTAATTTAGTTAAGATTACTGCACCTCTGACTGCTTCTAGGATATCTGAGATGAGGGGTAAGGGATAACGGTCCTTGAGAGTACACTGATTTAGACCACGGTAGTCCAAACATGGTCTGAGTTCCTTGGTATCTTTCTTTGAAACGAAGAACAATGAAGCGCCCGCTGGAGATTTGGACGGGCGTATGGTGCCATTTTCCAGGTTAGTATCCAGGTATTCTCGGAGAGCCCTCTTTTCAGGTTCAGATAATATAAACATTCTGCCGAAAGGAATCACTGCAGAGGGCTCGGTATCGATGGCACAATCTTCTGGTCTGTGAGGAGGTAGAGCTTGAACTATAGCGGTTGAAAAGACATCAGAAAAGGCTTGGTAGGCTCTGGGAATCTGGATGATGTTAGAAATGGTGACTGGACTTTGTTGGTTCTCTTGAAAGTCTTCAGAAGGCTTCAGTACGGTATCCAGGGATAGGCAGTGAGCCATACAATATTCAGATCCAAGAAACAGTGAGCCAGCTGCCCAATTGATGTAAGGATTGTGCCTTTGTAGCCAGGGCATTCCGAGAACCATCAGTTAATGGGCTGATTTAATAAGGTAAAATTTGATCCTCTCTTGATGGTGATTAATAGAAAGTAGAATCTCTTTAGTCTGAAGGGTAATGGGTCCTGAGGAAAGAGGCCTTCCATCAATGGCTTCTACTGGTTGCATTGTAATTCGACTTTCATGTGGAATGTTGTGAGCCGTGACCCAATCTTGATCTAGATATACGCCCATGGCTCCGAAGTCAACTAATGCCAGGATGGGGTAGGATTCTGTCTTGGAAAGCGATAGAAAGGCCTGAAGAACCACAAGGTTATTTTGTCCAGGAGAGTTCAAGGATGGAATTGATGTGGAGCAAACATCTCTCTCCCGACACTGTGCTCCATCTAGGATCGGGAGTTGGCGTTTCCCGAACGCCGTGGAGGAGCAATAGGACATTCTCTCACCTGATGTTTATCGGAGGCGCAATACATGCACAGACCAGTATGGATCCATCGCATCCTTTCTTGACGGGCAATGGGTCCATGGAAGGCTCCTAGTTGCATAGGTTCGGGGTCCTGGGTAGAAGGAACAGTAGGCTCTGCTCTAGGAGCATGTTTCGTGCTGGTCTTTTGGAAACTCGCCTTAGACTTTTTTTTTCTGCTCTTCTTTCTTGGATACGGAAATCTATCTGTAAGGATAGGTCCATAAGAGCCTGGAAGGAACTTGGGCGGGCCACCCTTGCTAGCTCATCTTTTATTTCTTTGTTGAGCCCCCTTCGGAAGAGAGTAAATCTAGCTTCTGGAGACCAGTCTGCTTCCTTTACAAGTTGTTTGAAACGAGTAACATAGGTGAGCATATCCTGGGACCCTTGTTGAAACTCGAGTAGTCTCTCTTGAGCACTGTACACTTGTTCTGGGTGATCAAACATTTCCTTAAGGGCTCTCACAAAGCCATCATAGTCATCCAAGAGGGCATCGCCTGAATTGACCAGGGGGGTTGCCCAAGTCAATGCATTTCCAGTGTGGTGTGAGATCATAAAACCCACCTTTGCTCTAGGAGTGGAGAAATAGTAGGGTTTGAAGGTGAAGTGAACTAGACATGAATCAAGGAAGGCGCGGAGAGTCTTGGAAGAACCGTCATACTTGTCCACTATTCCTCCCAACAACACACTTTCTTTTGTCGCTGAATCACGTGATAGAACTAACTGCTTTAACGCAGCGTTCTCTGCCTTGAGGTTCTGTACCTCTATTGTGAACTCCTGCATGCCTCGCATGAGGTCTTGAACGGCAGCTTCCATCTCTGTATCTGTATCGTTTTTACGGTGTCTCAATCTGTCACAAATCTCCCCCCGTCTCACCTGTTTTTGTTGAGTACTTGCAACCTTCTGGGATTTCTTCTTTTTTACGGTCCGGGATTTGTATAGACCCGAACGCTGATCTTCGGCGTCCAGCATGAGGATAGCGGTTCAGTTTCCAGGAGCGTTCAGAAAGTCCAGGGTAACACTAGGAAGCAAACAAGTTACGCTCAGAGGCACGGAGGACCGTGACTTGAGCGCAGAAGGTTTTCCAGGAGTTTGGAGAGGGTAGGAATAGGACAGGGAATCAAGGAGCTGGGAACAAGGAATCAAGTGAGAGCCCCGATCGAACTCCGGCAAAGCACATCCGACTACAGGTAGCGGTAGCGTTGAGATGCGCAGAGCCGCGGGGGCGTGTCTCTCTTGTAGGATGAGCATAGACTGATCCGGAGCGTTCTGTTCCGAGCGGCCATGTTGGAAGGAATACTGCATGCAATCCTATGCGAGTCAGGGACCAGGAGGACCAGAAAGGACGTAGACGACGGTTCATGACATCCATGAACCTCAGAACTCGGCTCAGCTCAACATTTGGAAATGCCTGCCGTAAACAGTCTGCACACAACCATTACCCAAGCCTTCAAGAGGGCAACAGAACATTTAAAACAAGCTAAAGAAAGATACATGAAATCTGCAGATCTACAGAGGAGTTAAGCTCCGAAGTACCAGATTGGAGATGAGGTTTGGTTAGCCTCAAGGCATATACCACTAAGAGGAACCCACACATTTAATCCCAGGTATTTGGGACCATACACGATTAAGGCCATCATCAACCCAGTGTCATGATTCCTGCCCCTCATGTCCCCAGCCCTCCAAGATGTCAGGCTGGAGCCAGGCCACAATCACCTACATGGCCCTGAAGGGCCTCTCCATCCCTCCAAAGACCCACTTGGAGTCAGACTTGGCGCTTGTATCACCAGACTCACTCACTCCCATAGGATAACATTGGGGATTGGACTTGTAGTGCAAGATGGATGCCCCCACATATTTCGGTTCCCAGAACTGCATGTGCAGTCTAGTCTTTTGGGTGTGGTTCAGCCCAGAGACACCTGGGATACCCAGAGACTATTTAAGCCATGCCCAGGCTGAGAAAAATGCTTTGTGTTTTCTGCACCTGCAGCGTGACACCGTGTTCGGATCGGTCTCCAGTAGGCCTGCATCTTTCTTCTGCACTGAGCTCCTGCAAAAACAAGAACACCGTTAGGAACAGCCTTACCTTGCGGCGTTTCTGCCCATCATTCATCGCTCCTTCTGTTCTGCGGGCATCTTCGGTGGTGTCATTCCCATCCCGGCACGCCGCTTCCTAAGGAAAAGGGAAAAGAACAGAAAAAAGGCATTACTAAGCATTCAGCAAATCTTCGCTTATTTTTAAAGACTGTACGAGCTTCAAACCCTTACCTGAATCCGAGCCGCTCTGGGGGAACTCTGTCTCCGGAACTTCTCATCCATCTGCAAGAGGGAAAAGACACTCCAGGTTAGCGTGGAAACATCTAGAGGCGCCGCATACCGCGCTTAATCACTGCATTTCTTCTTCATAACCGGCATCCACGCTGAAAACTTTGCGGCACCTAAAAGACACAGAAAAAGAACTCAGTTCAATACAAATACGAAAGGGTCGCATCACGCATCGTGCTCTCACTCACCTTCAGCACTACTCATCTCAGCAGCACGTCGCCATGCCCGGACGCCGGCCATCATCTAAGGAAGGAAAGGAATGAAGTTAGAGAACTGTTCAAAAGACTCATTATACTTACCTGTCGGACACTTGCCAGTGAAGTAACTAGGCAGCAACGAGCCCGCATCAATCAACGCGCCCCTGCGCTGAAAGCAGGACGGAGAGCACACCTTCCAATAAAACAAGGTGAGCTGTGGATCAAAGGGAAGGGTTGGACCCCGGGGAAGAAGGGGTTCAAGCACACAGAGACAATAGGGAGTTAAACTCTACCAATCCTGTGTTTCAGGCCCAGTCTCCAGTCGAGTAGACTCCAGGGAAGGGTTTGAGGTCGTAAGAGGTCAGAACAGGCTGAGTGATGTCCCCGTGGATACCAGGTGAGCGTTACACCCAGTGGCAATAAAATTGGAGCTACCCCCGAATATGCAAGTCCACCCCGTATTTCACGTTTCCCTTTTGAAACCAGTACAACCAGGAACTCGGATAACGAAACCACCAAGGCCCATCTTGGTAGATGGTGAACCAGAATTCGAGGTGAAAGACATTCTAGACTCAAAGTGGGTCAAATAAAAACTTTTCTATCTAGTTGACTGTAAAGGCTATGGTCCCCAAGAAAGGTAGTGGGACGCGCCACGTCTAGTAAACCGGTCCCATATAAACTACCCGACCAAGCCCGGACCAGCGAGACAAACCACCTTGGGAGGGGCCTTGGGGGGAGTGCTGTCACAGTACTTGCCCCCAGACATCAGGAACAGACCAACCTGCCCAGGGTACAGGCACCCATGGGGACCTTTAATACCCTAAAGGATTCCATAAGGGCTTCCTGGACTTGGTCCTGGCGCCGTTGACGCCAGGCTCATGCTGCCATCACAAATAAGGCAGGTTTCAAAGGGAGAGAACCACGAGCAGACCAGTCTGAGGCAGGCTGAAGGGACTACTTTACCTGAGAAACTACTTGCTAGGGTGTGGTTGGAGGGACTACTTTACCTGGGAACTACTTCTTGAAAGCTATATAAACCACACCCTCAGAACAGAACACACTTTGCGTTATTCTGCACTCCTGCAGCGTAACGCTCACCGTGTCTGTTAACTTCAGGCCTGTCTTCAGCCACACCAGTTCTTCACGAGGTACCTGCAAAGGAAGGAAGTGAGAGGAGAAAACAGAACAAGGCTCTTACCTGATGCTCCATCTCGATCGCTCTGGAGTTTCCATTCTGCTGAGCTGAAAAGGAAAAGACATCAGGTTAGCCGCGCAGACCACGTAAACTACATTGCTATCCTGTGCAATGCTAATACTCACCAGAGGGCTGCTAATCCCAGCGATCCATCGAAGCACCATCCCTTGATCGCCACCATCACTCAATCGCCGCTCCGGAGCTGCCGCACCTGTTGAACACAAAGAAAACATCAGGTTAGCTGCGCATTGGGGAAAGGCTTCATTGGACATTTAACTCGTATACAGCGCTACTACTCACCTGAAGGATGCATTTCCTAGCGGTCCCGCAAGCCATTACCACGCGATCTCTGCCCCAGAGATACAGCACCTGCAGAATACAAAAGAAACGGCAGGTTAGTTACGCAGAAGAACAATACTCCATATAAAGACTTTATCACATAACGCTGGTGTGAAACTTACCTTGGAATCCAGCTCAACATGCCTGGGAAGAAGTCTGCTTCATCTTTTCGCACCAAGGGGAAAACCTGTAAGAAAGAGGCACAGAAGTGAACTTTTTGCAACTTGAACTCTAAAGCAATCCATACCATTGGTATAAAGACTTACCCCATTGAGTCACTGTTGTCTGGAACTCTGCAGGATCAGTAACTAGATCCTTGAACTACTATGCACCCCTGCATACAGTCGCAGGATGGAGTCAGCCATTCATAACGCTAAGGTGAGACATAGCAGAGGGTTGCACAAGAAGGCCACAGGAGGCGGGAGTTGGCCCTCCTCCTTACGGTTGGGTAACATTTAGTTTAAACTTTTAGGCAAACCTGTTTTAGTGACGGAAGAGAGCATCAGAGGGGGCACGAGGAGCCATTCAACATCGGACCGTCCAGTTCTGTTTGGCGTGCCTGTGGAGACCAGGTGAGCAAAACATCTAGACTGCAAGAGATTTTCTTTAGATAAAATGATTCAAACTAGCAGGTGGCTTGTCCCCCAATGCTCATGTGACAGGATACAATACAGAGTAGAGCGCCATAGTCCACTGCATCTAATGACATGGCAAGTACCATCCGAACAAGCAGGCGGGCACTCCTATCATCAGTAGATCTTGAAATGTTGTCGAAGACTTTAGAATGCAACGCTATCCGGATGTTTAATAAGTGACTTGGACAGCCTTTCTGTTTACATTTTGTCTTGTTACATCTGATTGAACGCCAAGGATAGATCGATAATAGCAATATATATGTTGGGTGTTTCGTTAGCTGGGCTTGCTGGAATAAAAGACACGGAATTAAACAGTTTAAAGTAGTTCCCACTTGTTTCTTGAAACCAGATTGAGAAGTATTGGATACCCCAAGTCTGTAGATACCTTAAATGAGGGCTGAAAATGTTTTACTTGAGGTGTCCAAAAGGGAGATTGGTCTGTAATTACATGGATTAAGCCTATCACCCATTCTAAACACCAGAATAATATTCAAGATATTCCACGATGCAGGAATACTTTGGAAGGCAAACATTTTTTAAAACACACCCCCCAAAATTGTGGCCCAAAGCTTAGAATATGTTTTAAGGACCGGGAGGATAGCTCAGGGGCAACGTGCTCACCTTGGAAACAAAACGACACGGAGCAACACAAGTTCGGTCCCCGGGTCCGCGCTTAGAAACCTCTCGGTATTAAGCATGTTATAAATAACCAATCGCATTAAATTAAATTAAGAGTAGCAGTTTGAGAAGGACAAAAACCGGAGTGATATGAATGCAATAGTTGTTTAGTATTAATGTGTATCTGGAGGTGAAGAGAGACAACTTTTTCTATAATTTTGCTGGGAAAAGAAATACTGGCAATATGTCTAAAATTGGACAGATTTGATGAGTCAAGAGAGACATTTTTAAGAAAAAGGGAGAGGAAGTGACATCATTGAGATATGATGTGTTTGTAGGGAAACAATGATTCTACATTGTTGTGGTTTGGAAAGGAAAATGTTAAGTGAAACATCAGGAAAGAAAAAGCATCAGCATAAATCAAATCAACTTTATTAATAAAAAAATATTCTCAACTGCTTGATAGTTTTTTATTTAATATGATATGTATCATTAATGTCATTAATTGTAAACATTTTCTTCATGTAAACCATACACACGTTTTATAATAAAAAAAGTTCTTACCTGCATGAACAAGAGTAAATCGTAGTATGCTGAATAAAATTGCAGCAATGATGTACGGTTTGAAAAATGCTTTATAATGATTAAGCACAATGAATCTGAGGAGTATAGTGAATGAATTTAGATTCTGAACACATCTGTTGAAGTTACTGTCTAGTCACATAAAGGTTAGAAAAGCTGGTATCAATACGCTGAGACCACCAAAGTGTTTCTAGTGTCCCGAGTTGATTTTGATTGAACTGTTGTGAACAACAAGGAGCTATCATTGGCGCGTATGCCTTCTTGAAAGCAATGGGAGTAGCAGTATTTATGAAGTTAGAATGGACATTTTGAAAAAGTGAATTCATGTCAGTAGAAGGGTCTAATTGGGTGCCATTTCAACATGATAGTGAGACATTTGAGAAGTTACCCTTGCTAATTTCTGTAATTTAGGTTAAATGTGAAATAGTGGATGGTAAAGGAAGGGTACTGATCAAACCTGTCTGCTAGATAAGTACTGGGGTAAAGCGATGAAGTATTATTAGGCAAAACAATAATATAATCTAGTACATTTCCCTTTGACTGAGTTGGGTAATCAATAAGTTGAATCAAGATAAAAGCTAAAAAAAGATCATTGAATTTTGATAACATAACAAAACATCCTCACTGTATCCAGTAAGGTAAAATCATCTAAGAAAACATTGTCTTAAAAACTGGACGCCTCCCAGGGCAGAAAAATCAGAAAACTGATTATGAAAATAATTCCAGTATTTAGGAGTATGGCGAAAAAGATGGACGGTAAGTGAGGTGCCAATAAAGGGATAAAGAGAAGCAGATATAAATTCTAACTAAAAATACAGAGTGGCCATTGCTTGTTTACAGGACCTGGAGATGTGAAGTATTGTGCTTTCTCTACCTTATAGCCACACTGCATACACTTTGTACTGTTTCAATGAACACATGTTAGGGATAAGGAAAAAATGGAAGACATTGTAATATAATACATTTTTGGGCTGTTTTAAACCTTTGATCCTTTTTATGGTTTGCTGAGTTTGAAAGATTTGAATTGGCTCTGTAAGATTGAGCCTCATTTTAGGATGTTTGTTAAGGTATTATGTGTAATCTTTTATGAAGTAATTTTATGTCTTCAACATTTTGACTTGTAATGGAAGAATAAACCAATTTCTAAGGAGCAAGGTACGGTCTGGTGGTCAGTATAACTAACGTGCCTGAGACTGGCGCCTAGTGCACTAGTTCACTACTTTGTTGTTTGGTGACACTAGAGCAAGTAGGTCTTGCTGCAGTACTAGGCCTATGCTTCTCATCTGCAGGCAAGCTCTTTTTTACCCGATAAGTGTCCCCTGTCTTCCACAGGAAGGACTTTCCTTTCTTGATCCTCTTGCCTTTGCTCCTCTGAAGGAGGCTTTTATTCCCAAAAACTGCAACAAGTAACCAACAGAGTGGGTCTTTCACTCCCCATTTGTACACACACACAAGGAGGGAATTGTAGATTTCCAGTTGTGGTATTTCCTTTGTGGCGTGTCCTTCTTCTCTTGATGCAGTTTCCAGTTTGCCTTACTTCTGGTTGAGTTGCTGGATAACGGATGCTGGCAGATGCTGAGCATGATGGGAGATCCAAAATGGTGGAACCGCAAAGTCGGACAGATGTCACTGTCCCTGAACTCGAAAACTGCCTTAGCATCCCCCATTTCCTACCTACTTAAGAACTGGCTATATTTGCATCCAACATGCCCTAATCCCCCTTAATTTATGGGCTCCAATGGTCTATTATGGGTTCAGTCCAACTTTTGAAACCCTTGTTGCACACATCGATGAAGTGTGAATATGTCAGCTGGAGGGTTAAAAGGCCCTCCTGGATTGGGCTCAAGTCATCTTGTGCCAGTTCTGCATGAGGCGCTGCTTTCCTATGTTTTGCACTTGCACTCAAGACCAATCAGTGAATTTCAAGTTTAGCATATTCGAGTTGGGTGGTAGCCCTTGAATGCAGTGGTAATTATATTACCGCCGCATTTAAGGCCTGGCCCAATCTCAAATTGGTCGGTAAGTTGGAGTTTTACCTCCTACAAAAAGCTGGAGGTAAAAATGTCCATGGAACCAATCGGAAATGGGCAATAACCGCACAACAGATATTCGTGATCCAACGCTATTAGCACCAGACCGAGTAGCAGTAATGCTATTTGCGCTGGCGGTACCCGATCCCGCCAGACTCCTGATGAGGCAATCAGTATGTTAAAACTCATATGGCAATACTGTCTTCCTGTTCATACCACAACCACAACATATTCCTTTGGCAATATGCTGGTTTATGTGTATTAGCACCTACTATCCAACTTGTAGTTTAGTAGTGGATTACCACCAGGTATGACAGAACATTGTAAATACCAATGGAGATTTAACATGAAGCCTCACTGCCTTGAGGCAAAGTTTGGGCCAAGCAGAGTTTCCAATCAATATCTCACTTTCTCAGACCAATATATTTTGGTACCGATAAGGTCATGGTGCCCAATAGACATCTGTCTGATGCCAAATCATTGAAAGAAGAGATCACATGGAACTGCAGGAAAGTGTCCTAGAGGCACATATCAGAGCCACGCCCCTTTGTTTCAGGAAGGTTACAATTTCGCCCCACAGCTCCTGATGTATTTTAGGACTGCGGGCAGCAGAAGTGTAATTCACTCACTATATGAATGTGAGTGATTTAGTTGACTTTATGAAAGTTCAATAAAAATACAACTACATATACAAATATGAATGTCAGTTATGTAGTTCCTAACTCCATCAGCCAGAGCCTAGCCTGCACTTAACCGCTCACACCACTTTTTACTATAGAGCATGTAAGGAAAGTATTTTGTTTGCACAATTTCCTGCAGAATATGGCTTCATTTTGTTCCTGAAGTGTAAAAATCTCAGAAAAATGCACCTTGCAGGGTTCCATGTAATAATGTCCCCACAATAATGTCTCCTTATAAAAATGTCGCTGTTTTTTGCGTAGACATTACATTGAACATTTCTTTTTTTACAAGAGGTGCAGGGGACATCCCTGAAACCTGTCCCCATACAAAATGTCACCATATATAATGTCGCCAAAGGCTTTTCCCGGCGACATTAGGTATGGGGACAGTATTACCTGATACCGCTTGCAGGTGGCGTTCCCTTCCAGCTAATGGGTAGAGGGAGTTTTCTGTTGCAGTTCAGACCTTATCTTCCCCCCTGTGGTTTTAGAGATGTTTTTGCATCTGTGCGGGGAGAGCCGAGCACGCGGGGCTGCTGGCTCGGTGGCACTGCCCCTCATTGATTCCCTTAAAGGGACAGGAGCTTTTCAGGTAGCAATGTGATGAGCCCCCGCCTCTTGGGCATGGCACGGTGGGGGTAGTATGGTGGTTCTCCCGCACCCCCCTCTCCTGGTACCTAGCATCACCTCACTTGTGGCGACACCCAGCCCCCCTTGGCAACCCGTCATCCACTTCTAATTTCAGGCAGGGGACTTAGAACCCTGTTACATGTTGACAATTCAGAAGACGCAAAAGAAGTCAAGAAATAAATGCATGTTTAACACTTACGCTGCCGTTTTATTTTCTCTCTGGAAGTCCTTGGTCAGTCTTTTCACATATCTTTGTGACATCGGTCTCTGCAAGAAAATATGTGTAGCTTCATGAAGAAATGTACATGTTTTTTGCAACAATACTTTCCTAAATTTACCAAAAAAGAATTTATGGCAATGCAGAAGACTACCTTTCCATTGGCATTTCGTGTCAACGTTATTTAATCCTTTTCAAGTCTGAGATTACGGTGCTGCAAACATGCTAGCAAAGTGGCCCTAAATCCGTTACCGCCACTTTAGCGCTACAATAATGCACCGCCATTTTGGAGTAAAGTGTAGCATGTATGTCCAACATTTTGCAAAGTGTTAGCAGCAATATGACCCCACCCCTCACAAAGCGCAAAAGTCAATCCGGCCCTGGCCACCTCCAGAAAGTGCAATGTGCAAAAATTGGAGTATTGTCGGCACAGTATGCTGGGTTTTCCTTTTCAGACACAGACTAACTCTGGTGTCTTATTTATGACTGGGCAGGAGATAAGGGATGGGGCCACCAGCTCCGGTCATCCAAGCCCCTCCACGAAGCGCACATTTGCAATTTTTTAGCAGCAGCAGTATATTGACCCCAAAAGCAGTTTAAGGACCTCCTTAGTTTATTTATTTAATTTATTGGGTATTTATAATGCGCCTATACAGGAAAAGGTGTTTCAAGGGGCAACAAGACAATGAGGGGAAGGGGCTTGGGGAGGGGGAGTAAGGAATGAAGTGGAAATAAAACGGTCCTACTAGGCCTTGTGTCATTCAGATCGAGAAAGTGCAGTAACAAGGAGTGCAGGACAGAGGAAAGGGGCAAGTGCCAGTCAGGACGAGAAGGGCCCATGGGTTATGCGAGTGCCAAGAGGAGGCCAGATGGACAAGTGCAAAGGAATGCAGAGAGTGCCCGTGGCGGCTGGGGAATTTTTTAAGTGGAAGGGCATACATATTTGTCCCTAATATGGCAGAGCGACCCGAGCAAGAATCTTTTTTAAATAATGGGTGAAAATGGTGCAATTTAGAGCACACGTTTTTAGAAGAATTGGGTAAAAAGTCAAACAGTTTGCAATTGGGTTTTGTAGGGTAACTAATGAAAAAAATCCAATAGATGCAAGTCACCAACAGTGCGGAGGAGCATTTCTCCAAACCATTTTCATGATGCCTTTTCCCTCAATATGTGCCAGTATAAAACATTTTCACACTGGCTGTGCCCAAACATTTCCATGCTGACAGGAACAGTGTATCCTATTATTCCCATATAAGAACATAATCATGTTTGTTTTGTGCATAATGCTAGTAATGATACTATAAGAAAACGTACCCATGTTCTGCAAATATACGGCAGTATCCATATACTCCAGTTGGCTTTACCATTAAAAATGCATGCCAAAGTATGAAAACATGTCCAAAATGGCTGCACTAAAATGCCCGTCGAGCTACATAATGGGCCTCATTCCGAGTCCGGCGGTAAGTAACAGTAATTACCGCCATGGCGTAAATACCATGTACGATGTGGTCGGAAGGCGCTATTTCCACCATATTCCGACTTCGCGTGCACGAGTATTCCGCCATGGCGGTAAACTCCTTTGCGGCATAGCGCAAAGGGTCCCGTCAAACCCCTTACCGCCATAAACCTAGACGCATTTAACACCATCGCCTTCGATGGAATCCGTAATTAGCGGAGACCGTAATTTACGCCAACCGTAAATTACGGCCACCGTTAAATACCGGAAACGGAAATAACGTCATCGCACAGGAACGGGAAGCATCACGGCGGCCATATTTAAAATCACAATCCATTGCAATCCTCTCCATACAGGACATACAGGACTCCATACAGGACTCAGATCGACCAAATATACAACAGAGAAGATCATCATGCCTAAAGTTCTGAAAAAGGGCGCTGCGCGCATCCGAAAAGAAAAATTCACCCAGGATGAGTTACAGGTCCTGGTCGACACTCTGCATGAACATGCAGATATCGTATTCTGCAGCGACATGCGTAGGCCCACCATCCTCAGAAAGAAGGAGATATGGGAGTTGGTCGCACAGAGGGTGAGCGCCGTTGGGAACACCCCCCGCAGCACAACGCATTGCCGCAAACGCAGGGATGACCTCCGTCTCAGGGTGCGGGCCATCATGTCAGCAAACCGTCAGCAGGCCCTGGAGACAGGAGGAGGCCCAGGCTCACCCATTAAAATGATGCCCTGGGAGGAAACATGTGCGGAGATGATGGGCACAGAAGCCATCGAAGGTGTGGGCGAAATGGATTGCGGTGACCCCTCATCCGCTGATGAAGGTGAGTGTCATGAGTCCAAACAGTACATGCATCCCTAATGTAATTCACCGCAAAGGGCCGGCCAAAGAGTCACATCATGTTTGCTTCGTAGCCCCCCCCCCCAACCATGTCGTAACAAGTGGGACCCAGGATGATGTCAGGTGCAAGGCTGACACCCATATTGGCCATTCCACACAGAAAGCTGGTCAATGTCACTCACCACAGTACTCCGCCAACATGATTGACCCCGCCAACAGTATGCTTTTACCATCCAAGCCAAGTTCTCTCACCAACCAAAATATCACCAATACGCTGCTCTCCCAATGTGTTACCATAGGCTTGAAGTCATGATGACCCCCAGATCATTGATCATGCTGTCTCTCTCTTGCCCCCCACAGGTAGCGGTCATGAAAGTGAGGAGCAGGAAGGCTCCCGGCCAAGTACCTCCCGGGACAGGGGCAGGGTACAGCGCATACCTGCTGGCAGACATAAGGCCCATACTACACCACCTGCTCCAGCAACCCCCATGGAGGGTACACAACCCCCACCCGCGCACCTGGACATGGCTGCAGTTCCGCCGGAAACATGCCCCACGCTGCACCCTGAGGAATCCAGCATGTCAGGGGAGAATGCTGCCATGTGCCTCCTTAGTGTGCCAGACAGCCCCACATCCCATTCCGTGGTCAACGTGGAGGAGACCAACGTCTGCAGCCCTGAGTCACCATCATACAGCCAGGTTGCACACAGCGACTCCGGGTCGAGTGATGGGCCAGGTCTCACAGGCGAAGGGGTAACACCTGTCTCACATCAGCCCACTTCCCCTGGCGAAACACCTGAGAGGCCTGCAGGCCCAATACCGAGCCTGCCAACCACATCCCCCACATCGGCCGCAGAAGCTGTGCACTCCCAGAACCTCGCGGCCATGATTGAGGAGTTTCTCCGGGACAACCGGGAATCAGGGTTGGTGCATCACAATGACCTGCAGGCTCTGGGCGAGGTCATCACTACATCAACAAACCGGCTCTGTGAGGTGCTCGGCAGGATTGCTGATGCCCTGGAGGCAGCTACCCCCAGACCTCAGCCCCAGCAGGAGGAACCACCCTCCCAGTGCTCCTCCACGCAGACCAGCCCGGTCCGCAGGTCACAACGCACAATGCGTAAATGATTCCTCATGCTCGGGGCGTGCCCATTGACTATGAAGCCACACACATGTGGCCTATGTAGTATTGATGGGACCATTGTGGGGCTGTTGTGGGGGGAGGGTGAGGGGGGTGAGGGTGTGCGTGGGAGTTGGGGGGGAGGGGGTGAGGGTGTGCGTGGGAGTTGGGGGGAGGGGGGTGAGGGTGTGCGTGGGAGTTGGGGGGGAGGGTGTGCGTGGGAGTTGGGGGGGAGAGGGGGGAGGGTTTGCGTGGGAGTTGGGAAGGAGGGGGGAGGGTGTGCGTGGGAGTTGGGGGGAGGGGGGTGAAGGTGGAGGATTATTTGTACACGTTTTCACATGATTATACAATACACAGTTTGGTGTATCCTGGAAAACAGAGTGGACATTGATCATTGTGCATGTGTCTTTTAATGTCTCACAGTGCATGTAGTACATGTATCCCCACACCCAGTGCCCAATGTCCTGTCATCCTCACCCCCTCAGCTGACTTGTGACTCAGAAATATTGGTCAATCAATGCTTGTCGCACGTGACGTCCCTCCTGTGCATCGGCCCCGTGATGCTGTCCTGCCATTCCTTCCTCCTCCTCCTCCTCCTCCTCCTCCTCCTCTGGTGGTAGCAGACCCACGTCAGGGGGCAGTGGCACGTTCCGATGGATGCACATGTTGTGCAGCATTGCACATGCCATGGTGATCTTGGACACCTTCTCGTGGCTGTAGATGAGGGCCCCACCTGACCGGATGAGGCAACGAAATCGTGCCTTCAAAAGGCCGAAGGTCTGCTCTATCACCACCCGTGTACGGGTATGAGATCTATTGTAGTCCTCCTGGTGCCTGTTTTGTGGGTTGCGGACCGGGGTCATGAGCCATGGCTTCAATGGGTAGCCAGCATCACCTGCATGAGAGTGGAATGAAGGTAAGTGTTCGTGCAATCATGGTGGAGAATTGGGCTAATCTGACATTGCAGCAGGTGTTCACTGGCCATGCACACATGTCCCAGGATACAGTCACCCCATTACATCGTACAATGGCGTTGACTGTCCCACCCTTATGCATCTCTCTACCCCACCCTTTACCACCCGGGTGGAGTATGCTGACAGCCTACTCACAGCCCCAATGGACTGCCATGGCCCATTCCGGTTACTCACCAAGCAGCCAGGTACGTCGTTCAGCATGTCGCTCCATGTAGCGTGGTAGTGTAGAGTTGCGCAGGACCAAGGAGTCATGAGTTGATCCGGGGTATCGGGCATTGCATTGTGTGATGGCTTTACTGGCATTACACACCATCTGGACGTTGATGGAGTGATATTGCTTGCGGTTGCGATACGGCACCTCCATGGCATGGGGAACCACCAATTCTACGTGGTTGCAGTCGATGGCACCTATGCAATTTGGCATGCCTGCAAGTGCATGGAAAGCAGCTTTGGTATCATATGTCTCCTGGGGAGTCCGGGGGAGGCATATGTAGTCCCTTCTGTGCTTGAGGAGGGCATCGAGCACTTGGTTGAGTATCCGGGAAAATATGGGCTGTGAAATGCCATGCATGTGCCCCACTGTATGCTGGTAGGTCCCTGTGGCAAGGAAGTGGAGCACAGACACTACCTTTAGTAGAGGGGGGATGGCAGTGCTGATTTCTATTAGGCTCACTATGTCGTTATGTATCAGGGCCACTATGGTGGTTATCGTGTCCCGGTCAAGCCGGTACAGGGTGTGTATCTGCTCTGGTGTGAGGTTGAAGGGGGTGGGTCTGATGCGTGGAATTGGGGGCTGACGGCGTGGTAATGGTGGCTGCACCGGTAGGGCATGCTGGGCCTGTCTCTGCCTCCTTCTCCTCCTGTGTATCCTCTGTGGTGGGGGCTGTGGTTGCTGTGGTTGCTGTTGTTGATGTTGTCGTCGTTGCTGCCTTGCAAGCAGGGCCTCCAGCTCCATGAATGCTGCGAGAATTGGTATCATCTTGGTGTGGGAGGGGGTGTGGTGTGTGGGTGTGCTCCTTTTGTGTTGTGCCTGACTCTATGGACTCCACCTGTGCTGATTGGGTGCACCTGTTCCTCTTTCTGGCACTGTTCAGGGTTGTTAACACCTTCTCTGCGATGCCGGTAATTACGCCATGGCGTTAAGGTACTTTGCGCCCTTGTGGAGGCCGTTTTTACCGTGTCCGCTTTACTTGGGATCAGCACTGGTTTACGCCTTGGCGTTATTTCCGACGTGGTGTGTCGGGCGCGCGACACTGGTCCGCTATTTACGCCGTCGTACTTTACGGCGGCGGTAATTACGGTGTGAAGGGTCGGAATAGTCCACGGCGGAAAAGGATGGCGGAATTACTTTACCGCCATCGTTTTTCCATTAGCGCCGGGCTCGGAATGAGGCCCAATAACACTTATCATGCTTGCTTCATCAAAGATGCTCAATCCAAAATGTCATACTGCAATAAGAAATGACGAGCCTAAGTGCATAAAAGTGACGGTCTTGCTTCATAATAACACTTATCATGCTTGCCATTTATCATAGATGCCCAGTAAAATAAAAAAAATTATACACCCATCCCCGGGTCCTGAGCTCCTCACACACGCACACAATCAATGTGGTTATGTGTGTATGACACACACACACACCCACACACACACACAACCAAAGTGATTATGTGTGTATGCAAAATGCTGGGGGAACAGGGGGACAGGTACAGTATTTATTTTACTAGACATCTATCATAGATGTCCAGTAAAAAAATACCATGCCTGTCCCCTGGGCCTCACAGCGCCAAACACACACACACACACACACACACAGTCAAAGTGATTATGTGTATATTCAAGGTGCTGGGTGGTCAGGGGGGCAGGTATGGTATATTTTACTAGACATCTATCATAGAGGTCCAGTAAAAAAATAGCATTCCTGTCCCCTGGGCCCCACAGCACCTCAGATGGAGAGCTGATTTTGGCTGGTGGGAAGTGGGTTTGTGCAACAAAGGTATTTTGCAAATGCCTTTGTTGTACAAACAGCTTACCCCCACTTGCCAAAATCATCTCGGACCAGCAGAAACACACACACACACACACTTACACAACATACTCACAGCAAGCACTTGCTGTCTCACTCACAGTCATGAGCACCCATCATGCACTCACGCATAATACAAGCATGCACGCTTCCATACACATATTTAAATGAATACATTAACATACAAATGCACATTTAGACAACATATGCACTGCAAGCACTCTTTCATTCACACAAGCATCCATCATGCACTCACTCACCATAACAGGCATCCATACACATATTTAAATACTAAATAAACGAACATACAAACACACACATTTACACAACATACACACAGAAAGCACTCTCTCATTCACACCAGCATTCATCATCCATCATCATACATTCACCTAACACCACAAGCATACACACATCCATATACACAATTTCAATTTAAAAAAAAGGAACATAAACAAACTTACCTTCTGCTGGACGTTCCAGTGCTCCAGCCCCCTGCAAGCATGAACAAGAATCAGTAGGTTTCCTGGTTCCTGCTGATGTGTGCAAGGGGCCTGAGTGTGGGTCCATAGGCGCCCCACTAAAGCCTGCTCTTTCTTTATGTGCAGTTCCCCAGCCAGCATTTCCTATGACCCGTGGGAGGCTGGGGAAGCAAACGCCCCCAGCCTCGCATGGTTCATTGGGCTTGCGCAACTGGGGTAATTTAACTGTGAAAGGGAAACAATGTTCCCCTTTCACAGTTAAGAGCACTCCTCCAGCTGAAAAAAAACTGCTGAGGGAGTGCTCGTATTTTACTGAGCTAGCTTCTCCATAATGGGTAAGGGGGGCCAAGACCCGGTGGGTCAATGCCCCCTCGCCCATAAGGACGAGCTGCCCCTGGAGGGTGCAGCGGTAGAAGGTCCACATGCTAAGTGCGAGGGGCGGGGCCAGGCTAGTGCAGTGGGAGGGAGCCTGGAAGGGCAAGTGCATGATGGGGGTGGGAGGGGTTGAAAGGGGAGAACAAGCGCAGGGGTGGACTGGTCGAGGAGGGCCTGTCTGAAGGAACCAGGAAACCAGTTGAAGAGGCAAAGGGGGACAGTAGCAGGGGAGAGGGAAGGAAGAAGAGAAAAGGAGGGTCGTGAGAAGCTTCCAGAACTTATGGAGATCCGGCACAAGTCTGAGAGGGGCAGGGAGGCCATTCCAGAGGGAGGCACCTGCAGAGGAGAGCGATCGACCCCCCACTCTCTGCTTGGAAAAGCGTCTGATCTGCAGAGAGTTAGAGCTAGAAGACCGAAGGGCTCTCGCATGGAGGTATTTAGGGAGAGTGAGTCGAATGTAGCGGGGTCCCCGGCCCTTGTGGATGATGCAGAGGGTCTTGAACTTGATCCTTGCAGCCGCCGGGAGCCAGTGGAGAGATTTTGGGGCTGGAGAGATGCGGTCCCTGGGCTTGAGGCCAACGATAAGTCTTGCAGTCATATTCGGGATTAGTTGCAGGGGGCATAGAGTAGAAGTAAGCAGATTAAGAAAGCGGTTGTTGCAATAGTCCAGCCTGGAGGAAACCACAGCTCTGGAGAAAGTGAGCTTCTGGGGGAAGGTGAGAAAAGGTAGAGTACCTCTGAGGAGGTGCAGCTGGAAGTGGGCCTTTTTGGAAGGGTCTGTGATGTGAGGAGAGAAAGAAAGCGAGGGTAGAGGGCCCAAGGGGGGCGGCCAGAGAGAGAGAGAGAGGGAAAGCAGGAGCAGGGGTCCCAATGAGAAATATCTCCGTCTTACTGGCATTAAGGCAGAGATCTTTGGAGACTCACCAATCCTGAATCGCGGATAGACAATCAGGGAGGAGAGGAGGCTGAGGGAAGCCTGAAAGAGAGCTGAGTGTCATCCGCATAACACTGAAAGTTAGAGCAGAAGGTCGAGATCAGGTGTGCCAAGGGGGCCAGGTATACATTGAAGAGCCAGGGTGAGAGGATAGAGCCCTGTGGGAGACCACCTGTGCAAAGAGAGCTGGTGGAGAGAAAGGACCCAAGTTGAATCTGGGAGGGACGGACCAGGACAAAGGAAGTTAGCCATGCCGGGGCCTGATCCATGATGCCTAGGTTCACACAGATTTGGTTGATCAGGATGGCGTAATTCACCCAGTCGAACGTAGAGGAAAGGTCAAGGAGGATGAGGACAGAGGTAGAGCTGGAGTCGAGAAGAGAGCAGATCTTCACGGGTGTTCAGGAGAGCAGATTCCTTGCCTCTGGCTGCCCTGAAGCCAGGCTGATGGTCACGGAGACAACCAACAGATTCAGTGTGGAGAGTAAGTGTTACGCTCACCTGGTATCCACAGGGATGCCACCCAGCCGGGTTACTCTCTGGTATGCTTCTCAGCTTTGCCCTGATGTGGTCTGCGGGGAAGGTTCTGCCTGAAAATAGAGGAGGACTGTGTTCAAGACTGACCGCCTGGGGTAAGTATCCTCCCTCCACCCCCGTATGATTTCAGTCCCTCTGGCGCCCTCTCCTCACCTTGTTGTAGAATAAGGCGTGCCCCCCGTCCTGCCTTCTTTGCAGGGGCGCGTTGTCTTTCATGGGCGAGTGCGGTCCAGTTACTTCACTGACGCCGGCCCGTTTGATATTGTTCAGGTAGGTCTTATTGCTGTTCTTTAGTTTTGTTGCTATCCTGCATGCCTTTCTTTGTTTAAAATGTCTATTTTTTCTCCCTTAGGTATGCAGAGCTTCAGCGCGGCGAACTGGCTTGGTTAAGCCCCGCTGGTAAATGATGGCGCATTAAGAGCGCTATGATGTGGTAAGTAAACGTTATGCGCAGCGCTGCGAAGTCTTGCCTTTGCTAACCTGTGTTTTCCTTCCTTGTAGGTTGTGGTGTTCTTCAGCACGAGTGGAATGTCCGGAGTGGTGCCAGCCGAGAGGCGACCAGCCAGGTAAGCCTTTTCAGCAGTTCGTAATTTGTAAATGTCTCTACTGCTTTCTTTAATGTTGCCTCTATCTTCCTCTTTCAGGTCGCTCTGTCCGGGAGGCGTGCAGATTCGAGGAAGCTGTTCTCAGTAGCTGCAAGTGTTTAAAGATGATGACTGCAGGTAAGATGCTGCTGCTAATGATGTTCCTTTTGTCTCCTTGCAGGTTCTGCTTCTCCGAGGTTCGAGGGAATAGCTGGACACAGTGATGGTCACGTTGCAAGCTGCAAAGTAACGCGAAGCGTGTTGTCTTGCTCGGGTGTGGTTTAAATAGCCCCAACAAATTTTTTTTTTTTTTTATTTATTTATTTGTATTTGACTCTCCTAACAAGTAGGAGAATCTTTACAAAAGGAAGAAGAATACAATCACATTACATAAAGTACCTACAAACATGGAACATTACAATATATAATCATAAAAAAGAAATAGAAAGTGACCATCCTTCAAGTAAAATTACAGACCAAGAATTCCTATGACATATTGCTAAAGGAAAAGAGAGAAAAGGAAAAAAAAGGAAATAAACGATAAAAATATCTACTCATTAAAATATCTACTCATTAAAATGGGCGTGCATCATCAATCTTATAAAGATTTGCAAAGGATAGAGGAAAGGGAAAGAATAATTCATGACGTATTCATGTAACAGTCTTTTTCCAATTCTCTTGCAATTACATTACATAGTTTGGTTAGAGCAAATATGAGCGGTTTATGGTTGCCTTGCATCATTCTAGCCCAAAGGAAAGGAAGGCAATCAGTAAAGTTAATATTTACAAATTCAGTTAGTAAAATCGTTCTTTGATTCTTAAAATGGGGACAATATAAAACCAGGTGTTTTAATGTTTCAATGGTTGCGGTGCACATAGGAAATCTGCAGTGAGGACTCGATGCATACAACTTATGACCAACCCATTTTACTACTCTTTCTTTGGTATGGAACAAATTAAATTTAAACCAAAGGAACAGCTTCCGAGTAGAGTTACAGGGAAAAAGCACAATGTAATCGTATCTAGGGATACGTTTGCGTGTAAATAAGTGATATTCTTTGTAAAGTTTGTATGATCTCATTCTATCGAGGGTGGTACACCAATCGAGTTCGAACAGTTTTTTTTTGGCATATCCTGGTCTGTAGTGAACATCATCCACAGTGATGTTGGCCATCTTAAGTATAGCAGCCATTTTTGTCACATAGAGAGCCATAGAGGACGTGGGCAACAAGTTAATGGTACGATTCAGCTCAACATATAGGGAGTTTGCTATAGGATGTCCAATCTTAGCGAAATTGGTTAGAAGTCGCCATTTCCAACGAGTGGATAGAGCGACTAAACCTAATTCATGCCTCAAGATTACGTTAGGTAGGGACATCGGAAGCGACATGGCACGTTTCAGGGCAGTTCCTTGCAATTGATCCAGAATTGGGCCCATCTCACCCATACATATGTCGAGAGAGTACAGAATTACACTCTCAATTTTTAGAGTTAAAAACTCGATGAGGGGAATTAGTGAAAACTTACAGTATTTCGCATAAATTACCTTGGATTGTGAAATCAGGGGTCTGATCTTTTAATTGAGTAGGTCAGTCCACATTAAGATAGAATTTTTCTCTGTTAGATGATAACCCAAATAAATCGTTTCTGTAATGAGAGGGATGGGAGTCTGCATGATGTGCCATTGCGACTTGCCAGTTCGCTTCCGAACACCAAATTGCATTACTGCTGTTTTGGCAGGGTTAGGCGTCAAATTGTGTGCTAATGCAAATTCCTCAAATAGCCGTAGTTTGAGTTGGAGGCCTGACGGGGTGGGATCGAATAGAATAATATCATCTGCAAAGGCGAGCCATTTGAGACGGATCAAGCCAATTTTAACAGAGAAGAGATTTTTTGCATCCCAACCTTTATCGAGATCGGACAGGTATAGATTGAAAAGGGTGGCTGCGAGGTTACAGCCTTGCTTTAGGCCTACCTCTGTGCTGATAGCTTTAGTAATACGTCCCTCTGAGGTGAGCTTAATTCTATAAGAGGTGTTAGTATGTAAGGGTTTGAGCCAGTAAATAAGGACAGATGGAATTCCCATATTGGTAAGTTTGGCCCATAATAAGTTACGAATCACTGTGTCGAAGGCTGAGGACATGTCGATGAGGGCAATGTAAACAGGATTAGATGTTAATTTCTTAGCTTCTGCGATGGCAAAGGCCATAATCATGGCATTAAGCGAGGTGGACATACCTTTCCTAAAGCCAGTTTGGTATTTGGAATATAGTCCTAGTACTCCAATGTGATTCTCCAGGTCGTGAAGAAGGAGAGAGGCAAATAATTTAGCCGCAGTGTCAATTAGCGCAATAGGTCGATAATTCTGCGGTAGCGCAGCATCTCCTTTTTTAAAGATCGGGATGATATTGGCAGTTAGCCATGAGACAGGAATAGCTCCTGTATTAAGGATGAACTGAAACTTGGTGTTTAAGATACATGCCCACAAATCCGGGTCATCTTTGTATAGACAGGGAGGCAGGCCATCGGGGCCGGATGATTTAGAATAGTTGAGTTTAGATATCGCCACTTGATGTCAGCGATGGTCCAAACCAACCGCGGCAGGTCATGATATCTTAAAGCAGAGATCGTTATATTCGAAAATCGCACAGGAATCTTAAATTTGTGTCTGATATACTCATACCAGGTGGATTCTGATATAACATTCGGCGTAGAAAGCGATACTTGGGAGGTGTGACTCTTGATCGTTCGCCATATAGTACGAGTATCGTGGGATACAATGGCTCTAACAAGTCTGCAATTTATTTCATTGTGTCTTATTAGCCTTATCTGCTTCAAGCTGCGTTTATATGCTGACACGATAGAATTACGCCGCGCGAGATACCGTTCCCGCGAAAGATCAATGGATTTTTTCAAAGCTCTAAGAGCCTTGTTTTTCTCCCGCTTCTGTGCTTTGCAAAGAGGATCAAAGAAGTGACGATTTTTAATATCGGTTCTTTTCTTTTTGCTAAAATATATTAGTGCTGCATGTGTTATTTCAGCATATCGCTGCTCAAGAACAGTCGTGTGCATTCGTTCCGAGTTGTTCCAAAGTACTATGGCTGACTTTACAAATTGAGTGAATTGCTTGCACAGTGTCATAGACCATCTGATAGAAGTCATAGAACGATCTACTTCGCACAATGCAGTAGCATGATCAACACCAGTAATGGAAATGTCGAATTTCAAGTTGCCTGATAACACAGCGTGGTCACCAAAAGGCAACATGGAAATTTTTAGAGGAGATGATCGTAGAAGCAAATTGTGACTAACAAATATGAAGTCAATTGTTGACCTTTTTCCATCCCTTGACCATGTGATCCAATTTGACGGGTCAACGGGGGGAACAAGATCTAGATCCCAATCTTTCAAAAAGGACCTCCATATATTACCTCTGGTTTTCGAAAGTAGGTTTCTAGAAGATCCACCAGTTTCATTGGGGGTTCTGCAATCGCAATTAAAATCACCACCAAGGATGATTTCAATATTATCGTATTCGTGAGTTACAAATTCTAAGCAATTCTCAACTGCCTCAATCATCTCATCAATGGGGGTAGTAGACGGATTCCAGTAAATGGTCATAACAATTAAATGACGATAATTGTGACTGTTGGTTTCCAGTAATATTGCTAGAAGGTTATTAGCATGCCAAACAATTTTTGAATTAAACATGAGGGCATTGTCTATAGCTATCATAATACCACCAGATGGACGACCGGCAGGAGCTCGTATAGCGGGAATATGATGCGTTGAGTAGTCAGGCAAGAAAAGGGAAGTGGATTTCATGGTCTCCTGAAACATAAGTATTGATGGACGACTAAGGCAATCAAGGGTTGAATGCCATTTCATAAGGTTAAGGTAGCCACATGAATTCCACGATTGAAAAGAGAGTAGAGTTTTAGAAGACGGCTATGAAGTGGGAGAGCGGTCCGTGGTTTTTAAGAGAGAATTAAGCATGGGGGCAAGCCATGGTAGGTCATGAGAGATGCCTACTTTAAGCAGGAGCTCGGTGATTACATCATTGGCAGCCCCGTGATTTTGAGATTGCAATGAAGCGTGTGATTCGGGGCTCAGAGCCTGAGGACATTTAAATTGAATGAATTTGGTAGCCTCTTGTTCGTTTTCCAGTGAATTCAAAGTGAGGCCTTCTTCATAGATACCTTCTTTATTGAACCATAGATATTTCTTTACAGCCTCTGAAGCTAATTGGATTACAGCACGATAATTATTGTCCGTGGCTAATGACACTCTCAGAATGTCTGCCGATTTAAACATCCGTAGTTGAGGGATGCGATTGAATAGTGCCAAAATGAAGGCCCGATTAATCCGGTTCGTACCAAGTAGATCGCTTTTCCCCTCAAATCCTAATAGATGGTGCTTTTCTGGGATGATTTGTTCATTAGTGTCAGATGACTGGTCAAATGATTTTGGGAGAGGATCAGAGGCAATTTCACTGGAAGGAACATGGTGTGAGATCATAGATGGATCTTGATGAAAAGTTACATTGGAAGAATTAAATTTCAGTGGTCTTTCATTAAGTTCCTTCCTAAGGATATCTAAAATTTCATGATGGGATAGCATGGTAGTAGCTCGAGGATCAAAGTTGCAGTTACCTGTTAAAAGGCCCTGCTTCGAGGTGCAGTTCTGGGCATGAGATGGAAGTATGGTACATTGTGGCTGACCGTTAGGAGGCAGAATAGAAGGTTCCATAACAGGTTGGAGAGCCAACAATGTTACCTTTCCTAGTCCGTTACCGGACATCACAGAGCTAGTTCTACTGGGGAGATCAATATTGTCGTGCAAGGTAGGACAATAATTAAAATCATTGCACATATGAGAGAGTGCTGGTAATGTCCCCTTATTACTGCTAGATTGTAAATCAGTCGAAGGTGCAGGTGCTAGATGCACAGATGGTGAACCGGAGGTATTTGGAGCATTGTCCCGAGCCTTGACATCGTTCATTGGATTGCTAGTGGTGACATTTCCGTTAGTTCCAGAGAATGAAGTACATACTTCACTATATGTTCTGGAAGTGGAATTAGTTGGACAATCAACAAGTACGATTTCATCATGCCGAGTGGTGCGATTTCTCCCACAGACCGGAAAGTAGGTGGCCAGGTTAGATTTAGCTCCTACTAATGGTGATGATATTTGTCCTTTGAGCACTGAGTTAGTTGGTATTACATTATTATTTTTCGTTTTACGTTTTAAGGTGGATATTTCAGTAGAGTCAATTTGCTGTTTTTCAACTCGATTAGTATCAGGAGTGGTCAATCTAGCAACATCAGTTGTGGGTATTGTGGCGGGTAGCCCAGTCATCTCACAAGAATGAGCTACAACATAACTAGCAGACATATCTGATGTTATAAGTGGAAATAGGACATCTTGGCTTTCTTTCGAAAGTTGATTAAGGTCAATATGATCCTCATCTATTAGTGGTTCGACAGAGATCTTAATATTCGAATCAGTTGCAGGATTTGGTTCTTTTATGTCGGTATTCTTCTTTCTTTTAGCATTTCTTTTGACAGCTCTTTGGTGAAGTTTCTTAGCTCTCCGTGACATGAAACCAGTATCATTACCACTGGAAGCAGGGACCGGAGGTTCAGATTGCATATGTTCGAGAGCTGTCAGAAGAACAGAAGGGCTGTCAGAACCATTCAAAGAGGTTGGAACTACAGATGAATATAGAGCCATGAGAGTATTCATTTTCTCTATGGCAGATTTCAGGTCGCAGGAAGAATTGTGACATTTGCACAAGGCAGAATCTATTGGTGTTTGCACGGGCGTAGCAGGCGGAACGGGAGTCAAGTCCAGGCAGCACTGAATGCTTTTATTTTTCATAGGTGAATTAATAACAGGTGGATGGGTCGTGGGGCATACATTGTGGAGATTTTTAAGCGTTTCGGCTGCAACAATGAAGCCTTCGATCCGATCCATCTTTGAGGTTAACAGTGATTGCGTTGACTTGATCTCCCTCAGTGCAAGATGGGTCAAATCATGACCTTTATCCAAGAGATCTAGGATACGGATGATCACCGGAAACGAATTAGGAGAGTATTGGGATTGATTCCCCTCACAGGAGTGCTGGGTTTGACAATCAGCAGGCGGTAATAGGGAAGGGTCTGCTTTGTTATCCAAGAAAGTGGATTCAGGTGAGAGCAATATGTGCGGAAAAGAGAGTTTTTTATTGATAACATTGGCCGAACCAGCACTCATATCCAAAAAAGTTTTGGGATCGTGAGGCGCATGAGATTGGGAAACCATGCGGTTTTTTACGCAATTAAAGACTATTGGTGTTAGGGTGCCAATCGAACGACAAACAGCCTTGTCCAATGCCTCCATTTTCGCCATGGTTAGATCGAATTGGCATTGATCAGTCCCGGAGACCAGGGGGGACTCAGAACAGCTTTTGAAGTCATCAATAGCCTTACGTACTTCAGGACTGATTAAGGGAGAAGAGATTGGAGGCACCGGAGGGACCGGGGGCGAGGAAAGTAGGGAAAGTAGTGGATTATTTTGAGCATTTATTTGCACAACATGTTCTGCAGAGCAGAGTGTGCTCGGCACCTCTTGGATAGATGTAGTCGCTAGAGCTTGCAGGGCTGGTAATTCAATATAGGAGGTTGTTCCCGGGCATACCAGTGAATCAATAGAGGTTACTGAAAGCGGAAGGGGGGCGATGAGTTTGCCCTTGATGCTTCTTAAACCATTTGCCATTTTCGCAGAAATAACCTTACAGGAGGTAGAAGTCAGAGGAGTCCAAGATAAACAAATAACTTTCTCTTTTGATGTTTGTCACAAGCAGTCATAAAAGAGACAAAGCCAGCCAAAGATAAGTTAGCACATTAGATGGAGCAAAGGATATTAAACTACCCCTGCATCTCAAAACTGGTGGAGGACCTAAAGAGTAATATGGACCATTAGAGGTAGCCTCACCCCGCACCGAAGCAGCGAACAGCAAACAGCGCTACTTATAGCGCGTACTTAATGCGCGCGCTCAAATGCGCGCAGGAAGGAGATTAAGTACACTTCCGGTAGCGGGGGGCGGGACCAACTAGAATAATAAGAAAAGGAGCATATATAAGTAAAATATACTTATAACAAAAAGTGTTATGTCAATGAAAAGGGCAGATAGGGTATATACCAAAGTCCAGGCAGGGTCAGGCAATCCAGGCGAATCTTGAGCACGTAGAGCAGCAAGGATGGCCAGCAAACAGCGCTACTTATAGCGCGTACTTAATGCGCGCGCGCAAATGCGCGCAGGAAGGAGATTAAGTACACTTCCGGTAGCGGGGGGCGGGACCAACTAGAATAATAAGAAAAGGAGCATATATAAGTAAAATATACTTATAACAAAAAGTGTTATGTCAATGAAAAGGGCAGATAGGGTATATACCAAAGTCCAGACAGGGTCAGGCAATCCAGGCGAATCTTGAGCACGTAGAGCAGCAAGGATGGCCAGCAAACAGCGCTACTTATAGCGCGTACTTAATGCGCGCGCGCAAATGCGCGCAGGAAGGAGATTAAGTACACTTCCGGTAGCGGGGGGCGGGACCAACTAGAATAATAAGAAAAGGAGCATATATAAGTAAAATATACTTATAACAAAAAGTGTTATGTCAATGAAAAGGGCAGATAGGGTATATACCAAAGTCCAGGCAGGGTCAGGCAATCCAGGCGAATCTTGAGCACGTAGAGCAGCAAGGATGGCCAGCAAACAGCGCTACTTATAGCGCGCGCGCAAATGCGCGCGCGCAAATGCGCGCGCGCAAATGCGCGCAGGAAGGAGATTAAGTACACTTCTGGTAGCGGGGGGCGGGACCAACTAGAATAATAAGAAAAGGAGCATATATAAGTAAAATATACTTATAACAAAAAGTGTTATGTCAATGAAAAGGGCAGATAGGGTATATACCAAAGTCCAGGCAGGGTCAGGCAATCCAGGCGAATCTTGAGCACGTAGAGCAGCAAGGATGGCCAGCAAACAGCGCTACTTATAGCGCGTACTTAATGCGCGTGCGCAAATGCGCGCAGGAAGGAGATTAAGTACACTTCCGGTAGCGGGGGGCGGGACCAACAAAGTCCAGGCAGGGTCAGGCAATCCAGGCGAATCTTGAGCACGTAGAGCAGCAAGGATGGCCAGCAAACAGCGCTACTTATAGCGTGTACTTAATGCGCGCGCGCAAATGCACGCAGGAAGGAGATTAAGTACACTTCCGGTAGCGGGGGGCGGGACCAACAAAGTCCAGGCAGGGTCAGGCAATCCAGGCGAATCTTGAGCACGTAGAGCAGCAAGGATGGCCAGCAAACAGCGCTACTTATAGCGCGTACTTAATGCGCGCGCGCAAATGCGCGCAGGAAGGAGATTAAGTACACTTCCGGTAGCGGGGGGCGGGACCAACAAAGTCCAGGCAGGGTCAGGCAATCCAGGCGAATCTTGAGCACGTAGCCCCAACAAAATAGTCCAGGTAAAGTAGTCCCTAGGCTACCACACCCAAAACACTAGACCGCATAGCTTGGTTCTAAGCTATGTGGATGCCTCCATGTTGGCTGACAATACAATGAAGTAGTTCCCAAGCACATTGTTTTTCATGATGTATGAGCCTAGCGCCATAGGTGCCAGGACTGGCCCCATGAGGGCTTTTGAAGAGGATGCCAGGCTCTAGAGGCCCGAGTCCTGACTCCACTGGCCAATGGGTTTGCCAGAGGGGGTTTTGGGCGAGGGTCGTGACAGCACTCCCCCCTAAGGCCCCTCCCATGGTGTTCCTTCTGTCTGGCCCAGGTTTGGTTGGGAAGTTCCGATGGAATTTCCTGATTAGACGTGGTGCGTGGATATTCTCACTGGGCTCCCAGCATCTAGCTTGTGGTCCAAATCCTTTCCAATCGACGAGATAATATAGCTTGGTCCTAGAGTATTTAGAATCCAAGATATCTTTGACTTCGAATTCTGGTTCTCCGTCAACAAGTATGGGCTTAGGTGGTGTCCCAATCCGTGTGCCGGGTTGCATTGGTTTCAGGAGGGACACATGGAATACCGGGTGGATGTGTAGATTAGGTGGTAAATCCAGTTTCACGGCTGCTGGGTTGATAATTGCCTTAATGGTATAGGTTCCTAAGAATCTGGGATGAAAGGTCCGGGTTCCTTTGATGGGTACGAATTTAGCGGCTAACCAAACTTTGTCTCCTACTTGATAATCAGGGGCCTTTTTCGGGTGTTGGTCGGCGAATCTCTTTTGTTTTTCTTTGGCATGAATAAGGTGTTCCTTTGCCCTTTTGAAAGTCTGAGTAATGGTTGTGTGTAGAGTCTTTACCGCTGGCATTTCCAAGCTGGCTGGAAGGTCTAGTTCAGAGGTACGTGGATGTCTGCCATAAAGGGTATAGAAGGGCATTTTTCCCGTGCTTGAATGCAAACAATTGTTATATGCATATTCGGCTATCTATAGTAGGTCTTTCCAATTCCTTTGTTCGTGGTGCAGCATGCACCGTAAATATTGCTCGAGTGTCTGTTTGGTTTGGCCGTCCGTTTGGGGATGGTGACTGGTAGATAGCCGAACGTCGATTTGCGCCAAAGAAGTAGATACTGCATTGGATATAGCACAGCTGCCCATGATTGACAGGTAATCAAATAGAGCAGGAGCTATGCTTTTGGTGCACTTAGCCGATCACGGCTTGTGATCGGTAAATGGAAGACTACCAGCAGATAGACCGGGGAATTATACATTTAGCAACTCTAGATTCAATTCAATAATTGACTATTTTATAGTATATGCGCTTGATTGGCAACTCTTGCAGGATCTATATATAGCGCAATTCCATGATCCAATGATATTGTTGATCTCTTATGGTGATAATACTAATACTTATATTTTATCAGAAAGATCATGGCCATGATATGCATATTAGCATTCAGCCCTTGGAATGGGCAGCAATGGAGAGAGTGGCCTACTCCTACAAGGTAATAGCTGCATGCCTTCCTTCTATCGAGATTTGCTGTACTAGTCATAAAATAGATCTAGCGTATCTACAAATATATAATAGTATTGTTAATACTTCCAGATCTAACATGACTACTTCCCATCGGCCGAGTAACTACACTACCCGACAGCCAGTGTGGTACAATAAGGACTGCAGAAATATGAAGACTGAGCAAAAGGGACCAAATAGAAATAAAGATGATTTGGGACGTGCAAGGATCCTATGCAAAATTGCATTGAAAAACGCCAAAGAAATATGCAAGGGCAACAAATGGCAGCAACTGGAAGAGGCAGCCAAAAAATCAAATAAAAGTGATTTTTGGAAGAAAGTGTCCCAGGGCAATCGCCCACCCAAAGATAAATTGAGAGGGTTTCCTGCTTCCTCAACCTGGACCGATCATTTCACAAGACTTTTTAGCTCTAGGGGAGATGGTATTGACGCGGATACATCTAGCTATCCATACCAAGCTCTCATTACAACTGAGTTTCAGGTTGATGAAGTAAAGGAAGCCCTGTCTTCCATCCCCGCTGGTAAGGCCTCAGTCCCATTCAGGTGGTGACGAACATATTTAGGGATGAACACCAAGTATGGGTCCGTGTTTACCAACATTTTCAATGCGTTTGTGGCTAGACGTTCATTTTCAGAAAGCTGTAAGGAATCTACAATCATTCTGATTTTTATAAAAAGCGCCACAATTGACCCTGGTTGCTATCGGCCAATATCCCTGATTGATGCCTCCACAAAATGGCTGGGCAGTGCGATCTATACTTGTATAGCCAACTGGGCGAAAGAAAACAGCATTCTGCCAAAGGAGCAGTATGGGTTTAGAGCAGGAGTTGGCAGAGTGGAGCAGGTCCTGAATCTCAGCTTGATTTTGGACAAATATGGACAAATACGTGAAAGGATATAACCGTCCCGTCTACTTGGGGTTCATGGACCTTAGTCAAGCATTTGACAGGGTAAACCGTGAAAAACTTTGGAATCTGTTCCAAACTTTGGGCCTGCCAGTGCCCATATTGAATATATTAATTTCCCTACATACAGGCCTGAAAGTGGCAGTGAGGTTGAACAACGAAGGAAAATTATCTCCATCTTTTGACAGCTCATGTTTATTATTATTATTTTTATTATTATTGTATTTATTGAGTTGGACCTCGGTTCGAGAAGCAATGGAGCGCTTTACAGAGGTATTCAACAATACAGATACATAATGAAGCACTTTACAGAGGTAACAACAGAATAGACATACAATGGGGGTGGCATACAGAGGGGCACGGAGGAGGTGTACAGTTGTACCGGGTTGTGAGAAAGAGAGGGGTGTGCAGCATCTCGCAAGTCCGGTGGCACGAGGGGCAATGTAATGGCCTAGGTGTTGAGGCAGAGAGATTCCTTGGACAGGTGGGTATTGAGTTATTTTCTGAATTGTAGTAGTGTTGGAGCGAGTCTGATGCTGACAGTGAGGAGGTTCCTTGACAGGGTTCGTAGGCAGAGAAGGCTTGTTTTTTTTTGTCCTTTACTTTTTGCAGCAGCGGATTTCAAGTCTGCACGTGTCCTGGCTTCTGCTGGTGCGCTGTCTGCTGGAGATGCTGTGTTTCTCTGCAAGGTAGCTGGGTGACTTGAGGGCGATTGCCATATAGCAAGACTTGAAGGTGATTGTGCATGCAGTGGGATCCAGTGAAGGTCGATGAGGGCCGAGTGATCTGGTTGTATCTGCGTAGACCCTTGATGAGGTGTGCGGCCACGTGTAGGACACTTCTCAGGGGCACAAGGTGTGAAAACAAAGTCAAAATATCGAGGCTGAGTACCCCAAGAGGAAATACACCGAACACGGGTTACAAAGGAACATACAAAGATCTTTATTTTATACTGAACAGTTTCAAAGAAAAGTAACGGATAGCTATCGGCCCCCAGTACAACACAACAAACTCCAGCGTGGTTCAGTGTGCTCAGTGAGTGGGGCTGTACATTAGAATAGTCCCGCTTTATATACGTTTGCGAACATGATGTCCCACCCTACAGACGGTTAATATTCCTCTAATACATTACTGATCTAGGGTTGGTGCCGAGTTCCACATCTATATGCTTAGGGTTTGCCTTTAATACATTCGCCAACAAGCCTACACGGCAACATTGTATTTTAGGATTTCTCATAAAGGTCTTCTCAAACATTAATACAATGTAGGTAAACAAGTGTTCTCAGTTCAGTATTTTATTACATTGTTCTTAACATATGCTTGCGGATTAGTTTCATTGGCACAAGTAATCCTTTACACACAGGTCAGCAAAGGATAAGTTCTCAGTTCACGACCCCAGCAGGTGGCCTGCAGGCAAGTTACATATTTATTACACACAGAGGTCAAGACAGCCATGTTGTATTTCGGAATGAAATCGTCCACCATTTTAACTCACAGGGTGACTTTACAGAGAGAACCTAAAATGGCGGATTGACCTAAAATGGCGGCTTACATTGATTCTAAGGTCAGGACCTTGTAACACGGATTTCTTTGCAAGTGGTTTATAGGCAGCTTGGCGTAGGCCAATATACATACATTAATTGCAAAAGGAGGCACGATATAATTTCCCGTTTGACAAGGGGAGGACGATGGGAGGCTTTCAAGTAGTGCATTGCACCCATTCAGGTCGGATAGGACCGGTGCTTGACCAGTAGTTCTAAAGCTGGAGGGAGAGCTGATACCAAGCTGTCTGAGTTTTCTTAGCTATGTGTGTCTTGAAGGAGAGGTGTTTGTCGATGTCGAATCCGAGAGACTTGGCGCAGGAGGTGAGCTCAGGTGTGAAACCCTCCGAGTTCATGGTTGATGGCCAAGTCTGTATGTCTGGGTGTTCAGTGTTGTTGGTGAGGTGTAGGAATTCGGTGTTGAAGGGGTTAAGCTTCAAGTATGCACTGAACATCCAGGACTAGATCAGCGAGAGGCAGGTTTTGATCCTATGGATGTCCTTGATGGAGTCCATCTTGAGGTATAGCTTTGTGTCATCGTTATATTGCTGGATGTTGATGTTTGTGTGCGGTTAGGAGGGCTCCCAGTGGCTCCATGTATAGACTGAAGATCACTGGGGAGAGGATGGAAGCATGCGGGACTCCACAGGTGACGGGTAGCATTGGTGATCTAGAGGAGTCCATCTGAACAATCTGCTGGCAGTTGGCAAGGTAGGACTTGATACAGCGTAGGACTAGGTCGCTGATCCCCATGCACCTATTTAAGGTGTCCATAAGCACCTGGTGGTTTACTGTGTCAAAAGCAGCTAAGAGTTTGAGTAGAACCAGAAGGCAGGGGGGCTGTCATCAAGGATGTTGAGGGTGTCGTCGACCACCTGTATGGTTGCTGTCTCCATGCTGTATCTGGGTCTGAACCCGGATTGGTAGGTTTGGAGGAGATTGTTGGTGTTGATGTGGTTCTGCAGTTGTGCGGCTACCGCTTTCTCAATGATCTTATCTAGAAAGGCAAGATGGGTAATTGGGTGATATTTATGTAGGTTGTCGGGATGCAGAGTGGATTTCTTTAGTAGGGGGAGGATTTGTCCTGTTTTTAGGTTCAATGGAAAGGTGCCTTGAGTTAGGGAGCTTTTAATGATCTCCAGGTAGGAAAGGAGAGCTTCTGTGGGGAGGGTTTTGAGGCTGGATACTGGGAGGATGTCGTCTGTATACGATGTGGCTTTGAGGGTGGCCAGGATTTCTACCTGGTCCTCTGTCCAGAATGTCTTGAATGTTGTCCAGGGTGTAGAGATTTTGCGAGGAGGAACGTGAGGTGGGTCTGTGGATGCAGAGCTGGTGTCTATGTGCTGGCAAATCTTGCTGATTTTGTCAATTAACACGGTGTCGATGTCGGTGGATTTTTCAATGGAGTGTGGTATGAAAGGGGCGGGTAGCAGTTTGGCTCAGTGCTTGACCGATTTGAAGAGGGCTCTGCTTTTTTTGTTGGCTTCTGCTATGTGGCTGTGTTGATGAGTAGTCGGCGGGGGTCTCAGAGTTGTTTGATTGGGGTCAGATAAGGGTGCCTCCTGGCCGCACTACTGTTTAACATTTATGTTTGCAATCTGTCAAAGGAACTAAATAAAGTCACAAAGGACACACCTAGAGTTGCGGGGAGAAATATTGCTGTGGAACGCACTCCATTAGCATTACAGAAACATGTCAATGCCTATTTCAAATACATGGATAGTAGAGCACTGTCAGTAAACACTAAGAAATACCAAGTTATGGGTGTTGGCAGGCAGACAAAAAATCTACCCCATATTTTTCCATCTGGACATGAACTTGACTGGGTGGATAAATGTTATTACCTACTAGTGACTTTTAACAGCAGGGCAAACTGCTCCGATCACATCTCTGAAACAATGCAGCAATTTACTCAGGCCTGTGATGCGTTATATAGATTTGATTAGAGATGTTCGGGTGAACCATTAATCCAACACTTAACATCTACCGGGACAAGCCCATTGTGTCATGTGTTTATGGAGTAGAAGTGTGGGGTCAGTCCCCAGTACAATCGATTCAGGTTAAAGAAAATAGACTGAGAAGAGTGGATTATATAAACGATTTTGTAAATCTAAAACCCATGCTATTCTGGACAAGATTATGGTCTCAAACTGAGCAACATTTAACACATGAGATCCTAAAGGATCTGAAATCTTCTAACACCTTCAAGGTATATTACCTGGCTGAACATATTGGAAAAAGCATTTGCGAGTCTCGACTTGTCTATATTGTCCCGGCTAGTGTTTCCAGAGCTGATGCCATATTGGTGCGGCAAAAATACATGGAAACACAAAAGGGATTTGCAAGGCTGTCTGGTCCTCTGGTACCAAGACTATGACTGCAGTGGGCAAAATGCCGATTATATGCGCTGGTTCCATTTAAAATGAAGAGGAGTGTTCTGTTCCACCTGAGGACAAGCTGTTTGTTGTCCTTAGCGATACAATAGCAAGAATTGTATGGGCTTATAATCGATGGTCCACTTTCCCACGAATTTAGGTTAAGATTTTAATACCAATTTTTACGAAAGTCAAACTGTAGCCCAACAAAAGAAGCAACTAGATGCATACTGTCATTGCCATCAAGAGAGGTGCAGTGGCTGTGTATATGTTCTTAGAAACTACAATACAGCTGATTGCAGAGAACCTGTTTGAATGATTGCAGCTGTAATGTCTTAAATTGTATGTGTTTTTATTGTATTTTCTGTTGCTCTGTGCTCTATCATGTTTTACAATGCAATGCATTGCGTTTAATCTGTATACTTACGTATACTTTGTATGTTGTCTTTTATGAAGTCCATGTGTTTCGAAATAAAGATGAATTCATTCATTCAAACTGACGACAGGATAGAATGAAAATGTTTCACTGAACACATTTCATAGTGAACTTTAGGCTAAACACCATGACAACCTTGGACTTACCGCTCTCGCCAGATCCGTGCTTTTCATTGCCAGCATCCCACAAAGTAGCATGTAAACATTTTCAAGCTTCTCCAAAACATATTTGCGATTCCTTTTCTCAACTTTCCTTTAAAATAAAAAAAAGTAAAGACAATATTGTCAGCACAGCTTACCTAACATGTGTTATTGCATTATTTTAGTCTTCTACTTTTTGCGGATTTCATGACTTTGCAGAAAATTGGAATTACTTTTTACATGGTTCATGAGTGTCTTCTGTGGGTGAACCTAAAGAGCCATACCTGTTTAGTTCTGGGCCGATATGTCCCAACGCAAAAGAGCAAAACGTGAAAAGTAGACACAGGAGGAAGAGAAGAAATTTCATTTAAGGGGGTCTGAGCTACAAACAATTGCACTGGGGCAACTGAGGACCTGCCCGCCAACATCTCAGATTGGCACGTGCCACCTGATAACACGCACACAGCCTAAAACTGGAGGTCATCTGGTGAGGCCTGGGACCCTGCTCGGATTTCCCTGAGCACTTTTATTGTGAATCATATTTGAATGTGAGCACCTCAAATATGGTCCTGGCATCTCTAATCCGCTCCAGTTATAGACTTTGTGAATGAGGTGTAATGTAGCAAGCAGGTGCTGATTTGCTGCCATGCAGATATGTGTGCTGATTTGCTGCCATGCAGATATTTGTGAGTCATGGCCCAAGCAGTGCTGATGTTTTTTTCCTACTTGGGATCCGACGTTCAAAATACTTTGAAAAGGGGGGAAGCCGGATTTGAACCGAAGCACTTAGGGCTTAACTTGGTGACCCATAAAATAGCAAGATGATCAACAACGAGATCATTATACATGCAATTCATTTCTTAGGCGATTGTTTGCCTCTTTGTTTGCCCTCCTGAAAACTCAACTAGAACGAACAATTCGGTGGATCAACAAGCCCAGTACCAAAGAGTTTTTCCCACTGTCCATTGGGTCTACCCATGTCGACAAGGTGAATTGCAATGTCTTTGCCATACACATTTGCGACGATGGGAAATAAACAGTATGCCTGTTGGTAAATCGCAGGCAAATATACCAACATTTGTAACAACTCACACGTGCGATCATTATTGGCAGGGTTGTGCTCCCCTTTTTTAGACATACTTTAAATAACACTGTAGCACTTTGACTTAATCTTAAGCGGGGGCGGGGTACTTTTTCTAATAAATAAATAAATAAACACATGAACGCAAGTACTGATGGAAACAATGAGGGTGGGGTTTCCTCTTTGCAGGAGGGATTGTGAACTTCCCATATGAAAAAATAATAAATAAAAAATAAAAAATTAAAATACTTTTTTAAAAAAAAAAGGTAAAATAAATTCCCATATGGACTTCGGCCATGAATATTCGATTGCTATGATATCGTACCGCTTATGTGCCCTTAGTTGGTTTGCCTTTTAGCAGACTTTTATCCCACCTTACCCGCTCTTTTCATCAAGGCAATAGCGTATGCTAAATGCATGCGCAGTAACAAGGGACAGCTGTGCTCTGTCCCCTTCAGGGTATCTAGAGCAAGAATGTGGGCTCCCCTCCAACAGATCCAGGCCAGCCTGAACTAGTATGAAAATAGACATTTGTTGGCCCCCATCGCCCAATAAGGTAGGATGGCAAGGACTTTCCTGGAAGTAATATCCACCCCCTCGTAGGTTATGCCCTGCGCAACTGTATCATTATTTTGTGTCATTTCATCATAGACATTAGCAAAGGACACCAAGGTTCATACATTATTCTATTGATCATGGGGAGGTGGGACGAACGTGCCGGAAGGCCTAGAAGGAGGTTTTCTCAAACCTTCTGGGATTAGGTGACCATGAGGCTATAAAGACAGAAAGACTGAAAGGTGGGTTAGGTTTATTAGGCGGGTTTAGTGGCATTGCCAGGCTGTGTGCCTTGACTTACAAGCCAATGTATACATCGCCTGTTTTCTATCTTTAGAATTAAGGAGTGGGTCTGATTTCTTCTACTGTCTGATCTAATGCATGTATGTGCAGTATTATGAATACAAGCCTTATTTTAGAGTGTTGTGATAGACAGGATCTTGCTTGGTACACCTATGCTCTGCCTCCATCTTAAGCCCATTTGTGTTATCTTATACTCTCCAACATGGCCACCCACACTTGAAATGGCACAGATCTCTATTGGCATGCCGCGATGTATATCTGTAATACAGCCTCTAGCTTGCAATGTAATATGTCATGTGCATAGTGCCTTTTCCCATTGGTATGGTCTAAAATGGCTGTAGGTGAACACCGAAATCCAAGGTATGGGAAATTCGTCAGAGGAGTTTAGAATGTGTGTGTGCATTTTAGCCAATACGAAGGAGGGTAGGAGTGGCCAAGTACCTATTAGCTACCCATACTGAGCTGACATTTGGATGGGTGCTTTGAGATCATTTGGAGAGTATGCAAGTGCAGGAAAGTAATTATGTGTGCTTCTAGACCGAATTTTTGTTGTGGGGTAGAGCAGCATTCTAAAGTCAGCGGTGTTGTGGGATGTGTTTTGAAATAGTGTATGATAGCAGCTGCATACGGGTGGGTGGCCTTGCCTTTGCCTATCTTCCATAAGCATGGACTGTGATACGTACCTGTGTGTTCTGGCTGGTTTCTTGGTTTTGTAGATGTGGCGTGGATTCTGTCCTGTGGTCTGCTGGAGTTTATTCTCTCTGTCAATGGTATGGTGTGTTCATTGCTGCCCCGGGTTACCTGGAAGGGGGTCAACTTAACCTAAGAGGATGCAACGGCACGTCAGGATGCAGGGGGGGAAAGCCAGGTCTTGAGGTCCATCCATAAGGCAAGGTGATCCTCTATGCGTTGGATGCGAAGGGGAATTGAGTTCCAGGGTGAGGGGGCTTGGACAGAGAAGGAGGACTCCCTTAATCTAGTTGATTTAAAGGGAGGGATCACAAGGAGGAGTGCAGTGCCTGAGTGCAGGTTTATGTTGGGTTGGTAATGGGTGAGTTTCTGTTGAAGGTATTATGGGCCTGTCTTGTGGAGGGTGTGTTGGGTGATGCACATGGTTTTCAAAGTGGCCCATTGCCGAACAGGGAGCCAGTGAAGGACATGGAGTGCAGGTGTGATGTGTCTTTGGGGCTAAGGCCCAGGAGGAGTCTAGCTGCAATGTTTTGGACCTGTTGGAGCTTTCTGAGTTGATAAGCAGGGGTGTCCCAGTAAAGTGGTTTGGCGTTGTCTAGGCAGGAGAGGACGATGGCCATGAATGCAGTGACTCTGTGAGGGTATGAGAGGTAACGGAAGATGCGTCTGAGAATGCGAGTTGTAGGTAGCAAGATTTAGACACAGAGTTAATGTGATGCAAGAGTGTAAGATTAGCGTCCATGGTGCATCCAAGTTTCTTTACTGAGATGGATATGGAAGGGTCCAGTGGCACCCCCAAAAATCTTTTATAGGGGTGGTCTGATGATGCCACAGGAAATCTTGGGGTGGCACACCAAAACAAACACATAACTGAATTTCTGGGGCCTGGGTCTAAAATACCATCAACTTTCCCTCCGTAGATACCTTTCCATTCAAGCTCTTCGCTCCTCCACCTCCAACTCCCTTAGGGTCTGTCGCTTCTCCAAGCAACAAGTTGGTGGCAGATCTCTTTCATAAGCAGGAGCCTCCCTCTGTAACAGCCTCCCTGCCACTCTGAAACTTGAGGAGAACCATCTCTGGTTCCGGAAGCAACTCAAGACCTTCCTCTTTACTTCTACCTTCGCTCCCCCTCTCCCCTGCTGATATGTCTGCTTTGGCACAATGCACCTTGTTTTCCCATTGCTTTCGGGCCCAGGTCCATGCCTACCCAGCCACTCACCCGCACTGCCCCTGGCAACACCTGCACTTGGGTTGGTATCTGTTACCCTACAGTCCCCTTACATGCACTTTTCAGACACCCCTTGTCTGCGCTCAAAACCTGCACTTGCCACATTGCTGGATGTACTATCTTTTGTATGGTTGTACCCCTTGCTCAGCACTTTCCACTTTTCCCCTCTCCCTTGCACTTTCCCCATTCCCTCCCCCCTGCACTTGCACATTCTCAATGTGCCTGGGCCTAGTGAGATCGTTGTTTTGTCTTCCCTTCTTCCCCTTCCTTGCCTCGTCGTGCTCTGAAACACTTGTGTACGAGCGTGATACAAATACAATATCATATCATATGATATCCAGAGAATCCTCTAAATCCTCACTCACGAGTTGTTAATTGCCAACATGTCTATCAAATATGGTGCACTAAGCAGGGTTTGAATTATGTAGGAATAGAATACTAGTTGTATCTTGCCATTGGACTGCATTTACGATGGGAATGCATCCAGTGGTACATTTTACGCATTGTCTCCACAAAAGAATCTTAGGGACGTCAGGTTGATGGTAAGATGAGGGTCTACCAAAGGGCTTATTTTCAGTTTCTGAAATAGCAGTTCTTCTGCTATCGGCAATTTAGTTTTCAGAATGTTACTTGTAAGTTTGAGCAACACATTTTTCCTTTCCTATTTTCTGTTTCACTGAGAACATAACCCAGGTAAAGTCTTTCAGTGTGCATAAAAAAACCCAGGCAGTTCAAAAGTTAGACTTTCTTAGGAATATTCTTACTCTTCAGGTAGTGGGTGGGATTGGCCATTGAAACTAGCATGGCCATGGGCAGTCAGTGAGCTGGTAAATAAAACGGCCTCCAGTGTCCCTCCTCCTTCCTAATTGTACTCCGGTTCAATAGTTTCAGATTACAGCAAAAATTAAAAATAGAATGAAGTAAAACTAAGGTAAAAGTGAACCTCTCTGGTCATTTGCCCCTCTGGTCATTGGCTGCCCTAGTGAACTCTCCTCTGGTCCTTGGCTCCCTTGCAGGTGAACCTTTGGTTCATCCCTCCTTTGGTCTTTGCCTCTGTGGTGAGTTGGTGGCAAAAACAAGAAGCAAAACGCTTCAATTTTCTGTCACTCATACAAACAAAGTACCTTAGCTACCTGAAACACACATAACCAGTGCTCCACACAGTTGACAAAATATCTAAAACTTTCACCATACAGAGCCATATATTTTAAGATCTGCAAACATCAATGTTGTAACAAAGCAATCTTGGCCTGATCCCTCTGCTACTGCATTAGCCCCCTACCCTATTACTTGCAGATTCTGAAGCTCCTTGAAAGTGTGAAAATGGCAGATGGTGTGCAATGAAAGACTCAATATCATAGCATAACACTACATTGCAGAGTGTGGGGCAGTACCCTGGGTACAACGTCCTTTCATCGCCTGCCTTTTCATCCCCAGGCTTTTCAAAAGTGCACATTCCATCGAATGTGCTCATCGATTTTTTTAGAGGGGGGTGGGAAAGGGCAGATAAGGGTTTGGGTGGGTGGGCAATGGCAAAAAATAAGTGTGGGAGAGGGGTTTGGGGGGCTACCCCCCCCCCCAAAAAAAGAAAAAAACGATGAGCACATTTGATGGAATGTGCACGTTAAAAAGCCTGGGGATGAAAAGGCAGGCAATGAAATGACATGGAATCGTACCCTGGATGGCACACGCAACTTCAGTGGCTGGGAGCAACAGGAGGGAACATGTAATGTTGGTTCTACCACAGTTAGTCTGCTATACCAGAAACTCGGGTGCACTGGCTGGCTGGTGAGACTGTCTGCCTGTCAAATCAAGCGATAACAGACTGGGGAAGGGCCAGTGCAGCAATAATGCAATTATATGTTATAGTATTTGAGCCACTAGCAGAGAAGCACCAAGGTACACCAATTTGTTGCTACACTTATTAAAAGTGCCCTATTGTAATGGTGAAACATAATCACTGATAAGCACTCCATTTTTTGCAGTTGAAATCAGGGTGAGATTGCATTATTTGCCCAGGATCACACTCTTATGCTAAACAGCGAAGCAGGGATTTTAACCCACACTCCAATTTAGGCACAATCACCTTCTTCCACGGTTTACTTGGAAGAAATAAAGTTTTGGGAGTCGAGGCCTACAATAATACTGTCTTATAGAGTTTACTTGCAATATACACAAATTGCATAATAAAGCATCATGACAACATGCCTGGTGAAGCGACATTCTAGAATCCTCAAAATGAGAAACATCCATGTCCCCTTGTTCTTTATAGTGATCCATGCTGAATGCCATCCACTTCGAAGTGTTGTAATAAAAGGTGTTTGAGGGCTGTGCAAAATAGAAAAACCAAAACGACAGATGGTGCAATTTGCAGGAGTCCATCTTCTGCCATCCGCTTCTTTTTCACAGACATCCCGACTTTTTCACTGTAAAAACAGCATTCCCACACCTAAATCCCACAAAATATCACATCAGTGCATGAAGGGCTGGCGCTTGCAGATATTTTGGGTTTCATGCTTTTGTCTTGCGGAATCCCGTTTTACGATGACAAAGGAGAAAGTGACATGCATGGCGAATTTCGTCCACTGAATACATAACGACAGAGACATTTCAGTATCAAGAGTCAACCCTAAAGTTGTCGAGGAATGTTAGCAGTGGCCTACAGGCAGAAGGTAAATGTGGGTCTGCTGAGGGCTGTGTGCGGCTAAATCTGTAGCTTGTGTGTATTGGGTGAAGGTTCAAAGTGGAGTGTGAGGCCAAAGAGGATTTAGGATGCAGTCCTGTTGCTATGGTGAGTGTGGTGAAAATTGGGATGATAGAAAATACACTAGCGGTGTGTCTATTTATTTCAATTTTAAAATGATATATTTTGCGATTGTCCGAGTCGAGCACTTCAAGAAGCAATTGCTGGTTTGTCATGAAAATACATGGCGATGCAACATCCTGTAACGGTAAGTGAAAAAGACCACTATAATAAGGATTTCACTTTTGAATTGTTTCCTGGAAACACAGGATCGCGCTACACTAACTGCAAATATGGCAGAGCTTGAAAACATGCGCTCCTCTTTGCCGAAAACAGACAGGCAGTTATTACCACGTGCTGAAAGAAAAATGATGGTGGCTATTGAATGCCGCGTCTTGTCTGCTGTGCTGTGACTCCCGTTCCTGTTCATTCACCTGCACTATGGGGTGTCCATTGTCCAGGTGTCTATTTGCTGCATGGCCTAATGTTGTTTGCACTGCACACAGAGCCCAGAGGACTGCATGGCGAGTCTCATTGCCCTGTACTTTCATCGAAGTCATAAAATGCGAGCAGCTCAATTCAGGGTCAAGTGGGTGTCACAACTCTCTGCCTAAAGACGCAGCAATGCCCGTGGCAAAAAAACAAAAAAAGTTTAGGTTTTTTTTCACACTGAACTGGGCATGTTATTGTCCATGCACAGTTCAATGCGAGAAAAAAAATCTTTTTTTTTTGCTTGCTTTTTCGCAGGGTGGCCGGTGGGAAGGGGATCATTTTTTATAAGGGTGACCATGTTCCCCCCCCGGTCACCCCTTCGAGGTGCCCCTGGAAGGGTCAGGGATAGGGAGGAAGACCATGGGGTGGGTTGGGGGAAGAGAGCTGTCTTACTTCAGACCAGGATTTCTGTTTTTCCAGGGTTGAGGAGGAGGAGGTGGTTGGCTGTCATCCAATGGTCGATCTTAAAGATGGTCCGGCTTTCATCAGCTTAGTTGTAGCAGGTTAGGTTATGTGAGTGAATAAGCGCGGGTAGGAGGCTCAAGTAGAGGTTGACGAGTAGGGAAGAAAGTGAGGTGCCCCGTGGGGCCCCCTTGCTGACAGAGCAGGAGGCCTAGGAGAAAGGCTGGCGATTTGTCATCTGCTAGTGAGGAAAGAGGAAATCCACCTAAATGCCTTGTCCCTTATACCGAGCGAGTGGATTCTGTCGGTGAGGATGAAAAGAAGGAAAGAAGGAACTATACAAAGTGCATCTTCGAGACCATTTTCAACTACTTAGAGTGCTGGAGAAAGAGAAGGAATGGAGCCAAGCAAAACACCAAGTTACCACGCAAGCAGCAGTTCAAAACAAGCTGGATTGTTACTCACAGAAAACACTCCTGGACTAGCCCACACACAGTGAATCTGCTTACTATTGCAATTTGCACTGCCAGCTGCTTTGAAATGTGTGCATGCAAGATAAGCAAATGAGAATCAGAACAAGACTAGTGCCATTTCCTGGATCATTTGCAATGGCAGGATGCTTCAATATTATGCCATCGATGTCACTGCAGATAGTGTGATACACTGGTTCCTTCCAAGTGACATATCGGAGCATGCTCCCAGTCATTCACTGCAGTGCTATGGTTGAGCTCAGACAAACTTAATTCATGGAACTCTGCCATGCCCTATTACCTGCATGTTGGCATGCAAATGAAAATAGGCTTTGAAGATTTAGCTACCTTTTCTAAAATGTTTAATAGGTTTACACAATACACCCAACAAACATTTTATCCTTACGTCTAGATGTTCCTGAACTTTTGTGCCGTACACAATGCATTTACAAGTAAGAGTGTTCAGAAACCCAGCATCTATAAATTCAGTTGATTTATTACATCACAGTTCTGCAGCCGCTCTGCAATTACTGTGACCAGAAGCCATGTCCTTTAAGTAGGTGCTGTAAATGGAGTGAACGCACGTGCACAATTGATTTAATACAATTGATCATACTTGCTGCAGGGAATCGGGTCTGGCTCGATGATCACTTAATTCCCATGTAGCTTGGGGAAGTTCATGAGACCAGAACTGAAGATGGCAGTCTCCTTAGCATTCCCTTTGTTTGCATGAGCATGCCAAGGAGGTTTGCTTGATTCAGGACTGACGATTTCCTGTGGTAGCAAGACCATGGAAAGGTCTGGATTCCACTGCTGAAATGCTTGTGCCTCACAAAAGGGAGCGTGGGTTTGAACGTTGTGGAACCAAGAGGAACCTGATAAGACCCCAGGATGTCTAATACCTTTGCGGAATGGTGCCAAGTAATGGATGCCACTGTTGTGACCAAATGATGTCAGTCCCTGGTCTCCATATATTTGTCTGTTAAAGTGGTGTGAGCAAGGAAAGCCAACTTTGGACACGTTCTACATCACTAGGTAAAGTGGACAACCTTCAACTGTGGAAGATTTTATAGCTAATAAAAATGAGGCCTAGAATAAATAAAATGAGACATGCCTTATTGACAGAGCAAGAGTGATGATGTATAGAGACTGAATAATTAGGGATTTCTTCCTCTTGATTGCTGTCCGGATTAAAAAGGACATCTGTCAAACTGCATAGCGCATCCAAATTTTGGAAATATGGTAAAAAATACCTTTGGACTGCTTTTATTTCAAAGGCTGAACCATGCTGCATTTGAAAGGCAGGCCCAAAACTGAAGTAGTTATTTCTCAGGGAATACAGCAAGCCATGGTATTAAGCGCTTAAACATTTGGATTTCTTCACATGTCCTTATTGTGGTATCTGGCATGTTAGTATTGTGAGCTGCTTATGGAGTGTGTCATGCAATGCGGAATGTAGGGGGGTGGAAGTTCTAGGTTTGACGGTTGGTGGGGACTTTGAGGATGGGAACTGGACATAGAAGGATGTTAGAGCTTGCTCTCCTGTTTAATTTCCATTTTTGATCTGAAACATGAAAGTACTCTCAGTGTTAGTACTTATCGTGTTGCTGCCTGGTTCCTGCTTTGTTGGCTGTCCATCCTGTGCCCTTGCATACTATATTTATAATGCAGATAACATGTGAAAAGATGATTTCCTTACTTCAAAGTTGTATTCCCAATGAGATGAATCCATATGTAATGCAGTAATTTATTCTGCCATGCTAGTAATTTATTTCAAACTATATTAGCACCCGGGGCTGGGGTTGCAACCAATCAGGTTCTGTGAGTCACAGGCTTAAACCACTAATCTCAGCCCGCATTCTATGGAACCCGCAGGCTGCTTCCCCAGCAACACACCACCATCTTCTGCCACCCTCCCTACCCTTCTTTTTTTTTTAATGTCCCCAACCTCCGTCCCCAGCCCTACTTACCTGATCGTCTACCTTTGCTGGCCACCACGGAAATTGAAGAGGGGCCCACCTTCCATCTGTATGGCGGTCATCTTGGAACAGTGTTTTCTATGAATGAACAGGATGCAGCGAGGCGTCCCGTGCATTCATAGAAAAGACCCTGCTATCAGCACCCTGGGTTACCGGATTGGCAACCCACGGTCCTAATGGTGTTAGTAACCCATTTCATGGGCTATACCGGGGGGTAAAGTCCTGGTGCCCCCATTAAACGCCCTCGCTTATCTCACACCTTTAACTCAGGCTGCCGGGCCATTACCCATGGAATGGGTTACTAGCAGCGTATTGTGATGGTGTGATTCTTATGTAGACATCATTTTGCATTCTTGCATGGAAGAGTGTGAAACAACTAGACATTTCATAATTTTCTGTGAGATAGATAAAGAAAGTAATAGAAAATCATTGATACACTCATGCAACATTCTGAGTGTCCTGCTCTTTTCATGTGGCCTCTTTGGGGTCTTGAGCCTAATGTGTGTTCCTACATGTAGGTAGTGGCAGTGTGGATTGCCTGTTGGCATGCCAAGGTGTCTTTTTTGTGTGTGCAGTGGGACAACGATTCATGTCATGGACTTCCTTGCCAGTCATGGGCGCTTCTCATGTGTCCATGTGTGGGGCTGTACTACATTTGCCTGTGGCTGATGCATCCCTTCTGTGCTTGTAGATGAGGTTCCAGACCCTCAAGCTCAGATCATCCCAGCACTTCCGGTAGTCCCTCTTTGTACGCAGGACAGTCCCCACAGCCGTTACCCTATCAACCACCTCCTGCCTATGACAAGCCACGACGCGGCCCCCGCTCCACCAAGCACATTTTCTCCAGCAGCTCGGAACGCACATTCCGTGGGGTGCTGACCCCCTCCGTCGCCACTCTGGTGGCTGCGTTGCAGGCGAACCCCCTACCACTCCAAGTTGTGCCTGGGCCCGGCCTCTATCTACCACCCACCCACCCCGTGGTGTGCGGAGCGGGCTGTGCTGCTGGCGCCCAAGTGACCGACCTGTCTGCCCCTGGGCCCGACGCTCGGGTCCTCCACGAGACGGCCCCCTCAGCAGGGCGCGAAGGTCGGCTATGAGGCAGGCACGCGGCTCCCCCCGTTGCCACCCTCCAGCAGGTGCAGCTACCTGGTTGATCCTGCCAGTAGCATATGCTTGTCTCAAAGATTAAGCCTTGCACGTAAGTACACACGGCCGGTACAGTGAAACTGCGAATGGCATATTAAATCAATTATGGTTCCTTTGATCTCTCCATTTGTTACTTGGATAACTGTGGTAATTCTAGAGCTAATACATGCCGACAAGCGCTGACCTCCCGGGATGTGTGCATTTATCAGACCAAGACCAATCCGGGCTCCCCCTGCCGCTTTGGTGACTCTAAATAACCTTGGGCCGATTGCACATCCCCGTGACGGCGACGATGCATTCGGGTGTCTGCCCTATCAACTTTCGATGGTACTTTCTATGCCTACCATGGTGACCACGTGCAACGAGGAATCAGGGTTCGATTCCGGAGAGGGAGCCTGAGAAACGGCTACCACATCCAAGGAAGGCAGCAGCGCGCAAATTACCCACTCCCAACTCGGGGAGGTAGTGACAAAAAATAATAATACAGGACTCTTTCGAGGCCCTTTAATTGGAATGAGTACACTTTAAATCCTTTAACGAGGATCAATTGGAGGGCAAGTATGGTGCCAGCAGCCGCGGTAATTCCAGCTCCAATAGCGTATATTAAAGTTGCTGCAGTTAAAAAGCTCATAGTTGGATCTTGGGATCTAGCTGGCGGTCTGCCGCGAGGCGAGCTACAGCCTGTCCCAGCCCCTGCCTCTCGCCACCCCCTTGATGCTCTTGACTGAGTGTCCTGGGGGTCCGAAGCGTTTAATTTGAAAAAATTAGAGTGTTCAAAGCAGGCCGGTCGCCTGAATACTTCAGCTAGGAATAATGGAATAGGACTATGGTTCTATTTTGCTGGTTTTCAGAACTGGGGCTATGATTAAGAAGGACGGCCGGGGGCATTCGTATTGTGCCACTGGAGGTGAAATTCGTGGACCGGCGCAAGAGGAACCAAAGCGAAAGCATTTGCCAAGAATGTTTTCATTAATCAAGAACGAAAGTCAGAGGTTCCAAGACGATCAGATACCGTCGTAGTTCCGACCATAAACGATGCCGACTAGCGATCCAGTGGTGTTATTCCCATGACCCGCCAAGTAGCTTCCGGGAAACCAAAGTCTTTGGGTTCCGGGGGGAGTATGGTTGCAAAGCTGAAACTTAAAGGAATTGACGGAAGGGCACCACCAGGAGTGGAGCCTGCGGCTTAATTTGACTCAACACGGGAAACCTCACCCGGCCCGGACACGGAAAGGATTGACAGATTGATAGCTCTTTCTCGATTCTGTGGGTGGTGGTGCAAGGCCGTTCTTAGTTGGTGGAGCGATTTGTCTGGTTAATTCCGATAATGAACGAGACTCCTCCATGCTAACTAGTTACGCGACCCCCAGCGGTTGGCGTTCAACTTCTTAGAGGGACAAGTGGCGTTCAGCCACATGAGATCGAGCAATAACAAGTCTGTGATGCCCTTAGATGTCCGGGGCTGCACGTGCGCTACATTGAACGGATCAGCCTGTGTCTACCCTTCGCCGACAGGTGCGGGTAACCCGCTGAACCCCTTTCGTGATAGGGATTGGGG